>NC_136816.1:39223469-39710969 GCF_951394365.1 Tetrao urogallus
TGTTGCATTTTTGAACTTCCTGTGGATTTTAATTCTTTCCTCTTTGCTTTATTTTATCTGCAGGAATTATCTCCATTCTCCTTTTCTTTTTCAGATTTCATCATTTACGTTATGCACTTCAAGTTCGTTCGTTTGTTTGCTTGTTTAAATTATTTTTAACTGTGAGTTCTGATTTTTGTGAAAGAAAATATCCACGTATGTAGTCATCTTGCTTTAAAATCAGGCAAAGACCATGACAAAAATATTCAAAGAAGAATTTTTATGTTTTGATGTTTTTGTGTGAGATAAGGAATATGAGAGAGATGAAGAAGAGTTTTAGTTTAATCAGAAATGTGCAGTCTTTCTGAAAGACTACACTTGACCAAAGAACTCAACCATACTGTTGCCAACCATATGGATTTTGTTTTAAAATTTTTGCCATTTTTGGACAAGGTGAGTTGAAAGCAACATAATTCTGAAAAGTAGTATCGTCTGGTCAGCTAAGATTGGTCATTTGTACTTGTGATGTTTTTGAAAACACTGTCCTCTACTGGTTGAAATTTTGGAATAGAATATTCAAGAATACTCATACACAGCAGTTGTCCAGAGACAGGTCAATAGTGGATGAAAAACAGCAGTGAAGGTGAAAAGCATTCATTATTTTAAAGGAGATACATGAAATGACTCTGTGATCAATTTATAACACCTTTCTCAGATGGAAATAGACATTAGTAATAAGCAAGAATAACCAAGTCAAACCATGAATAATAATTCAAGTTCATTTACTTTTTATCCATGCAGTGTTCTACTTTCACCTCATTTCTTCTCTCTAGTTTCTTTTCTTTGATATTTTTCCATCCAAAAAACAATGTACAAATCCTTAGAAATTTTATACTGGAGCATCCAGTAATATGATTAATCCCAAGCAGATTGCACATGCTGCAATGAGTCAGCTAGATAATTCTCTAAGGAACTCTAGCATGTACATAAACAGATAGTAAAAAGATACCATTAGGTTTAAGTAATGATAGTACAAAGACTGGCAAACCTGTTTCTCAAGCCTAATTCTGACTATTCCTACCAGGCACTGTGTAATACAAGAGAGAGAAGCAAAGTGTCAGAGTTTTAGGGCTTTTAGATCAAAATCTGTGGAAATGACCACTGCTATTCATCAAGAAAGAGCACGGGAAATAATAAAATGCTTAACATTCATATAAATCTTTATCTCTCTACTGAGGAGAAAAATGCAAGCTTGTAAAATAACTACTGACTGACAGATTTACTCAGAAGAAATTGTTAAACGTACTTCACATACAGCTTATTTTTAATTATTATTGTCAATTCTCTATCACTATCTTTCATTTATCACTTGGGTTTGGACTTCATCTGGAGAATAAATCATCAGGAGATCTACTAGTTCTGAAGTCAGTCTTCAAATCTCTCATAGGAAGCTTTTGTGCAAATACTAAATTAAGAACTTAAGCATTTTCTTGCCCTTGCTCATTGAATGGATGGTTTTACTGCAGTTTTCCAATGGACCATCTAAACTGTGATTCCCCATTTTTGTGGCATTCATATGGATAGAATTTTTCATCATATGGTAGATTATTCCTATTGATTGTATTAAAGTAACCTGGTAGTTCTATTAAAGAAAAAGAATCATAAATACAGATTAGTTTCATTCTTCCTATCAAATGCTTTCTCTGATCTAATTATTTTCAACATTTTACAGGACATCAGTTCATTATACCACTGAAAATCCATGGCATGGTTTCTGGCATTAAAATTGTTTTAAGACCACTATTTCCCATTCTTTGTTAGCTGAATACATTTTGCTCAGAATGAAAGTAACAGAAAAAAGTATTGGCTGCATAGAAGTCCTTTGTTAGTGCTTTTGAACTCCCTAGTTGTGGACTACAAAGAGTCCAATGCGCTGCCTCTCACCACCATAGAACAGAAACACTGAGCGCTGCCTTTTTTTTTTTTTTTTTTTTTTTTTTTTTTTGAATCTTGATATACAGGATACATTACTGAGTGCCTATAAAAAGGTTTGTGAACCTTGATGGAAATCAGAGGTGAAAATGACAGTTCAAATGTCTGGTCTGGGTTTAAAAGATCTATGATAATGTATTTTTACTTATAACAGATACTGAGAAGGAAAAAAGAGCCAGCAAAGCAGTGTTCAGACTTATATTACACTCTTTCTCTGCAACTGCCCTTTTCCTGAGCTGTCAAACCCAGAGCATTCTATGGAAACTAAAGTGATTCTAAGCAGGTTACCAATATGTGTGTTATTTCTTATTAATTGTCTCTTTAGGATATCACTAAAACACAAAGCCTATATGATTCTTTTCTGCTGCAAACAATGAATCAGGATCTGTGATGGCTTAAAGTATGTGTCATTCCTGGATTTAATTACAATGTCCGGTAATAGATTTTTTAAAACATTTCTTACTTCATAAAGAAAGCTTTACAAACTGTTAATCAGAAGAAAAGCAAGAATGTAGTGAATAACCAAATAATAGTTGAAAAGATTTTGGCATTTCGTACTTACTTAATTCCATAACTCAAGAAAAAGATACATTTTCAGCAAGTGAACCATTTGTTCTATTATTTCCTATAACACATTAATATATCTTAAAATCATTTTTTGTGCAATACCTACTTTAATCATCTAAAGGATTCTAATTAAACATGGTATTAATTAAAAAATAAAAAGTAATATATTTTTTTTAAATCTTTCATATTACTTTGAAGGAAAAAAAAAAAAAAAGAGGAAAATTATTTTCAATAAATAGCTTTTTATTCCTTACTTTCACATACTGGCAGACTTCATGGTGGATTTGTAATCCACTGAATTCTGAAGAGAGAAAGGAGTTGAGAATGTTCAATGTGTTAGTTCTGAAAAATCTATACCTGCTATACAAATACTTGTCATTCACACTGCTCATTATTTGTTCAAAAAACAGTCATGGTAATCAGTGGTAAATGATTCCCAATCACTCTCAGTGGACTTCCTGTCTACAGAGATACCAAACCTCTTTCAGCAATAATAAGACAAATCCAATCACTGACTGTCACCACAATCATCCACTGTCTTCAGAAGCATGTAGGTGCTCTACACGATCTACATTTTGAGACAGGCATGAGTTGCAGTGTTAACTTTCTCAACTTTGGAGGAGTTTGGGGGCATGATTTTGGCTTAATTTATACTGGAGATAACTCTCAAATTCCCAGGTCAAAAATATCAAAAGTACTTGGTATCTAGTTGTCACTGATTTTTGTGAAGCACATTTGCAAGCATATTCCTTATTATATATATTGTATATGCGAAGCTGACTGCACATGAAAATGATCATCAGTAGTTAAGTCATTGTGCAGACACAAACATGAAACTGAAAAGTTTATAACTGTGACTGTAGAAGAACAACAAAGATGAGTAGCGCAGAGATGTCTGAAAATTAATGACAGACAAATAAAGACTGTCTGAATAGACAGCTTTATGTTAATAAGCTTGAGTTAGAATTTACAGTTCACTAACTCCTCCACACTAAAAGCACCTTTATGTGAGGTGCTTTTAAAGTAGAATAAGTTGTCTCACGCTGTTTCCTCACAGGGAGCTAATGCAGAGTAACCAGCACACTGTAAATTTGCATCCCAGTTTACCACAGAATAACTTCCCTGAGTAGATAAGTCCTAAAACAACATGTACAGGGAAATCAGCAACTAAGGTCGGATAATTATTATGAAAAACTGTTTCAGTTCTTCAAGTTTCTCATTCCTTTATTTATTTGTTTGTTTGTTTGTTTTATTCCTTTATTTATTTTTCTTCTTTAATCTATATTTACAGCTCTTTCTGTGAGATGATCTCTAGTAACGTATTTGTAGTATGGTTTTTCCTCTCAAGTTATTCATGGCCATATGCAATAATCGGTGCATTCAAGAAAAAAAAAAATAAATAATACAGCTTTGTAATTTGTATTATAATTGCTTCTTTCCTCTTCATAAAATGTCATCTAGTCAAGGGGTGGAAAAGCTTTCACCTAACTTAAGAATCTTGCAGGTGAAAAGATGATAAATAGCCAAGTACAATCAGTTCAAATTTGTTTGTAAGCAGCTCAAAAACTGAAACATACCTGCAAAAGTGACCCCATCACCACAAGAAGAAAAGAGGCATTAACAGTAATATAACTCTTTGCATAGATAATTTACAAGAAGGTAAAATATAACTCTAAACATGTCAAGGAGACAGATTGAATGGTGGCTGTAGAGAAATTACATTTGCAAGCAATCAGAATTATTGTTACATTAAAATTATATTCTTTAAATGATCAATGCAGTTTTAAAGCCATAGATGAACAATAATTGCTTTAGTTTGTACCACTTCAGGGAAACACAAGCAGCCCCACTACAAAAGAGACCATTTAAATGTAAATGAGAATTCCCAATCACCTGAACAGTGGCTTTTTTTTTTTTTTTTTTTTTTTTTTTACTGTTTTTCCAGGAGCAAGGTGCAAGCAAGATCAAAAGAGCATTTGAACTGCTAGATTTCAAGTGAGTAAACTGGAACTCTAACTAGAGGTAAAGGAAAAGATGGTGCTTTAGATCTCATATTTATTACAGTATACGACACCAAGGATGATAATCTATTTCAGTAGACAAGAAATTTCAACAGCATATATTCGTATTAAAAAATAATCTAAAAGAAAAACTAATAACAAAATAAACACTGAAAAATTCCATTGCGAAGTGAGAATACAGATCAATATCTTTTTTTTAAAACGAAAATTCTATATTGTGAAGATAATAGGAGGTGTCACGGGCAAGAAAGAAGACAATTACACAAAAATTGTTTTGTACCATGAATAGTATTGATTCCAAAGAGCTTTAGCACTGGGCAAAAAGAACTGAATGACTCAAATTTCTGACAGGACAAAACAGCTCTGAGAAGACAACACAAAGACTCCTAATGAGAAGGACATTTTATATTAATGTTATTATTCCTGTAAAAACATTCCAAATTCCAAACATTCCAAACAGAACAAGACAGGATGGGAGGTCTGCTGAGAGTAAGCAGCATGCAAGAACACAGTTAGAGGTATGTGAGCTTGGAGAAGGGCTTCAAAGAAAAAAACAAAAAAAGGGAGCATGTTAGCTCCCTTAAGCATTCACAAGCTAATTTCCATCAGGAAAATATAGGTAGATATTTCTTGAGGATCAATCTGGGGCAAAAATGCAGTGAAATAAAAGCAACTGCAGTGTTTTCTCCTGCCATCCTAACCTGCTGAACTACCCCATCTACGAATATAAGGAAGTTAGGGAGGCTAAATAGACATCAGTGATGATTTTCTTGGACCTGAAAGAGTTATTTGAGAGTCATAGAATCATAGAATGGCTTAGATTGGAAGGGAGCCCAAAGATTACTTAGTTCCAACTCCCTACCAAGGGTAGAGCTACCAACCACCAGGTAGACTGCACCAAGACCCATCCAACCTGGTCTTGAATGCCTTCAGGGTTGGGCCATCCACAGCTTCCCTGGGCAGCCTGTGACAGTTCTTCACCACCTTCAGAGTAAAAAATTTCCTCCTAGTCCACAATCTAAATATCTGATCTTTCAATTTTAAACCACCCTTATTCTATCACTAACATGTAAAAAGTCTGTGTCCCATCTGATGTAAGTACTGTTGGCCACAGGGAAATGAAGCCTTCTCTTTTTCAAGATAAACAAGCCAAACACTCTGAAGTTTTCATCCTAGAGAACAGGTTCTCAAGCCCTTTGATTATCTTCATTATCCTCCTCTGGACCCACTCCAACATCTCCACATCCTTTCTGTACTGGAGGACCCCAGGTCTGGACACAATGGTTCAGATGAGGTATCATAAGGGCTGAGTCAAGAAGGACAGTCACTTCCCTCTTCCTGCTGGCTACCCATCTTTTGATGTAGCCCAAGGTACCATTGTCTTTCTGAGCTACAAATACATACTTTTGGCTTGCATCAAGATTTTTTTTTTGTCTACCAGGACTCCTAAGTCCTTTTCAACAGGGCTGATCACAGTGAGTTCTTCTCCTGGTCTATACACACATTGCAGCATCACAGGACCATAAAATGATTTGGATTGGAAAGGACCATAAATGTCATCTAGTTACATAGCCCTTGCTATAGGCAGAGACACCTCCCGCTAGACCAGGTCTCTCAAAGCCCCATGCAGCCTGGGTTTGAATGCCTCCAGGGTTAGAGCATCCATACCTCACTCAGCAACTTGTTCCAGTGTCTCACCACCACCACAGTAAAGAATTTCTTCCTAATATCTAGTCTAAATCTACTCTCTTCAAGTTTAAAACCATTTCCTTTAATTCTGTAATTATATGATCTCACAGAAGTCCCTCCCCAGTTTTCCTCCAAGTCCCCTTCAAATACTGGAAGGCTGCAGTAAGGTCCTCCCTCATCCTTCTCTTTTCCAAGCTAAAAAGACCCAACTCTCTCAGCCTGTTCCCATGAGGGGTGGGGATATGGGGATGCTCCAGCCCTCTGATAATTTTTGTAGTCCTCCTCTGGACCTGATGCAGCAGTTCAAAGTCCTTCTTGTGTTGGGAGCCTCAAAACTGGAGGCCTGTGTTGAGTGATATGCATCATAATGGGCACAGGAGTGAGTGACTTGATTCTGAACTTCAGAGAAAATTTTTTTGTCTGGGATGGCACAGCATATGTAACAAATCAAGTTTAAACCATAATATAGTACCAAGCTATAACAGCCTCCTGCTCTAGAAAGTTGTCCCAAAGGAAGCGTTGAAGTTTGATTTTGTGCATATTTTTTAAATTGACATTCAAATAAATGCACCAGTTGCAGTTTTGCATTTTTATATTTATTATTTTTTTTAATGCATATGTAAAGAATGTGTCTGGTTGAGATGAAGAAGTGAAGTGAAGCTGGCTACTTGTTAAGAACGCTTTCCTGTGCCCTGCTACAGGAAAAGAGGCAGAAAAGAAAGGAAAACGTAATGATTCGGCAAGGACCTGCTGGTCAAATGGAAGATAAGAAGGACAGTGGAAACAAGAACACGTCATCTGGGAAGAATACGCTGCTGCAGTCTGTCATGCAGAGACTGAATTAGAAAAGACAGGATAGAATTGAACTTAATGAGGAATGCTAACAGCAACAAGATGTTCTATAGGTACACTGATCACAAGAAAAAGGCCAAGGAGAATGTACCTCCTCTGGTTAATGAGAAAGGAGAACCAGCAACAACAGATACGGAGAAGACTGAGGTACTCAATGAGTTCTTTGACTCGATCTTCACTGGCAGACACGATTTTCATATTTCTCACATTCCTGAAATTCTACAAAATCAACACATGTACCTAACAGAGCAGACTAGAAGACAGCCAAGACCACTTCTCAGAGCAGATAAATATTAAGTCATGCCCATGTTCACTCATTAATGGGAATGAGAGCTCACAGCATACTTGTGTTCTCAGATGTCAGGTTTGAACCTTACCTCAGAGACCGATAGGATCTGGATAAGGTGAGAAATAATAAAGAGAAAGGTACACTGAAATGTCACTTGTACTAAACAAGTTGATTGAGCCTCCATTGAAGAAAAAGCTAAAGAACAAATTCACTGGCCTTTAATTAGACCTTAAAGAGGGAGAGGAAAATTTGGTGGTTCCTGCTTATATGCTGAATAGTAATTGTGGATAGAATCACCATAATTGTAATTGTTTGAATATATTTCTCCACTTAGTAAGTGCAGAGAGAGATATGAAAGGGATTATTATTATTAAAAAAAAAAACAACTTTCAGCCTTATAAAATACAACAAAAAATCAATATCATTAATATAATAAGCTGCATATGATATTAATACAGGCAGAAAACAATTCTGTAACAATATTAGACACTTGAGAAAAGATATAAGCACCTTGCAATGAGTGCAGAAATGTCTAGGGAGAACAGATGAGCATGTTTAAGAGATATTGTTCATGAAATATTATGGTGTGTAGTCCTGTCAAACCCATAGTAAATTAGACATACAATCCCTTTTTAGTATATATTATTTATATATCAGCATTTACTTAACAATTACTTTTTTAAAAAGATCCTGCAGTTCAGCTTTACAAAGGTAGAGAACTACAGCTTGAAAAAGGTTTTGAGGGAGATATCTTTATGCATACCATTCTCAGAATATGCACATACGTATATATACGACATGTACATTGTTAAGAACAGAGATTGGATTCCTTCAATTTAATAAGACTGAATAAAACATTTGTGATGATCAAATGAAAATCAAAGGAGGTCATCAGCAAAAACAAAATAAAGGTGTTCTGGCCAAAACCATTCATGAGAAAGAGAGACTGAATGTTCTAATCCCATTGCCTGTCTTTACAGCATTATCATTTCCAGGTGAATGACAGCTAATATATCCTCTCAACTGGACTGACTTTTATAGTGCTCTGGGCCTTTTTCATTTGTTCATACCTCACTAATAATTTATTTGACCCAAAGGGAACATAAAGTCAATGGAACTAACTCAAAACTGGAAATTCTGAATCTAGTCCCATCTCTCTCTCATTCAGTTATAATAGCTTGGGATGATGACAGTCCTGATGAGTGAGTGCTATTGTTAACCTACTTATTGTTATTAAATGTTCTCTTCATTAGTCTAGCCTGCATGATTTTAAAGGCAGCCTAATAGATACACCATGTTTATTGTACTCACAGCAATAAGTGTTAAGAATTAATAGGGATTTCATTATGAATAATTATTCAGCTTAACAGTATTTTCCCTGTGGGGTTCTTCTTATGAGTTAACCCATAAATAATAAAACAGGAACTGTAAACATTAATGTTGAAAGGAACTTCATTATCAGTGCTCTCAGAGAAACATTTTCCAGTCAACTCTAACACAATGTCAAGAAGTTTTCAACTTATAATAGAATCTTTCTTACTTACACTTCATCAAATGCCTTAAGTTACACACTCTCAGAATTAACTGTGCTGTAATTTTTTGTTTAAGCCTCAACATTAAAGAGTCCAAAGCTGACTCTCTAGCTTGATATTCATATTTTGTTCTTGATCTAGAAATGATAAAAATATTTACAGATGTGCTTTCTACTGGACAGTTGAAATATCTTGTCCCAGTCATCTTACTCTGAAAACTAAGGAAATAGTGAAGGAAATTCAATACGGTATCATAATTTCAGTAAACAAGTATGTAATTCTTTTCAAAATAAGCTAGCTACAAGAACTTGCAGTAACAATCACTGTCTTCTCTTAAATAGTTATTTCTTAACAAATTAATATTCTATGGCTTATGTCCTCTTTTCAAAGACAGTACATCAGATGAACAAAAAAGTCACCAGCTAAAAATCTTAATTTCTAACTCTAACAAAATTCAACATTACACTTTACTTAACCAGTATATTTTATTTCAAGAAGAAAAATAATGGAAAACCAGAACATCTTTTTAAAATGTTTCTGTGCAGTTAATCTACGTGCAATTGGGACTTTAAGACAAATAAGCATGTGCATTGCATTTTATCTTTTGTCGTTATGTATCTGTGATATAGTACAAAAGAAACCCAGTATTCATTTTTATACAGTGTTACCAGGAAAAAGTTTGAATTATTCTGTTGGTCTTTAGTCAAGAACTTGAGGCTTGTTTTTTTTTTTTTTTTGTTGTTGTTGTTGTTGTTGTTGTTGTTGTTGTTTTTTTAAAAAGCATTGACAACTTGGTAGAAAGAGGCACTGGAAAGCTGTCTCAATAGATGCAGTGAATACTACTCTGTGCAAATTTACATTTGTGAACAGTAGAAACTGAATTCTTAGCTAAGTTGAGAAAAAGGCAAATCCTTAATTAAATTTGAATGTAATCACAGGTGGTCCCCTTATACATTTACAAAATAAGACAGTTTAATCTTAATCCTATGCACCATACTTTTATGCATGGATGATGTATACAGGACATCTGAAGATGTCCTGGCACAAAACAAATCCAGATGCTATCATACTATCTCAGATACATAATTCAAATATGTTAATAATTCTCAGATTATAAAGCAGACATAGGAAGAGATATTATATCAAATAGCTTGCTTTAGACAGATTCCAACAGGGGTGTCTGTGTCAAAATACTACCAACACTATTTTTGGGGGGGAAACATTCCATCAATTAACATAACTTATGGTATATTCTTAGAAACCTTTACAATGATTTCTGAAGATAAATTTGCTGCAGATCAATATTTTACTTAACTCTGAATACAAGGAACTTAGTTGAAAAATCACCGAACAGTTACCAGATTGTTTTTAATTCATTTTCCTCACTGAGAGTTATACTAAGTGTAACTTTTCCATTGTGGCCGATGACAGAATTCTCCTGACACTAGCATCAATATTCCCAAGAGTCATGAGGCTCTGCACCTTCTACATACATCTACACACAAAGTCCATAATATCATGATGCTCCAAACATAAGTAAGCCCAAAAGCTGAGTCAGTTATCCTACAAGACTTAGTTGAAAGCCTTTTCTCACTTATATACTTCAAGTATCCCATTCAAAATATGTTAGAAAACACTTTTTTCTTTCAAAACCTGCCATATCTGCAAGTATAAAAATGTGCATAGGTGGAAAACTGAAATGTCTACTGCCTGTTCCAAAATACTCTATAGAACACTGAAGATGAGGATAAAGATCTTAGTAGTTCAACCTAAAATTCTGAATATGGAATTTTTTCCATATTTTTTACAACAGTATTTCGAACAACAAAGCCTACAATTCTGCTATCATAACAAACTCTTCAGGCTTGGAGAATTCAGAACTGCATAAGAGGATGAAGGATCAGAAAATTAAAAAATGCCGTTTATATAGTCAGAAGAGAGATAAAATGAATTGTTACCCACATTATTTAATATGCCTTTTCCTAATATATATAAATATTTTTTGTTTGACTTTGTGATATAAAAATGTGGTATTTTGATGTAGCAACTCTGAAAATTTGTAAATTTCATAAGGAATGATTTGGAGTGAAAGCACAGATTAAGCATAACAGACCATTATCTATAGCAAAAACAATCAAACAAACAAAGGAAAAAAAAAAGGGAAAAAAAAAAAAAGGAAAAATAAACAAAAGAATGTTTTCTCTTCTGAGGTGCACTCATTCCTTTCACCACATGATAGTCCATTCTACTTGTCCTACACCCTGTATATACCACATCCTCAGTGGATTCAGCCAACCCTTACTGGTTTCAATCACCCTATAGCTGTAAATCTCATATTCTAAATGTGTGATAAGCTTTCAAGAGAATAATTTCCCCAAAATATATTCTAAATATTCTCCAAACATTAGTAATTTTAAATTGTCTGTCACATCATATTACAATTCTTTTTAGAATCTCTAAAGCATGTGTTAGATCATTTGCTATGTTAAACGATGCACTTCACCCCTGAATGTTTTGGTCAATAATTTTTTCCTACTTTTACAAATAAAATATATTAGTTGTTCCTTTAAAACATCGTACTGTATAAAAAATGCTTCAGTTACACCATTCTGAGCTCTACCAAGAAGTAAAGGAACTAACAAGACAATCATACTATATCATACAAAATTATGCAATTAAATATAATAGATTTGGGCACATTTTTGTAAGTAAAAAGTGTTTCCAGCCACTGCAAAAAGCCTCCTCTCCTTCAGAATAAAATTCAAGATATTCTGTTGTCTCAAGAAGGTTGAGTAGACCAGAAAATCGTACATGGTGCATCATAACAGACTCTATAGTGTGAAAATATTAAAAGCTTAATATCATATACTAATGCATCATTACATAGTAATGGATTGACCTCAAAAGAAAGATTGAGAAAAGGAAACTGCTAACAGAACAGTACATCTAAAGGATCAGGCTCTTTTCTGGAAACTGGAAACTGCAGCATTCTACCACAGCTGTTTATGGAAAGTACTTTACTGAGAAGAAGAAGAATGAGAATTTTTTAAAGCCAGGCCAGACTCCCAAAAGAATGAATCCATGAAATTTCATAGAACTAAAAAATATCAAATGAATGAGAAAGCATTTCTACTTCATAAATACAAAGCCCATCAGTGTCACAGATTTTAGAAAAGAAGTGGATAAATACATTTACCCCTTCATTCCTATATGGTTTGCACTTAAAAAAAAAATAATTTGTTTTTAAAAAAATATTTATTTGTATTATTTTATTATTATTGTTATTTTAAAGCTAGTTCAATTCTTTGTATATTCTTATTTTCTGATATATTGCAGATAGAAATGAAATCTTGATGTGAGACCATGGAATGTGCTATTTCAACTTGACTACCCTGTGCAGAACAGGAGTTGTAATATTTCTATTATTTCCTCTGCTGCTAGTCTAGAAACTGTGAAACCTGCTGTGTGTTTTATTAGTGATATGGGAAAAAAAAAAAAGAAATGATCAAGATCAACTTTGTTGAAAACAAGTTGAACACATCTGTTCTTTAATGTCAGTGCTCCGTAAAGTTTGTTTGAGCTCCGTAATGTTTGTTTTTTGAAGGGTTTTACCACCACTGCTAAAAACATATCAATAATCAATCATTTTAGCTCATGCATGACAATTTTATACCAAACACAGAGGGAAGACCTGGATGTTCGATGTTCATGTTATGAATTTAATTGAACAAAACATTAGTTACTTGTATGAGTAAATTAACCAGCCTTGATAGTGCTCATTTCTTGAGCAAATATAAATAATTATAAGCAAGGAGTTCATGACCTTATTCATAATTTATCATCCACTTATTCTTTTTTATATTTAACAGTATGATACACCTAACATATATCATTTTGATCTAATCCTGATATCAGTGTTTGTTATCACTATCAACAAACCTTTTGTATCTATTTCATTTTCTAACATTTATGTGTAAAATACATCCTGAGAGCAGCAGAGATGGCGGCGTGCATTATGGAGACCGTGTCCAGTAAGATAAGTGAGGCAATCCTTACTCTCTACTCTGGTAAGGCCACATCTGGAGTATGTTGTCCAGTTCTGGGCTCCTCAGTTCAAGATAGTGACCTTCTAGAGAGTCCAGTGAAGGGTCACAAAGATGGTTAGGGCTCTGTAGCACCTCCCGTATGAGGAAAAGCTGAGAGATCAGGGACAGTCCAGCCTGAAGAAGTCTGAGAATGGAATATTTAAAGAGAAGATGGCAAGAGGGTGTGGTCAGGCTATTTTCAGTGGTGCTCAGCAATAGGACAAGGGGCAGTGGGCACAAGCTGCAATACAGGAAATTCCATCTGAACATGAGAGAAAACTTCACTGTGAGGGTGGGATGGAATGGGAACAAGCTGCACAGGGAGGCTGTGGAGTCTATGGAAATGTTCAAAACTCACCTGAATGCCTACCTGTGCAAAATTGTAGAGAATCCGCTGTAGTAGTGGATTTAGTAGAGGATTTTCACTGTTTCCCTTCAATCCCTATAATGCTGTGTTTGATTCTGTGAAAGATTTATTTTAAACCGAGTCCTGACTATTAAAAGAAGCAAAGCACAAACTGTACAAATTAAAATGTTAACATAATTTCCCGTGGTTATTTATCTAAAAAGTTTTATCTCACTCTCACTAAAAGAGAGGATTTTTCAGACTAATTTTATATATATATTATATGTAATAATGCAAAGGACTATATAAATATATATATAAATGATTATATATATATAGTCCTTTGCATTATTAGATATTGTACAGTTTTAAAACATGTAGGAAAACCACATCCAGAACATCTAAGAAGGGCTTATTCTTTTACATTTTTACTTTCTACAGAAAGCAGTGATTTTTTATTTTTTATTTTTTTTTTTCTGACCTGACTTTAGAAATTGTAGAGTTTCTGTAGAGTTTAAGAATTCTCTTTGGTATAAAAAAGAAGCAACGGGTTTTACTCCTGACCCAAAGGGATTTTCTGTGCAGAGAAGTGAATATGTACTGAAACAGTGTGTCAATGGCTTCAAATACAGCTGAGAGGTTTGCTATAAAATGGGAGGGGCAGAAAGAGGTGGGGTAATTGGGAAGATCCCAGAAGGGCAAAGTCCTATTCACAGGTGGTTGAAATTCATCAGAACAAAAAAGCAAAATTGGTGTTCAGGTGACAAGAGAGACAGGAAAAGTCATATGCCAGCTCTAGGACACGAACAGAGCAACTTGAAAGCACTCGCTGTCGGATACCTGGAGAGTTCTTAGAGTCATGTTCATGGCTTGTTATCTATGGCAGAAAAGCTGGAAGGAGAAAAGAGAAAAGGCTTGAGCTTCAGGGTTAAAAAATTTATCCCCAAATCTTTTCTCCCTCAACTAGTACTGAATAGAAGAGTATGTTCTATGAGGGAAAGGTAAGTATACATAGCAGATATATATGCACATTTTCACAGAGGCACACATATGCTTATAAAAATAGACATATACATATATAAATGCACGTGTGACTAAATGTCTGTATTTTTGCTGCTATAAAGAGCATGAGTTTTAATGTATGTGAATTTTTTTTTTTTTTTTTTTTTTTTTTTTTTTTAAAGACAGATTAGCTGATATTTCTCTTGTGGGTACTAGAAGAGTTTCCCTACATGTCTTCCGGGGAACCCACATCTGTCAAAACTTTGAAATTTCACAAATCTGTTATTAAATTACCTGAGTATTACTATGTCTAACGTATGTTCATGATTCTGTGTAAAGTTTTATACGAAGTTTGATTGTTATGATCATGAATGTGAAGATGAAGCTATTGGGGTTTCACGCTGAGACACAAATATGTCATCAGACCTAAGGTCTACTTAACCTATATAAACATCACATGAAGATAATATCCCACAAAACATGCTCAGAAGAAGGAAAAAATATATTAATGTTATTTAACTGCCAACTGTAGTTTATGAATTCATGCTTATAGGACACATTATGCTCCCTCAATAGTGAGACAATACAAAAATTGTTACAGTGCTAGGGCATTATCTGTACTATTGCAGTACAGATTAATTTCAATTAGTATATTTTTTTAACCTGAAGTATTCCTGTGCTTTCTATTGATATTGTTGCAGACAGCATGGCTTAAAGATGCCAGCGAGCTAAATTTAACTCATAGGGAAAATAGCTTTTATTAGACCATTTGGAGGGGGGAAAGAAAAGAAAAAAAAAAAAAAAGAAAGAGAGAGAAAGATAAGATATATCAAGTAGAAGTTCTGCGCTCAAAGTATTTTTAATCTTCATCAGTTATCTTAGGCAATCTAACCAAATGCTTATTTCTGGATTCTAATTTTGCCTTGGTTTGGTCAATGGATTCTTTCCTGAGTACAAATCTGATTTTTCTCTGTAAAAATAACTCACAATAAGCAACTCAGGAATTCATACAACCCATTTTGGGACCTGCACCACATGCAAATTGTAGGGGCTTTCTGTACCTCTGCCCAGCTCAAGTTGGAACGATGCAACAGAAAATTAGTTTCATTCAGCCTTTGGAGGGAGTGGTCAAAAAACTCTTCTTGCAGGGTCTGCAGGAGATTCTGATGGTGTTAGGATGTCTGTAGGGAAGATATGAGTAGTCTCAGATCATTTTTTTCCTTGTGAACAGACCCCTTTCTAGTATAAGTATTATTGGGAATGAGGAAATAGACCATATCTGCTACTCCCTTGGACTAAAAGTGAACAGTGATGAAAATGAGACTGCCTTATTTAGCCAAGCTTCCTCACACTGATTAAGAAAAACAATTTGTTCAGTGTTCTTGACCCCACATATTTTCTTCTTTTTCTGATCATTCAGTAGTACTTCCCATTTTTCAAACCCATTTTTGAGAAAAAAAAGTACAAATTTCTACTTGGTAACTAAGGTCTTTGACACTGTATTCTGCAGTGTGTATATTTCATTAACTACGTTTTTCCTCATGTTGGGAATCTGAGAAAATTCAAGAAAAAGTCTTCAACTGTTATCTGTTGTTAAATGTACCTTTCAGGTTGGAAGGACATCCATCATTTTCAGTTGAACAATTTGTCCTAAAAATCATGTGCTTAACAGTGTACTGTTCAACTCTACAGAGGCACTGCTCTGTTGCATATAAGCAGAATGTGTTCATATGAGTGAATCAATCAAGGTTTTCCATTTCTATTTGTTCTAATTTTGTTCCATAAATCATCTTCTTTTACTACCTCCTAAATTGCTAAGCTCTGACCTCATGTTTTGTGACCTTTTCTTTTATCTCTTTATAACTGCAAATGATTTGTCTATGTTTAATTGACACCTCAGTGTGACATCAGCGAATGGAGAAGAAGTAGACTACTGGGAACAGCAAAATGTCCTAGTCATTCCATCTATTATGTTTCAGAAAAACACTGAGAACAGGGATTTTATGGCTTTGTCAGGATGTCTTTGGGTAGGGAGTTCTGAATTCAGCTCACAAGAAAACCAAACCATTTCTTAAATCAACAGGAAAGAAACTGAAATAGACTTGTACACTTTGATGTCAATCACGGGGAAATTTGCACAAAGGCAAATAGCTGAAAAGAAATAAATTTTGGTTATATAGTCCCCAAGGAACTGCAGATTCTTTCAGCCTTTTCCATGAATTGCTCACTTATAAAATTTCATGTAGAGTATGAAGTATTCACACACAAATAGCAGAATTCTTTGAGAAATTGGGAACCACAGTTCATAAAAAGATCTTGAAAATTCTGTCCACCTCCATCTGTTTTTACTGTATGAAATTATGCATGCTGTGATCAAAAGATGTATAGACAGATCTATTTTCAAAGAAATACAAATGTCAAATGCACTCCCAGCCAAGGAGTAATGTCTAAAATTTTCTTCCCCAGAATAACGAATGAAACAGGAAAAACTGGAGAGTGGGAAGAATTGCATGATATTCTTTCTTCCCATCATAGAAAAGTCAGAGCCATATCTCAGGATTCTTAAAACTCAACTATTTCCAGGAAGGTTTTTTACTGTTTGCTGTATGGAGCTGCTTTGAAATGGAAAGTTCAGAAAGACTACATTAGAACACTTTCAATAGCCTAGAAATTTCAGTATGTGTTGCATGAAATATAACACTTCGTACTGTTCTTTGTGACCTTCCAACAGTAAGTAACAACAGGGTAACTAAGCCATGTAGCTTAAGACCTAGAGCACTGCTTTGAAAATGCAGGAAAAGTTTAGAGTTAAAGACATGATCCTCCAGTTTCACCTCTGAATTTCGTTATGTCTTGAGTTTGTCAAACCTTTAGCATTATTCTGGAAAATAGTCTTTGTCCTTGAACTACTATCATAAATTGACAGATTTAAGTCATTGGCTTCTCAAAATGTTGAGATTGATAATAATAATAATAATAATAATAATAATAATAATAATAAATAATAAAGTGATATAGGATAGTTCTGCTTCTCATACTAAGAAGCCACTACAATTCTTATTCTTATTTAGGCAGATTTTCAAGCACGATACAATATACAATATATTGTTGTCTACAATATATTGCTGCGTATATTTTCACAACAGTGAACTGTGTAGTGCAGACATCACAGACCTTGCAAAGTATTCTGAAGATTAGTTGAGGAGATATACATCTAATATCTCAGCATCAGCTTGCTCCAATACAAAACAGTAATCCAGGAATTTCAGGAAACAGTGACAGACTGTTTAGCATCAGTAAGCAATAAACAAAGGTCCTGGAAAACACAAGCAAGTATTAGATATTACTGAGTTTATTTGACAGCATGCTAAGGCATTCAAGATACATCTGGATACCTATCAGTGTAACCTACACATTTTGGCGGGGAAGTTAAACTCGATGATCTCTTGAGGTCACTTTCAACCCCTGCAATTCTATGATTTTGTAATTCTGCGGTTCCGTGTATCTTCTTGTGCTCCGTGTTCCAATTAGTCAGTTATTAGTTCATTATATCAATAAGGCCTTTAAATCTAAAATATGTTATACAAACATTAGAGCAAAAGAACTCCTCTGCAAGACACAGTGTCTTCTTCAAAAATGTTAATTGATAACCATGTCTCTAAAATAAATCATAACATAGTAAATGATATTACACATCATCAAAGGAACTGCTTAAGAAGGAAGCAATTATTTTTTTTTTTATCCATAGTCCTGCCTAGTTTTGAAGGCAAAAATTTCTGAGGCATAACTTCAGTCTTGCCTAAAAACACTTAGCAGCTGAAGTACAGTGTACATAAAAATAAGATTAGGGTAGAGAACATATAAATCACAAAGCCTGTTAAACCTTTCAAGTTATTCTGTCGTACATGTCCTTAGGCCCACAGCACAAACTATATTTATGTGTTTTCCTGAGAAATACTTTCCAGTCTAAGTAAAGGAGAGTGAAATCAGTAAATCATTAAATACTGATGTGCTTGGAAGTGGAGAGCACAAAGTGTAAAGAGAGAGGGGTAGCAGAAAAGAAAATGAATATGAGGAAAATAGCTGTTGAAACTGAATGTAGAAGTAAAATACAAACTTGCGTAAGTGCTATCAGTGACCATGTCCCATGTGACTATCTTTTCACTGTTATTTACAGTAAATACTACTCAAAAGTAGTTTGGATGAGAGGAGGACCAACTATGTTAAGAAGCTCCAGGCAATCATGACTTCTACTCAGATCTAATTTTTCAGATATCTGAGCAGATAATTGCTCAGATAATTTTTCAGTGATCATAGCAATTATAAAGCCACTAAAAGTCAGTAGTTTATATATGTCCAGTTCCTAGAATTTTGGAACTGGTATAAAGCAAAAATGATTTTGTCATTGTTAACTTGTTATGCCACCTTATTAGCATTTTTAAAATTAAGTTTGGGCATATAAGCATCAAGGAATGTCATTTGTGTTAAAGACAGGATAAGCACTATTTCTTACATTCATTCTATATCTGAAAAAAAGGGGCTAACTACAAACTCAAAACAATATTTTACAATAAAAATTGTTTGATTGTATTTTTACAATACAAATTTATATTTCAATCTACCAATAAAATGTAGCTACAGTCATTATTAATTATTGCCATATTCAATTACAATTCAGTACTTAAATACAGAGCTTATTTACCTTAAAAATGTTAGTAGAGCTTCAGCTTATCTGACAGATCAAAGAACATTGCCAAGGTGATGGGACGGAGAACTACATACTTAAAGCTCTGTTGCATCTGATATTTGAGCTAACGTGTCAGTATCTGGTTTCTACTGGAAAGCTAATGTTAATCCAAACAAGTGAAAATACTGAGGAACATTTATTACTTTAAATTACTAAAATGCATTTTTCTAAATTCTGTTCTATGAAGTAAGAACTTTATATTTATCTGTGATTGCTTAATATTGCTACTCAAGTGCTTTCTAGATATTTCTCAAATGAGAACATTGTTATTCACCATTTCAATTATTTTCTATAATTATTCATATATTAATCATAGCAGTTTTATGAAATGTTTCTGGTTTATGTTTTGATGCCTTCATTAAAAATATAATGAAATCAATTAGTTATTAAGAAGATATTTTTACAGTAAATAGAAAAATTTGGGAAGAAAACGCTGATGTTATAAACATCATATGTGTTTCAGAGACTAAAATAACTGGAATTAGTACAATACAAGAATGCTGGCTGTTCGGAGTCTACTGTGAGAATAAAGTGTTCAGTATGTCCTTGCTCCATGTACAACATCACTGTACTGTGAATCACAGATTGCTCAGCTGGTGCCTAAAGAATGTGAAACACAGGGCAACTACCCATGGAATTTTTGAATGATTTTGAGTGATTGCTCTTTGTCCAGCTTGGCATATGATGAAGCAATGTAGAATTCAATTATTTCTCATCCTTTTACAACTATTCTGCAGAGGATTTCTGGAACTGGCAAATTGCAAATTCAATACAATTATATTTTGTAGAACAAGTTACATAGTAACAGAAGTCCTTTCAAAATGGTTGAATTTTGCCAATGTAGTAGAAATACTTTGAAAATTTCACACTATTTTCACTTTCACACTTTATTTTCACTTTCTAAGAGTTTATTTCATCTGTGCTAAATTTTCTGGTTCATATTTAAAGGTCTGTGCTGTGAGAGAATATATTGTGCATTATTCCAACTAACCGACACCGAATATCAGACTTTACAGTTATCAGAAAAAATGTATCTTCACTCTCACACGTGATTCTAACTCTAATAATCCACAAGAGAATTCCAGCTGAAAACATCACCAGGATGCTTAAATCATGAAATATGCTAAATTGAAGCCTGAATTTTCCGTCTTAACAGAGTTTTAGCCCAGTTTTCTGAATATGATATGCAAATACAATGGAAATACTGGATAAGTTACTGTTATAAATTACATTCATTGTCCTTTTTTAATCTGTGTGCTTTGAGTGCATAAAACACATGCTGCATCTTGTGTCTAGTTTTACACAATGCAGAATGAAAGGCAGTGATCTTTGAAGAGGATTCAGCAGAAGGAAAAATCAGAGTAATAAACAAATTTTTGTAACATCTCACCTGAAATGAAGAGTTTCCTTCAGTGAAAATTCTCCAGAATGTCAAATGTTGCTCTGGACAATATCCCTTCTCAGCACTTCTGAGGCAGTATCACAGGCACAATTTCTTTGCAGATATCTTCATTTGGAAAGAACCTGCAAGGAGACAGTTTATATATATTATATATGTTATATATATTATATTAGTTTATTAATACATGCATCCCTAAATTAACATTAAACTCTATGAATGAACAAAGCTCTGTGCTCTGTGACCTATGCTTACATAAATGTCATAGGTTAGAACTAAGGGAAGAAATGTTCTCTCTTCTGCCAAACATACCTCAACTGACAGCAACACATTTAAATTCAGATATAAACAGATATCAGAAATTTCTTGATGACTTTTACTGTCACCAACTTGAATATACAAATTTTTATCTGTATTTACTAAAATACATGTTCACTGTTGCTACCCAAAAATAAGTGACGCAAAACAATCTAGTATTTGCTGTGTAATTTTCAGCTGTGCACTACGGTAGAGATCTGGCTTATGATACCAAAAAATGTCACAACTGCTGGTAATTAAAAATGTTATAGCTGACTTGTTACATATAAACATCAAATCTACTTGAAATAATCATAGCAAATAAGTTACAAAAAGTGATAATCACTTTTTTTTTCTACATTAGCAAAACATTATTTAATAATAAGCTAATTCTAGCATATTTGCTTGCGAGAGTACATCCATTATCTAAACTGTGCATGAGTGCTTTTTATAGTCGTTTATATGATACATTGATAAGTCACATGCTAGTCTCCTTTGCTGCTGAATGTATGGTACAAAGAACAGCAAGCTCAAACACTTATATGAGTAGTATCAGTTTACACAAGCATACAAAAACAGAATGAAAAAGAATATGAGGCATCTGGAATAAAGGGCATTTGATCTTAAACCATGGTTTATTGCTCTTCCAAGAAGTTGCAATAATAGACACATTTGCATAATTCCATTACTTGGACATTAACAATGAGATACGGAGTTTTTCCAGTATAATTCATGATTTTAGAACCGCATATTTTTAATGTCACTAACTAGTCTTCTGTATAACTCTCTAATGACAGAGGCCAACCTCTCTTGAAAGTGTCTGTCAGCCATCTGACTCCTAGCTGTAATACTGCTTTTTCTTTCCCCCTTGAGATCAGCATTGCTGACTCCAAAAACCTTAGCTGCAAGTCTCAAAGCATCATTAATGCAGTAAGAGCTGCAGATAATTACATTTAATGTCACAGGGAAACGCCTTGAATGTCTGCCTTTTCTGCCATGTTAAAATCATGTTAAAATCAGTGCAACAAACATATCATAATTTCTTATTAAAATCTAAATGGATTACAGAAAAGAGAGTTTGGGTACCTGTTTTCCACCTATTTTAAATAAACTGCATCATTGTTTCTATTTTGCACTAGATTTCAGTATAAAATCTTCAATAAGGCTCAATATTTCCATATTGTTTTCAAAGAGGAGCTTAACAAAAGGCCATATACAATTTGGATAGGTAAATTGGAAGCAAAAAGTGACATCTAAGGAAATAAATTCAGTGCATGAAAGGCAGCAGTTTGTGAAATCTCTATTTTCTCCCTTTGATTTTATTTATCACTTACTTATTTGTGATTAATCAGTATTATCCACACAAATCTAAAGATACAGACTTGTCCATAAGACATCTTAGCTGCATTTTGTACTTTGGACATAATGGAAACTCACATAGTAAATAATATTTCTACCATTCCACAATCCAACTCCATGTATCTAAATTGACTGTCAATTGATTTGTTTGTCAGTTTGGTTTGTTGTTGTTGTTTTGTTGCGTTTTTTGTTTTTTGTTTTTTTCCAGTATTGCTATGATGAAATTTCATGCTTTGAAGTGTTGAAAAAAAATCAAAACTTTTACTGTAAGCAAACATAGTGAATATTAAAAACGTTCCTGACTCTTACACTTCCACTCCATAAATGAATTATTTTAAGTCAGAACACGTGAGATGTTATTTGTGAGCAACAGATACGATTCATTAAGAAAACAACAGCAACAAAAATGTTTTGTTATTATCATCTGGATGTTGATTTATTTGTTCTTGAGAAGCAGGATGACAAAGATTTCAGCTGTAACACACTTTCACTCTGGGCATACTATAAGTATCCGCCAGAGAGAAATACAGAAACTTTAAATCTCTTGTGTAAAAGTTCCGTAAAACATTTAGATAGCCTTTCAAAAATTACAGGACTTAAATGCTGCTGCTTCTGAAATGTCTTATACTAGAAGCTCAATACAGAAATAGATGATGTCAGTGAGAGATATCAAGCTGAAAAAAAGTGTAATTATTACCATAAATATCATAGTTCTACCCTGGAAAAGGCTCAGAATAAGGAAATCTAAGCGCAAACTTAGAAATGGCTCTGACATGGAGAATGTGTAGCGGGTCAGAAAGGTGAAGGCAAGGCTCAACTATAAGCAACTTCTGAGTAACAAAAGAATTCACTCAAAAGTCATACAATTCATTATTTAGTTACTTGGAGCTAGTTAATCTAGTGTGACCTAATCAAAGAAGAACAGCAGTGACTTAAATATTTCATCTGTACTGCAGCATTTCTATGTCTTCATGTATAATTCTTGCTGACTTCCTTCACTAGGCTTTATATTTTCCTATATGAACGACTGTCAAGAGGTATTTTAAAAAGCTGACTATAATATATATATAAGAAGCAATTTTAAATATTTATGCCTTGCTATAATTTAAATTTCATTCTCTTGCAATATTTACTAATTTTATAAATATTAGTTAAGAATTACAGTTTAAAAAAAGTTGGTGTAAACCAGTAATTTGTAATTTAATTACCATACTTCAATACAGATATTTAAGATATTTTATCTGATCTTTGATCTTGCAATTCACCTTTTTTAAAAAATGGATTTTTTTTTTGAGCTGAAATGTGTTTTTTAGACATCAAGTGCATAGATTATCATGAAAGTAATTTCTCCTATTTATTTCTATGGAAACTACTACAGAAACAAAAAGCACAATAACAGTTTGATAGAACAAATTTTCAGTGACAAAACAGTACTTTTCAACACAGTCACCACAAATGCTTCTGCATTTTCACCAGTGATAAATAAGAGCCCACATCCTGCACTTACAAAAATCTGCATGGCTGTCCGGAAATTGACTTGTATTTCATGTCACTGCTGTTACTGCTAAAATGCACAAGCCATTGCCTTGAGGCTCATGCCAGAAACATCCAGCAAGAGTTGATGAATGCCAATCGGTGCGATGTTTTCCACATCAAGGAATTCAATAATACACGTTTGCTTCACATGTACTTCCATATCAGACACCACTTTGTCAGACTGACTCTCTGCTGTTTTCAGTTATACAGCAACAAAATGTAATGGAATATTATTGGAAAGGTTCAGCCTTTACTGCCATATCAACATCCACCTCTGATGTCATGGGCCAACATAGTAAAACAGGAGGCAGCCTTCACATAAACATATAAACATTATATAATATCATGCATCCTACTAGCGACTCCGTCAATTTTTCTTTTTCCCGGTGATGTGATTCAACTACTCTATGTATTACAACAATTCTAAAACAACAAAATTTCTGTTGTCTACTATTGCCTAGCAGTACATATTTCACTCAGCTGTATATCTTTGGTTTCCTCCTTACAGAATATTAAATGGAAGTCTTGAGACAGGAGGAAATGGAAGAGGTCTGTAACCACTTACATACAGTGTTCAGGAATCAAAAGTAATCATATTAATTTCTTGAAATACATAGGTCGTATTATAAAATATATGTTTCTGGAGAGAAACTAGTGTTATTTAAAGCATAGGTACTAAAAAATAGGGGAAAAAAATGGGAAAGTCACCCTTATATGAAATAAGCAACTAACATTCATCACAAGTAAAACAATTTTCACATCATAACACTAAATCTTTAAAAAAAAAAAAAAAAAAAAAAAAAAAAGAGCTGCAAAAAGAAAAAAGCAACAGATTAACAATCTTTTTTCACATGAATGTTTCAGAAATTCTTTATGTACCGGTCTCATTTCTGAGGATGCTTCACAAAATATTTTGTAAAACATTTCAGAAGTCAGAATTTAAGAAACGTAAGCAAGGTCAAGCTGTGTGGAAGGACTACACAGATACTGTTCTCTACTGTAGAGAGAAATTTGTTCTGAATCTGAAGCTGATCAGTACTGTGGGAGATAACGAAATGTGTTTTTTTTTTAAATATGTTAGCAGCAATAACAGGTGCAGGCATAACAGTATTCTGTTACTTGCTTGGGATGATCACTTCTGGTATATGAGCGTTTCAGAAACAGACGTTTAATGTTTTCAACATCAGTGATGGTATCTGGGACCCCTGAAGCCCCAAGCTGGAAGGTTGTGATATGAAAATTACAAACTCCCAGCCAAACCCAACTTCTGTGGAATTTACTCCTCCAGCAAGATGCATAAAAGTCCATGACACCTGTTGAGATTCATTTCAAGGTACTCAAAGAGTGGGCCAGTGTCATCACAAGACATCTCTCAACCATTTTTCAATGACTTGGGGATTTTGAGAAGTTCTTGCTAACTGGAGGCTAGCAAATATTACTTCACTTTTCAAAAAGGGGAGTAAAGAAGATCTTGGTAATACAGACCTGTCAGTCTCAGTTAAGTGCCTTGAAATATGGAGAAATTATTCTGTGAATTACTGAAAAACAAATCAATCGAATCAATCAAATCAATCAAAAAAGCCCTCCTCATCAATAAATGGCTTAGAGGCTGGTGCAGGCAGAAGAACTTTGTTTTTTTTTTTTGACCATGGGGCAATTTACTCAGCTCGTGGCATGACGGCTGCAGATGGAGCTCAACTGTCTGCAAGGGGTAAAAGGATCCTAGCCCAGGAGCTGGGGGGCCTCATTGAAAGGTCTTTAAACTAGGTAAGAAGGGGGAAGGGGACAAAATGAGGACTGCTGAGGTTCAGGTAGTTCAAGGTTCAATATTGAACTTGATGGGTGACGAGGGTGGAGTTCGAAGGGATGGAGTGTGGCAGGGGAATGCTGCCTCCCTGAAGTGTCTATACACCAATGCGCGCAGTATGGGAAATAAACAGGAAGAGTTGGAGATCTGCGTGCGGTCACATGGCTATGATCTCATTGCGATCACAGAGACGTGGTGGGACAGCTCGCATGACTGGAATGTTGTCATGGAGGGCTATGTGCTCTTTAGGAAAGATCGGCCAGCGAGGCGGGGTGGTGGAGTTGCTCTTTATGTAAGAGAGCAGCTTGAATGTATTGAACTCCATCTGGGGGAGAGTGGTGTAGCGGTGGAGAGCTTGTGGGTAAGAATCAAGGGGTGGGCTGGTATGGCTGACACCGTTGTGGGTGTGTGCTACAGGCCCCCTGATCAGGAGGAGGAGGTTGATGAGGCCTTCCACAAACAGCTGGAAGCAGCGTCACGATCCCAGGCACTGGTGCTTATGGGGGACTACAATTATCCAGATATTTGCTGGAAAAGCAATGTGGCCAGGCATGCGCGGTCCAGATGGTTCCTGCAATGTGTTGAAGACAACTTCCTGATGCAGGTGGTTGAGGAATCGACGAGGAGAGGGGTACTGCTGGACCTTATTCTCACTAATAGAGAAGGGCTTGTGAGGGAAGTAAAGGTCGGGGGTAGCTTGGGTTGCAGTGACCACGAGATGGTGGAGTTCAAGATCCTGAGTGGAAGAAGTAAAGCAAAAAGTAGGATTGCTATCCTGGACTTTAGGAGAGCCGACTTCGATCTCTTCCGGGACCTACTTGGAGCTGTCTCATGGGCTAGGGTGTTGGAAGACAAGGGGGTCTGTGAGAGCTGGTGGGCATTTAAGCAGCTCTTCTTCCAAGCTCAGGATTGGTGTATCCCTGTGAGGAAGAAATCGGGAAAGGGTGGCAGGAGACCTGTGTGGATGAGCAAGGAGCTCGTGCACAAACTCAAAGGAAAGAAGAAAGCCCATGAAATGTGGAAAAAGGGTCTGACTACTTGGGAAGAATACAGGAATGTTGTCAGGGTCTGCAGGGATGCGACAAGGAAGGCTAAAGCCCGCCTGGAATTAAATCTGGCAAAGGGGATAAAGGATAATAAAAAAGGTTTTTTCAAGTACATTAACAGTAAAAGGAAGACTAGGGAGAATGTGGCTCCCCTGCTAAGTGACGGGGGTGTGCTGGTAACGGGGGATGCTGAGAAGGCGGAGATACTGAATGCCTTCTTTGCTTCTGTTTTCACTGAAAAAGCTCCCACTCGGGAATCTGAGACCCTGGAGGTGAGTGAGAGGATCTGGGGAATGGAAGACCTCCCTTCTGTCAGGGAAGAGGTGGTCCGGGAGCGCCTAGGCAACACCAATGTTCACAAATCCATGGGACCCGATGGGATTCATCCACGGGTGCTGAGGGAGCTGGCAGAGGTGGTTGCTGAACCGCTTTCTGTCATCTTTGAGAAGTCTTGGAGGACGGGGGAGGTGCCTGAAGACTGGAAGATAGCCAATGTCACTCCGGTCTTCAAAAGAGGCAAGAAGGAAGACCCAGGCAATTATAGGCCAGTCAGCCTCACCTCTGTCCCTGGAAAGGTGATGGAACAGCTTGTACTGGATGTCATCTCCAGACAACTGGAAGAAGAGGAGGTTATCAGGAGTAGTCAGCACGGGTTCACCAGGGGGAGGTCGTGCTTGACCAACCTTGTAGCCTTCTATGATGTTGTCTCTGGCTGGGTGGATGGGGGGAGAGCAGTGGATGTAGTCTACCTTGATTTCAGCAAGGCATTTGATACTGTCCCCCACGACATCCTTATAACAAAGCTGAGGAAGTGTGGGATAGATGAGTGGACAGTAAGGTGGGTTGAGAACTGGCTGACTGGCAGAGCACAGAGGGTCGTTGTTGGTGGTGCAGAGTCCGGTTGGAGGCCTGTAACTAGCGGTGTTCCTCAGGGGTCTGTGCTGGGTCTGGTCTTGTTCAACATCTTCATCAATGACCTTGATGAGGGGATAATGGCCACCCTCAGCAAGTTTGCTGATGATACGAAGTTGGGAGGATTGGCTGACAAGCCTGAAGGCTGTGTTGCCATTCAGCAAGACCTGGATAGGCTGGAGAGCTGGGCAGAAAAAAACCGGATGAGGTTTAACAAAAGCAAGTGTAGAGTCTTGCATCTGGGGAGGAATAATTGCATGCACCAGTACAGGTTGGGGGATGAGCTGCTGGAGGGGAGCTCTGCGGAAAGGGACCTGGGTGTCCTGGTGGATGACAGGTTGGCCATGAGCCAGCAGTGTGCCCTCGTGGCCAAAAAGGCCAATGGCATTCCGGGGTGCATTAAAAAGAGCGTGGCCAGCAGGTTGAGGGAGGTGATCCTCCCCCTCTACTCTGCCCTGGTGAGGCCTCATCTGGAGTACTGCGTCCAGTTCTGGGCTCCCCAGTACAAAAAAGACAGGGACTTCTTGGAAAGAGTCCAGCGGAGGGCCACGAAGATGGTGAAGGGCCTGGAGCATCTCTCCTATGAGGAAAGGCTGAGTGAACTGGGTCTGTTCAGCCTTGGGAAGAGAAGACTGAGAGGGGACCTGATCCAGGTCTATAAATATCTAAGGTGTGGGGGGCAGAATGGCGAGGCCAGACTGTTTTCAGTGGTGAGTGGAGACAGGACAAGGGGAAACGGCTGGAAACTGCAGCATAGGAAGTTCCGCACAAACATGCGCAAGAACTTCTTCACAGTGAGGTGACGGAGCACTGGAACAGGCTGCCCAGGGAGGTGGTGGAGTCTCCTTCTCTGGGGATGTTCAAGACCTGCCTGGATGCCTACCTGTGCGACCTGGTGTAGGGAACCTGCTTTGGCAGGGGGGTTGGACTCGATGATCTCTAGAGGTCCCTTCCAACCCCTACAATTCTGTGATTCTGTGATTCTGTGATTCTGTGAAAATGCCTGAAATTCAATGCAGTCATTGGTCACATCCAACACATTTACAAGGAAAGATATGTTTAACACTTTTATAACAATGTTACTCACCTAGGAGACCACAAAATGATAGTTGTTGCAATCTTGTTTTGATTTCAGAAAAGCTTTTGATATTGTTCCTCATAGTATACTTCTAGACAAAATGTCCAACATACAGTTAGGCAATCACAATGCATTGGCTGATAGGTCAGGCTCAAAGAGTTTTAGCAAATGGGGTTATATCATGCTGCCAATCACTAATGAGGCTCCACAGGTCTCCATTCTATATGTAGTTCTCTTCAGCACTTTCATAGATTACTTTGATGCAGGACTCAAATTTCTACTGGATAAGTTTTCAGGTGAAACTAAACTAGGAGGAGACATTTATTTCCTTGAGGGTAGAGAAGTCGTGCAGATTGATTTTGAAAAAGTAGAGGGCTGGGCAATCACAAACCATATAGTGTTCAACAAGACCAAGTTCTGGATTCTCTACTTAGCACAGATTAGCTTTGGATTAGTGTGCAGACAGGGAAATTAGATGTTAGAGCACTGCAGAAAGGGAAATATGGGTTCTGGTTTACAGAATGTTTAATGAGATTGAACAGTGTGCTCTGGTAGCCAAAAGGGCCAGTTGTACTCTGGGGCACATCAGGCCCAGTGCTGTCAGTGTGTAAGGCAAGGAACTGTCCTGCTCTGCTCTATTCTGTGCAGCTCCACCTTAACTACTGATTTAATTTTGGACACCATAATATATAAAGGATGCAGAAATTTGGAGACCATCCAAAGGAGGTAACAAAAGTGATGAAGGGTCTGGAGGCCCAAATATATGAAGGGTAGTGGATGTCTCTTGGTTTGTTCAGTCCAGAGCAGAGGAGGCTGAGGAAGGCTGCATGGCATCCTACTGCTTCTCTCAAGGGGATCAGTGGGACAGCACTGATCTCTTCTCTCTGGTGACACCGACAGGACCTAAGGAAATGACATTTATGTGCATCAGGGGAAGGTCATGTTGGGTGTTAGGAAGAGGTTCCTTATGAGAGAGAAGTCGGGCTTTGGAACAGTCCCCCCATGGTAGTGGTCTTGGCACAGGCATACTGGAGTTCAGGAAGCTTTGAGTCAATACCTCAGATATAGTTTAATTGAGGGCGCTGCTGTGCAGAGCCAAGAGTTAGAGTCGATGTGCCTGTGGGCCTTTTGCAAGGAGATTCTTTGATTCTACAATTCTAAGTAAAATGAATAAATAGATAAATGAATGAATGAATGAATGAACAAATGAATGAATGTATGAATGAAAGTACATTATCTATCTTGCATGTGAAACTTCTGAACCCTTTGAAAGCTCATTACTTTACTTAGACAAAAACAGGCAAGGATGAAAGTTTTGCCATTTTCTGTAGTCCTAACACCCAAATTTTGCAAGCAAATGCACTGCTTTGTGCAGCAATACTCAAAGATCATGTCAATAAGATCAAATAAGAGATTAGCATCTGCTTAAGAGATTTCAGTGTTATCACCACAAATGTGAATAATAAAGTCAGTTTTTTGGTTTTATATTATGGTTCTACCTAGAAAGTGTAGTTTAACAATGTAACTATTCTCAGATGTACAATGGAACTACTTGTGAAAGCAAAGTTTATACTGCTCTTCACTTTTCCTCATTCCTGGAGAAATATTCCAAAGTTCACACACTGTGTTCTCCACTTCACGTACACTGGTTTTCATTAGATATTTCTCTAACATCTTACATTATTATTTTGCAGAAATTCAGACTCTCTGGATACAGTTGAGATTTCACATATACTGATAGACACTGTGAAAAATAAATAACTTAATGATTTTACTCCCAGTGTGCTTTGATCAGAGAAAGTTAGGCATATTATGCAATAAACAAAATTTTAGGATGTATCTTCCTGAAAATGTTTTAGTAAATATTATGAAAAAATGCACCTTTGAACGCTACTAATTTTGAACTAAGAGCAATGATAATAAAACAGTGAGAGAAAAGTAGCAAAGTAATGTGCTAGAATGTGCAGTAATATGTCATTCTGATGCACTAACATAAAAACAACATACTGAAAAAGTAATTATAAGCTTTTAAAGTCGTTTCATTTCATTTATATGTTAGAACAAGGAGTATGTTTTAAATAACTTTTTTATTTTTCTCTGTCTGTCTCCAATTCTTTCCTCCATTTCATTGCCAGCTTTCTGTTTTATTTTTCAAGATTAGTTTTATTAGAAGAATTAGTTTCAGGACATAGGAGTAAGGTGATGGTATGTCATTGAGTCGTGCAATGATTTTTATAAGAGAGTCTAAGTAAATAGGTTATTAATAGTTTTGACTGCCACCTTTCTCTGAAATAAGTAAGTGACTAGAAAATTGGTATCAGAAAATAATTAATTAATTAATTAAGGAAAAAGGAAAAAGAAAAAAAATATGGAAGGTATGGCACTATAATATGTGACAAATAGATGTGCAGATGCTCAGGGAAAATATTAAGCAGAAAATCAAGATGAACAAAAGAGAGAGAAAATGAAAAAATAACAAAATTAAAGAAGCATGCAGTGAATTCACTGCTTTCAATCAGGAAAATAATTTTGAATCAGGCTCTGGAATGAGTAGAAATCCAGTCAGAGGGATAACGGAGAAAGGTGAGAGTCTCACTTTCCATGAGAGGGACCTTTCAGTGACCATATGCACTGGTCAAGTCTCCTGCCACTTCAGCTGGAGAGTCTATATTATCTACCTCAGTGCTGTCCAGTACCTCACCTAGACGGTGCTCCAGAAGGTAAAGGCAGAAATGCAGACCTCAGATGGTAGGACATGCATGAAGCCTTCTTCTGGTGTAGGATCAAGCAGCAGAGTCTCATATTACAGATGTCAGGAAAAGAGCATCTTTAGTCACTGGCTTGTCAAGATTGCAGTGAAAACTTTAAATTAAAGCTGCCAGTTGAAACCAGTGTCAGAAGTGGCTGCCTGAGATAAGATAAACAGCAAAGTTCAGTGAGAAAACACCTGAAGAGCATCACAAATGAATGCCAGTCAGTAAATCTGTTTCTTTAGGAGGCAACTTTAAAGAGGCAACTTTAGTGCCTCTACACAAATGGACATAACATGGGACACAACCAAGAGGAAACAGAATTCTTAGCTCCTTCTAAAAGCTATGATATTGTAGTCCTCACTGAGATTTGATGGGAAGTGTTGCACAACTGGAGTACTGAAATCAATGTCTACAGGCTGTTCAAGAGTGATATCCAGGAAAATGTTCATTCTACTGCATCTTATGATGGTGAAGGCAATGAGGAGACTAAAGTTAAATACTTCAGAGGAATTAAGGAGTTATCCTCCAAGTAGGTGACAAGACCCGCTGCAGAGATGAAGTGTCTTTACATCAGCACATACAGCTTGGGAAACAAACAGGAGGAGTTGGAAGCCACTGTGTTTCTGGGAAACCACAACAGAAGGCTGTCTAAGCAAGACTGGGTCCGTTTTTCACCAGCACTAGTGAATTGATTGGTGACATCAGGATTGGAGGCTGCTTGGGCTGAAGTGGCCATGCAGTGTCGGAGTTCAAACTCTTCAGTCATGTTAGAGAGATAGTAAAATCAGGAAACTTAATTTTAGGGAGGCCAAATTCCAGCTCTTCAGCAATTTTGTCTACATAACCACTTGGGAATCTGTCCTCAAGGACAAGGTTGTGGAACATCTTTAGAGAAGCTTTCCTTAGGTCACAAGAGCTTGCCATCTCCAGGTATAGGAAGTTTGGGAAGGAAGGCAAGAGATCGGCATGGCTGAAATGAGACCTACTGGTCAAACTGGAGAGCATGAAGAAAACACAGTGAAAGCAGGGACGTGCAACCTAGGAGGAGTACAAGGATGCATTTCATTGTGCAGGGATGGGGCCAGGAAGGCCAAGGTCCATCTGAAACTGGACTTGGCAAGAGGCACGAAGAGGGGTAAGAAAGTCTTCTATAGATACATCAACTGGAAAAGGAAAGTCCAGGAGGACACACCCTACCTAGTCAGTGGTGCAGACAGTCTTGTAACAAGAGACAAGGAGGACACTGAGATTTCAGTAACTTTTTGTCTCAGCATCCACTAGTGTCTGCTCTCCACACAGATCTCAAGTGGATGGTTTAGAGTGTGAGAACTGAGGGAGCATTGCACTGTGAGAAAAGCTCAGGACCACGACCAATTTTTGGTTCTTAACATCAATAAGTCTATGGGTCCTGATGAGATGCTTTCCACAGTCCCTCAGTTTCAGAAAAAAAAAAAAAAAAAAAGAAAGATAATCACTTAAAAAAAAAAAAAAAAAAAAAAAAAAAGGAGTTACAAGTAGTAACTGAAATAAATGGGAAAGAAAAAAAAAAATTACTGACTGTGCTGCTAACTATAGTGCCCAGAAAGAGAATTCTCCCTCGTCACTCAGAATCAGAAACCTCAATGGAAATACTGGAGACTTGTGGGAACTTTAATCTGTCTCTGCTCAGTGTATTTCTCTTCATGTCTGAGAACAGCTGAGACTGCCAAGAGTTAGCACCTAGCAAGTGCAGCTTCCTGGCACTGTGTTCCAGTACTAAACAGCTTGTCACATGATGACATGATGTGGAATACTGATAAAACCAGGACATGTCAATAAGTATGCAGGTGACACCAAGCTCTATGGTGTGGTTGATATGCTGAGGAGCAGGACATCATCTAGAGGGACAGACAGGTTTGAGAAATGGGCCCAGATGAGCCTCATGAAGTTCAGCAAAATCAGGTACTAGGTCTTGCGCCCAGATTGAAGCAACCTTCCCCTTGCCCTCACAAGCTGGGGGACATGGGTGTACTGATAGATGGGAAGCTGGACTTGAGTCACTAATGTGCTCTTGCATCCCTGAAAGCCAAATATACCATGAGCCACAGCAAAAGAAACATGGCCAGCAGGGTGAGGAAGGAAATCCTGCCCCTCTGCTCTGTGCTGGTGAAGCCTCATCAGGAGTACTGCAACCAGATGTGGAGTTCTCGGTACAGGAGAGAGATGGACATGTTAGAGCTCATCCAGAGGAGGACCACAAAAATTATTTGGGACACGAAATGCCTCTCTGAGAAGGACAGGATGACAGAGCTCAGGCTGTTCAGCCTGGAGAACGGCAGGCTCTAGTGAGACCTCATAAAAGCCTTTAAGTATTTAAAAGAGGGCCTATAAGAAAGAAGGGGACAGACTCTTTAGCAGAGTCTGTTATGACAGGACAAGAGGAAATGTTTTCAAACCAAAAGAGGAATGACTTAGATTGGATATAATGAATAATTTTTTTATAATAAGCTTGATGAAACACTGAAACAGGTTGCCCAGACAGGTTGCAGCTTGTCAGAATGTCCATGGAGACATTCAAAGTCAGGCTGGGTAAAGCACTGAGAAGCCTGATGGAGCTGTAGGCATCCCTGTTCATTGCATGGGAGTTAGAGTAGATGACCTTTAAAGGCTTTTTCTAACTCAAGTGTTTCTATAATTCTACAATTCTATGATAAGCACGGGAGGAATAACCCTCTGGATTAGGAACAGTCTTGACAGTGTTCAGCTTAGTTATAGAGATGGAAAAGCCAACAGTCTCTGGATAAGAGTTTGGAAAAATATCAACAAATTATATATTATGTCTAGGCTATTTTAGAGCATCCAATCGTAATGAAAAAGAAAATGAATTATTCTGTTGGCATCTAGAAGAGCTATCGAAGAAACAGCCTAATAGATTTCTGCAAAGTGTGAAGATAATTTCCTGACAGAGGTGGCATAGGAAATGACTAGGTAAGGTGCTCCACATCATTTGCTGTTAATTGGGAAGGTCTCATGGATGATATGGTAGCTGGAGGCTGTCTTGGTCACAGTGACCACAAAAAAAAAAAATAAAAAAATAGAATTCTTGATCCTTGTGGAAGCTAGGAGAGCAATAAACAGAACTGCTGGTTTGAATTTTCAGAGGACACATTTAGGGACATGAATGACAGACTTCCTTGGGAAACATTTCTAAAGAGTAAATAGATCAAGAAGATTGTACATTTCATGCTTTAAGACTGAAATCTTGCCCAAAAGATGAACATCTGTGTATCAGAAGGCGAACAGAAAAACTGGGCAGAGACAGGGAGGGGGCTTCTGAAGAGAAACTGACTGAACAGAGAGCTCCTTCTGGAACTCAGGAGGAAAAGGAGAGTTAAGGACCTTTGGAAGATGTACACCGAAGAAGAGTACAAAGATGCTGTGAGGTTGTAAAGGGAGAACACTGGGAGGGCCAAAGTCCAGTTCAGTAAAGGACAATAAAAAACACTTGTTTTATACATATTTGTATATAAACAAGAAAAGAAGGACTAAAAAGAATCTTGATCCTTTATCGGATGCAAGGGGAAACAGGGAAAAGAGATGAAGAGGAAGTTGATGTGCTCATTTCTCTGTTTCATTAAACAAAGTTGAGGATTATTTAGAAAGCAATATTATCTCTGAGTATAAATCACTAGTCAGATAAAAAGAATGAGTTCCTCAAATAGTTGCTCTAAGTTAGGAAATATTCCAGAATAAGGTGTATGTGTATAAAAATGTTACAAAGGCTCAGAATTTATCTCTTGTACAGGAGAAAGTATTTAAATTTATTTATACTGATCGTAAAAGAGAATTTGTATGGAAGAATCTCACAGTGAGGCCTAAGAAGGCCTGGAAGGTAAAGTTATACAAATGGGTAGAAAACATACAATGAGGTGCAAGTTCTTCATAGTTAGCATAATTAAGCGTACTGATAATTTCAGCAGGAACCTGATAGACTCTTCTAAGTAGCAAAACTTAACTCAGAGCTACCTGTCTTTCTAAATTATAAGTTTTGTATCCCGATGAAGTTATAGACTTGATGTGGAGAACACTGGGTGAAGTTCCCTGGCCCGTGTTATGCACGAGGTCAAACAGGATGGCCATGATGGTCTGTTTAAGCCTTGCATTGTACAACTGTATGAAAATTCAATCATTAATTTGTCTGTCATGCCAGATTTATACCCTCAAACTTCTCTTTATACCTGTCACTTGCTCCTCATTTATTTATTTATTTAGAAATTTTTTTCCCTGGCTTTTTTTTTTTTCTTTTTTTTTTTTTTGGTTACTTGATTGTACAGAATGGTCATTAACTGTGATGCAAACGCCAATGTTTCCATGGAAACCCCTGTCCACTACAGAATATACTACAGCAATTTTTGAACCATTCGTCCATTTGATTAATTATGTCTTTGTGCTGAAGGCGGCTTGGCTTGATTGTCTCATCATGTATTAGAGAAGCTACTGCTCTAACAAATGGAGCTATTGTTTTGGGTCTATTCATCTTGGTACATCCCTGAGAGCTGATAGACATTTCAACAAAATGACTGTCCCTTAATGAGCTGCAGCTTGTCAGAACTGTTTAGGGCTTCATGCTAGGCACCAACCACTGTCATGACAGCTTCAGTTATTATGGCAATGAGTAGAATGCCTATAAAAGAGTCTATAGAAGCAAATGACCCTGGTTTTGATATTACATAGATTGTAATTATCAGCTATATATACACTATATGATAGATTCATGATAGATTCCAAAGCTTTGAGACAGTTTTCTGATGAACTAGCTACTTGTTCAGGCACAAAGTAAGAAGAAATAAAATACTTCCCCTAACATTTCTAGTTGTTGTTAAGTAAAAACAGAAAACAACCCACAAAACAAACCAAAAAAGATTCTCACAGAAAATATTAGCTAGTAATTGTTTGCAGTTTTGCTTTCTTTTTAAACCACAGACATTTCAGCATTCTGTGGTGAGGTAGTTTCGATACCTATCATAATTTTTCAGTACATTTATTTCCCATATTACTCTATTGAAAATTTAAAAGAAACATGAAAAAAAAAGGAGAAAATATGCATGGCATAGAAGAGAAATAGATAGTTTTTTTTTCTATCCAATTATTACATAAATCAATACTCCAGCCCTTGCTCAGTCAGCTCCCATCAACATTTTTGTAATTTTAATGGACATGTCTGTCAATGTGTTTACATTAGTGAATATCCAGCTTGAAACGTAAGCAGCTTTGCCAGCATGAGATTGTTTCAGACACATACTCACTTATTTCTGGCAACAGGTTTCACATATTTTAAATAATAATGGTGGAAATATCAGAAAACTATATTATTTTCCACAATAGTCTATAATTTCACCTAAAGGTATATGTACTTCTCAAAGGAGAAAATGGAAAGCCAGCCTGAGTCAAGAGAACAAGAAGTATATTTCTAACTGGAAGTTAATTACAAAAATCAAGATAGACTTTCTACATATTTTTAAAATGTAGATTTATGATTTCCATTCTTAGATGTTCCATTTAGTGAACAAGCATGAAGAGTCAGTGTATGTGACATTTGCTTTAAATATTTCTTAGTGCAGAATAACTGATTAAGTTGTGCCCCTAATAATCACAGATGGAAGTCAGCACCCTGTAGCTACCAACAGCCACATTTAATCAGTTAATAACTGTGGATTAAACTTAATTCAGATTAATTTGTATTAGTATAGAATTTGTAACTCAATTGCTTTCATATTAATTTACATGTAGTCTAGACATGACATCATGTTGACTCTTTGTTTGGCCCAAACACTAATTATGAACCTTGCAGCTAATGGATGCAAAACTTCCAGTTTAAAAACAAAATAGGATTTCTGTCTACACTGTACTTACGACAGCTCAATATTACAATTTAGAGTTGCAGGCTTAGCATTGCCTGGGAATATCACTTCTTCATTCGCACTTCAGCCTCCTTAAACAAAGCGTGTTGTTCCTAAATGAAGAATGTGGCTGTTGGGAAAGGAAGTTACTATCATCCATCAAAAATTGTTAGCCTCAAATTCTTCAGGGAAAAACACAATGAGGAAATCAAAAAGGTTGAAGTAGAGGAAAAAAAAAATCCTGCTAACAATAATAACTGCTGTGGTGCAAATTGGACTGAACCACTGTCAAGGTTATTTTATCATTTATAATTGCAGTTTCTGAGGGTTCTTTCGCATGAACTTGAGTTCAGTTTTTATTTCTTCTGACAGCATCTGATTCATTCATTTTCAAACCACACTTACAAATATAAGAAAAATAGTTTAAAACACACTTAAAACACACAGAGTAGGTCACTCTGAAAGTAATGCATCCTATTTATTACTGTAACTGATGCAAAGAACTCAATAGCAATATTTGATAGGGCAAATTCTCAGCAACAAAATACTACTCACCAATGTAATAACCACCACTAGCTATGCATTTTCACCAGCAATGAATAAAAGTATGCATACTGCACTCAAGAATACTTGCTGTCTTAAACTTAGTTTGCATTTGTCTGTCCTGTTGCTGTAGCCGCTGCAGAAATGCACCACCCACTGCCTCACTGTGTCTCACTGGAGTGTTTGGTCTCCAGAAACATTCAGCAACAGTCAGTGAATGACAGTGGGTTCCATTTTTCCATATGGAGGAATTTAGTTCCACACTTTTTCTTCACGTGCACTTCCATGTCAGACACCATTTTGACAGACTGCCCCTCTGGTGCTATCTGTCATTGGCAGGAAGCTTCAACCTCTACTGCCATACCAACAACATCCACTGCTGATGTCTTGGGCCAACAATAAAACAGGAGACAGTACTTTCAAAGCATTTCTGTCCATATACTAGTTACGTAAGATGTGCACATATCACATGGTTGCATATGCCCCAAGACTGCATATAAATGTGGAAATATATGTTTATAAATCTTAAACATTTCTTTTTACCTATATTTACATACTCACACACAACCTTGGAACATGCATGTGTGTGTGTGTTACATATATATGCACATAGATAATCATGTATGTATATGATCATATTATATACACACATATATATTACACACATACATATATAAACACATATACATATATATATGTAATAATGCATTACCTAAGGTATGTTTTATAGATAATATACTTTAATATTTATTTTTTATATTTGTTAGTAAAAGAATTTTTGAAAATAATTTTGAATAAATTGTAAGAACTACATACTATCTTGAAATTTTTATCAACAATATTGATAACAGTAAGAAAAACATAGATGATTTATATTACTCAAAAAAATCTTTCTAAACTGATTTAAATGCTAGCCTTTCTGTCATGCATCATACCATATACCCATATACCCATATACCCATATACCCATACCAATGCTTCAAGCAAATAACTGAGAATCAGAGCTCATAATAACAAACTGTAAATTTACTTTTTTCATCTGCTGGTTTATCTTAATGGTATCAGGTAAGAAATCAGGGGTACAAACTTAAGAAATATTAAAGTGGTTTTTAGCATATTTCTACAACCTAATATTCCCTATATGGATTACGTGTTCATAATAACAAAAAAAAAAAAAAAAAAAAAAAAAAAAAAAGAATAAAGTAATAACTTTCATGTTTATAAATAACTATGGTAAATGTTACCAGCTGTAAGGATAGCTCCTCAGGTCCATTTTTTACCTGCTGGATAAATAATGCTCAACACGCCCAAATGTGGTGTAGTAGTGTCACCTAGCGGCGAATTCGTTCCTGCGCCAAATGCCCAAACTCCCTAGCCTGCGTGTCACAGCAGATCGCCTCCCATCCGTGCAAAAGTCACTTGCAGCATTTGCTACCGCTGAAACTGTAATAAATCATTTAGTAGTGTGACAGTCCTGTTTGCATGCAGTACTATGGGAATAAAATTTCAAAATAGCTTCCACAATTAACTCAGAAGTTTTATGTCAGTGTCACAGCAGATAGGCAGAGTTCTCACTTCACATATACATAAACTTGGTTTTGTATGTGAAGATTGAACATATTTAAGATGAGCAGTTCAACTTCTGGCAGCACGGCTTTAGAGCTAATGTATTTGACCCTGTAACAGAAAAGGACATTTTTAATTTATGAGTTAATATTGCAGGCAGATGTTCTGAAAATATACAGGGGATGAACATGACATACAAATATACAGATGAGACACAAAATTTCAACATGCAAGACTCATAGTTCTGGGAGCAAATTTTTGTAATTAAGTATATAAATTAGTAACTGCTAATGAACCAGTTTTGAGATTTAAAGCTAAGATGTTACTAAAGAGTAGACATTATTTTCCTCTCTTTTGTACATACAATTGAAAAGTTATTTTGAAAAATTATTATCTATGAAATAATGATATTAAATTTAAAATGATACTATTGGATTGGATACTTGAGAAACAGATGTTTTATAATACAGATGAATGAAAATGTTTAAGAATCTTCTTTATAACACAGATGAGCTAAGCAAATGATAATTAAACTTCTAGAAACTCATGATTTAATGAAGTAATGGTCCACATGAAAGTTCTAACTAAGAATCATTTAAACAAGGGTTTGTATACAAGGATGATGAGAAGAACATGAAAAACAAATGAACAAAGAACAAGGACAAATACAGTTTCCTCTGGGTAATTAATATCAACCAATTAAGATTGATTTTTTTTTTTTTCGGGGGGGAGGAGGGGCAGAGGTCTTTTTTTATTATTTCTAATCTAAAATATTTAAAATTCATTTAGTAATTAAAACAACTTACACATTTTATATAACAGTTCAATTTCATAGTCTTACAAACTAGATTTTTACCTTTTTATTGTTATTATTTTAAATCCTTATTTTTTTAATTTACATAATAAAAATGAAAAACACTTTGGGAACAAAACAACCAAAAATACAATTAGAGCTGTCTGAAAGATATGAATTGCAATCCTGAAAGTTCTGCAAACTTAAATCAAAAGCAAAACAAAACAAAAACTTAGTTCCCCCAGTTTAGAAAGTTCCTGAAGTTTCCTGAACTGAAGATGTTGTTCATAGCCAACAGTACATACTGATATTGAACTTCACCTCCATAAAGCAAGCACTCTGAAAACATAATTCACTTGCTATCTTTACTTTTTATATAAATTATATTAAATATGTCTTCTTGTCATTGTCCACTCTTTAACAGACAGTAATAGTTAAATAAAAATGTAATGGGTTAGACTAAAATAGATCAAATTTCTTGAACAAATTTATAAATTAAAGGTCTGTGGTTAACTTTCAGATGTGTAGTGACATCATGACCTGAGGATGTACTTTGTTATGTTCTCATGTCTTCGTAGGACTCTGAAATGAATCTATTCAAAAGCTTCCAATTGCTCTGTAGTCTCCTTGATAAGCATACTTTCAGTAACTGGAGATCTTTGTCAAGATGTTTGCAGTTATAACCCGCGGCCAAGACCAGCATGAAGCCAGAAAATGTTGTACTACCCAAAGGAAACAAAAGGGCAAAGCTGAAAATGTGATTCCAAAGTAGAGATGACTGGGAACCCAGGAATCACAAGGGAAGAAATGTGAAAGTATGGACCACAAACAGAATGAGGGTGAAGCACATCAGATACGAGACTTCCATGGTTCTTACAAACTGGATAGAATCATTATTAATTTTCTTTAAAAAAAGTTGTTGGACAGGGCAGAATTTTAAAGATTTGTTCTGCCTAAGAGCAACTGGTAGGTTGCCCACACAAATGGCAAACACACCAGTTAGACTTGAAAGAATAGGCCTGGAATCTTGGGAAGTTAACCATGAAATCAGCTATCTTGACTCACATGCGAGAAACTGAAGGACATCTGCCCATCTGCAACCTGACACATTATGAAACTAAAAATGGTGCCTGGAAAATACTAATCTCTTGGTTTTTGTTTGTTTGTTTGTTTCTTTTTTTTGTCTGGGTATAGAACATCCATTTGTGCCTCATCTTTCCAGTCTACAAGACTTCCCATGTCACAAGGACAGAAGTTTTTTGTAGAACTACTTATAACCCTTCATCTGTGGTTTATCATTTTTTCAGTACATCTTGAGGGAATCTTGGTACCTCTGCTACCGATCCGAGAAAAACTTTTATGAATATAATTCTGAGAAATTCTGAGAAAGTATACTTTGAGAACAAAAAAAAAAAACAAACAGAGAGGATTAGTGTTTTAAATTAAAGGATTTTCCATGAGTTAAAGTTTGCAATTTCTGCAACCATATTACGTTACATATGATTTATCACAAAGACTCTGGTAGGTCAGAGTAAGCCTAACTACGTGTGGAACACATTGTGTCCCCTTTCTCACAATTCCAAACACCCAGCTCACCAGGAGGTGAACACTTTTGGAAGGAATTTTTTATCTTCCCCATGCAAACACTTTAGATTGGGTGTCTGTTTTGCCTGGCATTTGGATGCCCTTCCAGCCTCACAATTCCAACCATACAGTGAAAACAGGAATTACACTGCAATAGATGAGCTTCTGTACATTACTGCCCCAGTAAGCAAGGAGCAATGACATCAAGCTGTTTTTCCAGTCTCTCCATTTGTGTGTCTGCAGGAAAATCATGCATGTATACAATACCTGAGATCTACCTGTTAACCAAGAGAAACTTTTATACGTAAGCATGTAAATGTCGAGGAGTACTTGCTTAGGTGCCAATGGCAAGTATTCTTCTACCTTCTTCACAGGTATCTATAACTGCTAATTTTACCTATAATGTTCCCAGTTGTTTTACATAGTTAAATCCTACCCAGCTGTTATTCTCTCCTGAAAATTTCACTGGACTATTTCTGTATCAGAAAGATTCTGTATCATCTGAAGGCCTCATGTTACAACTCTGATTCTCTTCACAGGCCTAAATAGAACTATGTGCAGATGTGTGATCATAGTTGTATTCAGTACACTTGAAAATTAGAGTTTTTTTATTTGTTTGTTTGTTTTCCTCTAGAATAAGGAACCACCTCATTTTTATTTGTTTATTTGACATCTGAAAACAAACAAACAAACAAACAAGCAAACAATAAAATAAGCATCACCTTTGTTGGTTTGCTCTCTGAAAATGTATTCTCAGTTTATTTGCTCTTTGGGCTTCAAGATTATGGAATGCACGGGTGCATGAAACACACATGTACTGGCACTGGGCATGTTCTGATTCTTGATTTAATGTTTTCATTCCAAAGTGTGTCCAGTCCAACAAGATGTAGAATATTTTGAGGTGGGTACTTCTAATATGCACTCTCAGAGTAGCACCGGTCTGTGTAAAATACTATAATTTTGATCAATATTTACAGTGATTTCCACTCCTGTGACCTATAATTAATTTATAGACTTGCTAGCACTCTTTCTCTTGTTCACAGTCGTCAAAAGAGTATTTGATAGCAGAGGTTAAAGGATTCCTCTTTGAGGTTACTCAGAAATTTAGGGAAGATGGAATTTGCCTGACTAAGCAAAGACTTGGAGGGAAACTCTGCTCCAAATCAGCGTAAGAATGAGCTTTTTCTTCCTATCTCATTGCTGCTTCTTTACATTTTTCCTGAGTACAGCTTAGCCTTCATTTCCAGCACATTTTAAAGGAACTTTTCCTGTAAAACTTTAGTTATGACTTCTGACTCCTACATGTGTGTTATAAATAAAGCCCAAAATGTGTTTATGTGAACATGTACACTTTTGCATACATACAGACGCACAGAGACATATATATTTTTGCTATCCATTTTTCATAGTTTTATCTTAAGTAAAGCTTGCATACAAAACTGTCCTCAAAATGAAGTCTTGAATATGTGATTTATAATGTTTTCTGTAGAAGAATAAATTGAACATTTCCCTCTACTTCACCCAAATAAATATAATAAAAGCTTACTTCACTAGTCCAAATTTTGTTTTGTTTTATTCAGAGCATATAGCCCTGGTAAGATTTGTAAAACTTCTGAAATAGAGATATATATGAAAGATATATATACAAATGTATAATCTGTCATACATCTTTCTTCTGATGAAATTCAGTGACAGCCTAAGTTGTGACTGTCAAAATCCTTTTATCAATTTCTACTCTGATTCTGCAAAAAGATGTTGTAGGGAGGCTAATCTGTATTTATGTGCCTGATTTTTTCCATCTCCCACTTTCCAATTTCCCACTTTCAAATTCAATATATGACCACTCTAATCAAATAAATCCTCAGAGATTTACATCTGATAGTAGATTCATGCTTTGGTGGACTTTCAAATAAATGTACAGTGAATGAGAAGACTAAATGAAGCCTTCCTTTACTGTTCTGGGGAGGGAAAGAAAGACCACAGAGTCCGTGTTTGGAATTCATTTCCACCAGCAAGTGTAGCAACAGGGGAAAAGCCTTTAAATGCCCTTCAGCAGAAACTGGCAGGCAGGGGAAACAGTGGAGCCTTTTGCTCACATCTTTTGCTGTAAGATGTCTAACTATGTTATCTCTTTCCCATAGCTGTCAATGTCAACTTTGATCACCAGCATTATCTTGGCAGAAAGATAATCTAACCTCGATCCTTGAAAGTTTGTACTTATGCAGTGCACATCTTCCTAAAGCAGTCTCAGTATATTAACTCATCTGTTTTTCACTTCATTTAATATTGTACATTAATAGAATCAACTCTTTTTATGACAGAAATCTTGAGAACCAATCTAGAATAGTTTGTTTTACCTTGTGTTGGTGTACTATTTTTCCATATAATTTCTTGCAGCAGCATTTCTAAAGGCGTATAATCCAATTCAAAATGATTTTTAAAGTATTTTACTTTTGAGAGTATTATGCTACTGAGTTATTCATGGCTCTTCAAGAAGATTCTGACAGTGCAAATGGTTACAGTTACAGTATAGGTATCAAAGCACAGCCAACACTGACCAATGAATTAATTTTTGTTCACAGAGTTCATCATGTGGTATCTTCAGGGATCCATTAATTTCTTTTCTTTTCTTTTCTTTTCTTTTCTTTTCTTTTCTTTTCTTTTCTTTTCTTTTCTTTTCTTTTCTTTTCTTTTCTTTTCTTTTCTTTTCTTTTCTTTTCTTTTCTTTTCTTTTCTTTTCTTTTCTTTTCTTTTCTTTTCTTTTCTTTTCTTTTCTTTTCTTTTCTTTTCTTTTCTTTTCTTTTCTTTTCTTTTCTTTTCTTTTCTTTTCTTTTCTTTTCTTTTCTCTTCTCTTCTTTTCTCTTCTTTTCTCTTCTTTTCTTTTCTCTTCTCTTCTTTTCTCTTCTTTTCTCTTCTTTTTTTTTTTTTTTTTTTTTTTTAATTTATTAGTCTTTCTCCAGCACCAGGGCAAATGGTACTGACAGAACTGAGCCTATAAACAGGAGGAGAATCAGCTCTTTGAAAAGGTAGATAATATCAGGACAAGAGGAAATGGCTTTAAGTTGAAGGAGGGAAGATTTAGGCTAGATGTCAGAGGGAAATTCTTTTCAGAGAGAGTGGCTGGACCAGGCTGCTCAAAGAGGTTGTGGATGCCCCATCCCTGGAGGTGTTCAAGGTCAGGTTGGATGGGGCCCTGGGCGGCCTGGTCTAGTATGAAATGAGGAGGTTGGCGGCCCTACTTGTGGTGGCAGGTTTGGAGCTTGATGATCCTTGGGATCCTTCCAACCCAAGCCATTCTGTGATTCTGCCTAATGTTTCCTATATCTCATCTCACCTACTCAGGTTGAAATTGTCTACACTGACTATCTGCCTTAGACTGAATTTTTCTTACTATCAGTGAAACCAGACTAGCTATTTATCAAAACGAAGAAATTTGCTGAGAAACAGATGCAGACCTATGTTCTGGGAAAGGACTCAGTTTTCTCTCACAAGGTCACAGGATTGTACTAATGTTTGTATCTGTTAAGCCCATTCAACTACAACGAAATTTGGCATCTAAAACCAAGTGCCATTTTCATCAATAGAAAAATGGCTGCTAAATCACCTGCATGATGTCAACCTTCCTGCAGTTTGATCTTTTAAGGGAAGACCAGTATTGAGTAATTGAAATTGAAAATTATGGAAAAGAAATGCCAATCTGACCAAAGATTTGTCTATCAAAGCTGTCCATTAAATAAATACTCATCAAATCCATGATGTCATTTTCCAAGGTAGAATTTTACTTTGACGGATAATATTTTGAATATCTTGAGTAAATGATAAGTTCTTGTATTTTTTTTGTGTAGAAAGCATGACCACAAAATGAGGAAATTACAGATTTCCAACAGCAAGAAAAAGAAATCAATCTTTTTGTATGGCAGTTGTTAAGATAGTAAAAATCTTAAGTAAGTAAATCCTGCTACCCTGAGCTGATACAAGACAAACCTAGTAACACATCTGAGGGAACAGACTTTACAAGTATGGAACCTTTGTTGGCAGTCTATAGGACATTAAAAACTTGCAACAAAAGGAATTCAGGCAATCTTATCTTGTAACCAAAGTGAAACATTCATTTCCTACACAGAATTAATACACAAGACTACACACATCAAAGTATTTTCCATTGAAGGCTAACAAATTAAAAAAGATGTTAAGAGGAAGAAAGGTTAGCATGGTACAATCTATGAAATGTAATTAGAAAAAGATTGCACAAGAAGTAGGAAGAGATGATATCAAAGTTAAGCACTGAGGAAATATGATGGTCAGTTGAACAACTGTTTGCCTAAAGAGATCTTGGCACAATGGATTTTAAGTCTGGAAAAGCCTGAGGGATTGTCAGACATCCAGGCTGTTTCTAGTCTACAGTCAAAAAAGAGCCTTTCCAGTCAAAGTTCCTAGGGCTCTTCTGAGCACCAATTCTCCATGGTGGAAGTAACTCTTGCTGTGAGTTCCCATTTGCTAGACAAGACTGAATTCTTTTATCTTATGCCAGTTGTCTAAGAATTTGATGAAACTCAAATTTCTTGCCGGCTAACATTTTCTTCACAAATATTGCCAACATAACTGAAAGACAACAAACCAAATTTCAAGAAGCTGCTGTCTAAAATGATTTAATAACCCCATTTATTATACAGCTATCTGATAATGGTAAGTTGGACCTAAAATTTCTGATTCTGGAAGAACAGTGATCATTTATTCTTTTTTTTTTCTTTCTTTTTTTTTTCATCACAAATGTGGTTGATTTTTTTCTTTAGGTGATTTTTTAAGTAAAAAAAAATATTCAATAAAATTAACAGGGAATCTGATATTTAAATCCAGAATCATACAAAAACTGTAATCAACAGAAGAAAGTAATTGTAAATCAGTGGATTAATGTGAAGCAAGTCTCTAAATCTACAGAGGAGGTTATATTGAAGTGATGACAATTCCTGCCTAATCTTGACACTATTGATACAACCACCGGCCAGACATTATTACATCATAATGGTATACCTTCTAAATTTACCTCTTTATTGTATTTTCCCTGATATGTTAAGAACTAGAAGCTGTGTAGCTTTTGAGACCAGAATACTCACTCAGATTTAATAAATCGGAATAAGGTAGAGGAGAAGGACCTTGGGGTCCTGATGGATGGAAAACTGAACATGAGCCAGCAGTGTGCTCTGGCGGCTCAGAAGGCCCAATGGAATCCTTGGCTCTGACAGACGAGGGGAGGCCTGCAGGGACAGGAAGGTGATTCTCCCTCTCTACTCTGCCCTCATGAGGCTCCATCCGCATCCAGCTCTGGGGTCCCCAATAAAAGAAAGACAGGGAACTGCTGGAGAGGGTCCAGGGGAGAGCCACAAAGAGGATCAGAGGGCTGGAGCACCTTCCTTATGAAGACAGGATGAGGGAGCTGGGTTGTTCAGCCTGGAGAAGACTGCAAGAAGACCTCATTGCAGCCTCCTGGGACTTAAAAGGAGACAAGAGGGGAATCAACTTTTTACTTGGGTAAGATACTCATAGGACCTCAAGGAGGAATAGTTTTAAGCTCAAGGAGGGAAGTTTTAGATTATCAGAGAGTTTGCGGATGCCCCATCCTTGGAGATGTTCGAGACCAGGCTAGATGGAGCCCTGGGTGACCTGGTCTAGTACCAGATCTGGAGGTTGATAGCCCTGCCTGTGTCAGGGGGTTTGGAACTTGATGATCCTTGGGGTCCCTTCCAATCCAAGCCATTTTATGATTCTGTGATTCTATGATTCTAAGACACTATGAGGTAACAATATTTATAATGATTTTTCAGCTGTTTGTAAAGTATGATTTATCTATTTCTCTTTTGTCATAAACATACACTGATAGAAAGTTAAAGTCATAGAATCGTAAAATCATAAAATCATAGAATGGCTTAGATTGGAAGGAACCTCAAAAATATTTCATTTCCAGTGCTCCTCTCACAGATAGAGCTGCCAACCACTAGATCAGGCACTAGATCAGATTGCCCAGGGCCCCATCCAACCTTGTCCTTTGCACCTCCAGGGACAGGGCATTCACAATTTCTATGGGCAGTCTCTTCTAGCACCTCATAACTTTCTCATTGAAATATTTCATCTCGCTGACATCTAGCTTGAATCTCTCCTCTTTTAGTTTAAAATCATTCATGCTTGTCCTATCACCTGCACAAAAAATTCATTTCCTTCCAGTATGTAAGATTTCCTTAAATATGTGAAGACTATAATGATGCTCCCCTGCTGCTTTCTCTTCTCCGAGATGAACAAGTTCAGCTCCCTCAGTCTGTCTTTATAGAATATCAGCTCCAGGCACCTGATCATCTTTATGGATCTTTCCTGGACCTACTCCAAAATCTCCAAGTCTTTCTTGGAAGCAACATATCCTTGCTTCCACTGCTTGTAAATGTCTTTTTTGCCCATTAATTTGACCAGCAACTCCTTACTTAATCATGCTGTTTTCCTGTTGTCCTATAATGGCGGATGGGAAGCTGTTGCACTCTCAAAATGGCATCTTTCATGAGATGCCAGCTGTGCTCTGGTTCTTTGCACCTAAGGAGAGCTTCTCAGGGGATTTCATTCAGTGATTCCTTAAACAGCTTGAAGTTTGTTCTCCTGAATTTCAGGGTATTGACTTTTATCTTTGTCAGGCCATCTTCCTCAAGGTCGCAAACTCTACATAAGGTGTTTTTAATAAAGCCCAGACTGACTCAAGTCTTAACCTCTTTACTTATACCCTCTGCACTGGTGAGCATCAGGCTCAGAAACATTTCTTTGGTTGGTTTGTCTGATACCCGGTCCAGCAAGTTATCTCCTGGATTGCTTGCAGTCCACTGCAATGCTTTCCCAGCAGATATATCAGTGGTTGAAATCCCCCATCAAGATGAGAGCCTGCAAGTGCAACACTTTCTGCAAACTGAAGCAAGAAGGCCTCATCCACAGGCTCCCCATCATCAGGCAGCCCCTTGTAGACCACAACCCCTAGATGTCCTTTATTAGTCTGATCCCTGATTTTCACCCACAAGCTCTCAGGCTGTTTCTCAGAGGCAGCTCATCATAGTCTTTCCATCTCTTAACATAGATGGCACATCCCTTGCCCCTCCTTCTCTACCTCTTACGAAAAGCTAGTAGCCTTCATCATGCTGCAGTCATGTGAACCATCCCATCACTTTTCTGTGATCACAATTAGATCATAGTGTAAATAAATACATATATTCTAATTATGCTTTGCAGTCACAAGTTTTTTAATAGTAGAATAATATTTTTAATAGTAATAATTTATTTAATCTGATCATGGGTATATATCTGAAATTTGTATACCTTCACTATAAGAAAGAGAATTAGAAAAAGAGAATACTGTACCTATATTCCCTATAATTATAATTATAATTATAATTCCCTATAATTATAATTATAAAATACCTATTCCCTATAATTCTGCATTAAGAAAAATCCATCTGGGAATCCTAAATATGTTTTGACTGTCTTCTCACTAAAAAAAATATTAAGTATGTTCATGGTTGTCTCTGTTACAGTAGCCACCAGTAAATGCAGTACTACTAGAATGGAGAAAATTATAAGAAAGAAGCACATTTAAAATGTAAATTTAATCGTATAATCTACAGTTTGAATGCATCAAACTGGCAAACTGTCCAAGAAGTGGATTTGCAAAGTGAGATTACATCTCTAGTAGTGACAAACAATTTGACACAGTAAGCAATTAAATTTCTATTACTTGGAAGAAAGGAAGCTGTTCTGGAAATAATGGTCAGAATCATTTTAATTGCCATCCATAATTTCCTTTAAAAAGAAAAACAAAACTTTTTTTTTTTTTTTCTTTTCAGTACATGCTACTGATGGAAGATAGGAAGAAATAAAAAATAAGTTACTGGTATAGGTTGAATTTCCCGTGCTATGGCTTATAAGTATGTATTTCAGATTTCAGAAATACTACATTTTTTAATTGCCAAAGATCCAGAAATGAGTAAGCAGTTTTAGCTTTAGCTGACAGCTTTATAGCCTGGTTCACTTGCCAGTAATACAGAGGAGGGGGGAAATAAGGTCATCTTCCTACATTAAAGGAATGCAATAGCCCATCCTTTTCTGATGGGAGACCCAGTGCTTTTCAAAGATGTGATACATTTTGACCAGAACTCTTCTTTTAACATGCTATGTCCATGGGTATTTTCAAATCACAGCTTATGTGTAACTTTTCTATCTTACAATATTAAAGAGGAAAATGAAGATGCCAATTAGAATCTAATCCATCTATTCCCTATAATTCTGCATTAAGAAAAATCCATCCGGGAATCCTAAATATGTTTTGACTGTCTTTTTTTATATTGCTTGGGGAAAAAAAAGTGCCATCTCTATGGCACTAACCTCTCTTCTGCTGAATGTTACTTCCTAACATGTCTCTGTATTTAAATAGATTATTTTCTTTATCAGTCTTCTTATAATTATTGTGACCAGCTCTCCAATAGCCTGTGTTTGAATTCCTGTTTTAAGCTCTGACCAGTCAGAATGTCCCAAATTGAGTGTTCACATTATTTATTTATGGATAGAGAGATCCTGAAATAATAAATGGATGTTATTTGAAACTTAAATTTGCCCGGGAATGGCAGGATCAAAATCATACTCAAAGTTAAGTGAGTATTTAAGGAAATGTTTTTTGGCCACCCACTGCATGGAGGTGGTATTACACAATTTTCCCATCAATAAAAAAGTACTACTTTTCCACTTGAAACAATCAAAGAAACAACAATAATCAAACATTAAAAAATTAATTAGAATTCATGTATAGCATCAACTTTCTACAGCCACAAGTGGGCATGAAATTCATAGTATTATTGTAAACATAGTTTCTCAAGCTCTATTTATGCATGTAAGGCTATTTAAGTACTTAGATTGCACCAAAAGAAAAAGTCCATGTTTTATTGTTTGTTTCTAAGGTGTTTTTGCTTGTTTGTTTGTTTGCTTGTTTGTTTTGTACACTGTTTCTGATATCGCCATAAAGTCTAGAAAATGAGATATCCAAGAAAACTTGATTTGTAATAGGTGTGTAATACTAGTATGTAATATTGACAATTCCTTGAAAGTATCAGAGAACTTTTATCTTTAATGAGTACTTATAAAATGTTCCATCAAAACATAAAAGACAATCAAACCAATGATTTCAAGGTCTGAAATGTGGTTGACAAGCCACAGTTAACTTGTCTTTTATTTCTCTTCATTCCACGTATGCTTACTTTGATCACTCTTCTATACAGTATGACCTCTAATCTCATATTTACAGACACAGATTAAAAACCTGAAGAAGTTGATTAAAAAGTGAAGTACAAGAGCTGATTCCCTGTGGGGTTAAACTTTTTGGTTCTTTTTTTCATACTTTGCTCATCAGTAGAAAGTGTTTTCTCTTTTTCTTTCTGTCTGTCTCTTCTGTTCTCCGCTTCTCTCACTGTCTGCATTTCCACTGCTACAATTCATGACTGTGCCATTCCCTTGCCCTCTAACACCTTGGGATTGATATAAAAAAATTGTCAAGATATCCCTCATCATAACCAGGTAGCAAGCACTTTAAATAGAACTTTGTATTGAAAAGACATATTCCAAACATCCTTTGGCTATAATTATGAGCCACCAGTGAGCAAGAAATCTTCAACTTTCACTCTATAGTAGCACTGTAGGGTATCTCTCTTTACTAGTGTACCCAAGTGTGAAATGTCAAGCTTTTTTATCCCTCTCTCCTTATATCACTAATCTTTATATAAACCCACGTTCTAATTTATGAGATATCCTTTTTATTTTTTATCATCTTTACCATATTTCTCAATCTCCCTCTTGTTTCTCTTGTGGTATATATCAAAAAGTATTCAAGGTAGCAAAAGTGTATCCTGGATGTTTTAATTTCCACCATTTTGCTTAGAAACTGTTTGCCTGATCATTAAGATTTTTCCAAAAATGACCCACGTCCTTCATGATCAAAAGCACCAGCTGTTTTCCCCAACTGTTCAAAACCCACTGTCAATGCATCTGTATGTATATATGTCTGTACTACAGTAATGCCAAGTAGAAGATACTGGAAAAACAAGAATACATGATATGGAATAAGAAAGAATAAGAGAGGAATAAAACAATCACAAAATAATCAGATTAATTTGCTTTTGTTTATGGTATCAAAAAAAATATTTTACTGTCAAACATAAGCAGAATTCAGCTTTCTTTCAAGGACTGTATATCCACAGGCAAGAAGGATGATAGTCTGAACATGTGGTAGGATGCTGTCTCACTCCAATTTATAGGCAGGAGAGGAGGTTCTTTTTAATATGTGTATACCCGGCATGAGATTAAGAAACAATAGTTCAAATGTTCATCCAACCAATTTATTATAAATCCTAATCAGGCAGACGGGAAAAGGAAGGAGGGCAATAGGAAAGATAGGAAAGAAGCAAGAATTGCGTAAAGCGGGGATAGTCACCACCAGGATCCAACAGCGGTCCCGTTGCATGGTGTTTCAAAGGTCTGAGGCAAAAGCAGCAAGGGGAGAGCAGCAGCAGCATGGCCGGCCTTGGATATCAAGCAGGTAGCAGGAAGAAGTCGCAGAGCCAATCCATGAAGAAGCAGTAGGACTCAGGTAGCAGGCCAAGGAGAGCCCATCAGCATGCAGCAATTCCGTAGTGAGGAATCTGATGTCAGACATCAGATCTGACAACCATCTATCCTCATGGTTGTTGATCCCTCTTTTATCCTCCTTCTTCTGCCAGGGTGGCATTCCTGGGCACTTGGGTAAGAGTCGTGTGTAGCACCTCTTGAGATGGGCATCTTCCTGGAGATAAGCCCACACAAAAGACTGGTTGCCCCTGGCTTTGTGCATCTGCGTCCCTCAGACAAAGGATTTCTCAAGCCTTGCCCAGGACTTGCTTGGACTTGTTCATTTGTGTTGCCTGCAAGCTTCGAGACAATGATGTAAAAGAATTTAATCTCTTACAGATGCACATACACTGCATTATTTCTTTGAAACAAAATATGTTAGTATTTCATGTGGTTAAATTCAAACTTGCCATTTGAAAACTAATGTAGTTCCAAAGTAGAAAGTTCCGCATATGGTGGAAATGCCTCAGTGCAATGAAAACCCTTCTGATACTAAGATGCTCTGCTGTACTGAACATTCATCTTTTCAGTATAATGAAGCTGTCTTCCATAGACTTTACTAAATCATCCTCATGAAATGAATGATAAAAGCTTTGCCAAGGTTAATTAGTACAGTTATACAAAAACAAGTTTTCCTTTTCCCTTATACGATCCTTGCACCATGAAACAAAATTGTATGTGATGAAATTGCATGTTGCTTGTATGATGGGTAGAACACTAAAACATATATCAGATATATTGTGAGCTATGGCTCTCGTGATGTTTCATTATGTGGGACATGTTCACGCCAGCCATATGGTATAGAGAAAAAATAATTCTTTTGGTTTTGAAGGAAAACAATAAAGAAAATGTGCAAACACTGCTTAATAATCCTTCAAATTACTAGTTATGTCTCCTCTGTCTGAGCAGTTGGGGTTTTTTTTGTGTGTCAGAAAATATATAAACAGAAAGATAATTTTTTACCTGAATTGTATATAATGTTCCATAAATTGCATAATATTGTGATGTGTTTTAATATGATTTTACAAGAACTTCGAAGTTACAATACTTATTAGATTCTGGACTTTCTGCAAGCCATCCATTTCCACATATTAGGTTAACAAATATTTTTAAATGACAGCATTTTCAGTGTCTATGTTTTTCTTAAAGTAAAAGCAAGGCAATGACGCATATTCTTTATGATGAATTCTTTTTTTGCAAAAATAGACATTTGGTAGCAGTTCACGTAAACCTACTAAGTGAACATATGAACATTAAATTTTCAGACAAAATATGAAGAATATTATCAATTACCGAAGATAATGAGATATTCACTATATTATGCATTCATCAGTACTAGGACTCAGTAAGTTTGATCCTTCCTTAGTTTTTTTGAAACATTAAAATCTTTCAGACAGATATTTGAATAATGTGCTTTTCTGTTATTGCAGTTACTTGGATGAATGCATATTTACAAAAATTTTAAAGTAAATGTTATTATATTTAACTCTATTAACTTAATGTCAGAACCTCAACTGGATGTCAGCTTTTACATAAACACATATAGTTAACTTTTAATTTTTAGTCTAATTTTTAGAAATTTGATACAGATACATGCTCCTAGGCAGAATACTTTTTCTGCCAGGCTCCCGCCTGCAGCAGATTCGCATGGCAGATTCCTGAAAACAGAATTTTCTAAGAGAAATGCTGACACAACCTTCATTCCTGTACTGTAGCATGAACTCACCACTGTAATAATTAAGCAATTAGGCATGACAGAGAGTGTGCATTTCCTGAGATAATCACACCCCTGGGGTATTACAAGTCATGATCCAGAGATAAGTGTTTTTAATCCCCCCAGGGTCTGATTATCTTATGATAACCACACCCCCTGGAGGAGATTTATAAGTCACATAAAAATCTTCAGTGTGAAGTAAAAAGTGCTTGTGTTGCAGGAGTGGGAAAAAGTCAAAATACAGCCACTGCTATGTGCCTTTCACAAATTAATGAAGAACTGCAATGTACAATACCAATTCATAGAGTTACCCATCAATCCAAAACATTTTACCAGGGAGAATGTCTATGTAAATTACTATTGTCTTTCTCCAACCTCTAATACAGCAAATACTGATTTGAAACTTTTGAGACACTCTTAAAACTAAAAATGCAATCTCCACTTGACTTCTTTACCTCCAGGTTATAACAAGAAAGCTCTTCCCAAATGCTGTTTCCAATTCTATCATTAAATCCTTGCACTGCACAAGATAGCAAATTAACTACCAACTCTGACTTACTCTGAAACTCACGTGGGTTGCTCAGGAGCTCTACTGAACTGCAAAAAGAAATACATTCATTCTCATGAGTGTACTTAGAGCAAAAATGAATATAGTCACTTGAAATCCTACAGTTGTTAGATCTTAAAATAGTTTCGCCTATTAATCATGTAATCTTCTTTCTCTCACAGTAGGATTGTAAAACAAAAAATTGCTTATCCTTCTGTTGTGAAGATACCAAAGGAAGAAAATTTTTGGTGTTGATGTCCTTTCAGTTTTCTGCCCTGAAATGCTATCCAACATTCTTATACACTCATATTTAGGAAAATAAATTAAGACCTTGTGAAAATGACCTCTGCAAAGATCTGTAGGAGCAACCATTCCTAGGCTGCCTGAATGCATCTTTGGCTTACAGTCGCTCTGCATATGATGCATAGATATAGAGTGTGCTTGGCATTGATGTTTTTGTCAGCAAGGCCACTACATTCATTACGTTACTACTCAGGCAAATGTTGTATATGACTGTTCCACCAACACATCAAGACAGTGAGAATGCTATACACTCAAAAAGAATTAACATAGTCATCCATAAATGAGGAGTATTTTTCTCTTACATTACTTGGCATTTAGGTAATGATTCTCCAAATAATGAAAGCAAAGAAATTCTAAAAAAAAGTTCTACATGTGAGCCTCGTTCAGCTGCATTTTCTTGTTTTGTCACTGCACTGCAATTTAAACACAAGACTCTGTTGAGAAGATTATTACAGCTGAAATATAGCTATTACAGCTGTAATTGTTTTCAGATTCTCGTTTCCACAAATTCCACTGACATGGAAACAAACTAAGAAAGATCATGTTAGACTTTCAAGATTAGAATATGTAATCTATAAAACTATACAAATGATAATGTCCTAGATTACATTTTTAAACAATTAATAAGAATCTTAAAACCAACAATGATTACATGCTTTTCTTCACGTACGAAAAATTATATTATAAAAAAAACAAAGAAGGGAATTAAGAATTATTGTTCTCATTTTTTCAGAGAACTAAAAAGTGAGGAGAACTGGGCATCTTCTTTTCCCAAGTCATTTCATATTTCAATTCAAAGTTCTGCAGACTTTTGCTACCACTCTACTGTGTTCTTTATTGTCAAAGCTATGTATTTACACACTTCGAGCTAAGCTGTAAGATACAATAGAAGAGACAAGATAATGAATAGTTACAAATGAAACTGGAAAATCTATAACAAAATCTGTAATAAAGTTTTTTGTTTTATTTTTAAATGACATTAAAAGCCTGAGAACTTTAGCTAGTAGGGGAATAAAAAATTATTTGTAGAACTTCTGTAATACTTTGAAGATCTGGGGGCTTGTAGATTTGCACTAGTTCTGTGTAGCTACCTCATGTACTTTCTAACAGCCTCAGAATTTGAACACTGGAATGGAGGACAACTACTTTTCCCAAAAGCATAGGAACAATTTCTAGTTACCATACACCTCCACAAAGCTTTCAATTTGTACTTACTAAATGATGTTTTTCTTTGTTGACTGATTGATAACAGGATTTTAATGGTGATCATGGACAGTATTAGTTTTATTAGTTATATGTTTAAACTACTTCATTGGACTGTGAGTCATGCCATAATTTCCCTTCTATTATCTTCTAAGCACTGAACTACTCTGAACTTTTTGCTGTTAAACAGAAGAGCAACAATTAACTCAGAATGATCAAAAAAACGAAACTTCATCAAATGTTATTGTAAACACCGTATTAGATGTGAAAAGGTAATGTAAGCTGGTTGAGTTGGTGGTCATAAACACTTCTTTCTACAGCAAAACAGCCAAGCTTCAGCAGAAAGGAAGAGATTTGTTATTTCTCTCTGAAATGTAGTTAAATTGGTTAAATGGAAAGACCCAGTAGTTTTGAAATGATGAAAATAATGGTAATGCAAAAATTTCAGGAAACCATACAGAAATGTTTCATTTTCTTTCTGGAGTTTACAATAGATAGATAGATAGATAGATAGATAGATAGATAGATAGATAGATAGATAGATAGATAGATAAATAAAATCCTTAATCACCTTATCTATAAACAAAGCTGTGTAGCATCCACAGTTTTTTTTACAGCTCCCAGTGAAAATGGCATTCATTTTGTGAAGATCCTTGCATTATTTTGTTTGCTCGTTTTCTTAGAAATCTCTAGTCAGCCTTCAGATCTAAATTCAGATTATATAAATCTTAATCCAACTCTAAAATAAATTATTATTAAAACTTGTTCTATTTGTGCACTTAGCTGCAACTTCCAGGTAGACCCTTGAACATTTCCTAACACTGCTCATGCTCATACCTTTTTCTTGTGCCTCCCTTACGCAATGTAGTTGTGATTCTGTCATATTTTAATAAGTAATATGTAGGCAAATTAAGGTTTCCGTTGGTTCTATTGTCTTTTCAATCAAAATTTAATAAGCAGCTCCGCACATTAACTGACAAGATGTATTTATTTATTTGGATATTATAGTGGGAAAATATAATTTATCCAAAGACAAAAAGGAAAGAGAAGTGGCAAGAAGGCTAGAAACAATTAAAAAGAAAAGTTAACATTATGTTTTATTTAAGCTTTGGAAGCAGAATCGGAAGACCAATAGTTGAAATATAAATTTTAGAATATTGAAAAATTATTTGTTTTAGAAGTATTCTTGCTTAGATTTCATTATAATATGCCAGTTATCTGAAACCAGAAGAAAATAACAACAGAGAAAGATGTGTCTAGAAATCTTTGTCATACCTTTGAATCAAGAGCTCTTCTCACCATGCTCAAGAAATGGAACAAACTGTCATTATTTCAAAAGTTTGCCAAAATTACTCCTATATTTAGTGAATTCAGAATTTATTCAGTTCTACATCTCTTCTCAAACAGGAAAGTGTTATTAAAGTTCAAGATCAGATAGAAAAACAGTCTTGCTTTGGGTTCACCACTCACATTTTAATGCACTAGTGATGAACTTCATAAGTAGACATCAGCCAAGCTTCATGCAACTTACAATTAATAGAAGTCAAACTTGGAAACTATTGGAAAATAGTATGCTGTTTATTTACCCTTCTAAAGGGTGGATACTGCTTTTAAAGCCTTTTTAATTATTATTATTATTTTTTTACATTTTTAATGTCATTTTTTACATTTAAAACATGTTTAATGTTTTCATTGTTCATGAAATATTAATTATGCCATGATCAATCAGCATAGTTTTATCAACTTCAATAAACATTTGTTTTTAAAGCTCCAATAAGTTTTAAGTCTACAGTGAAAAAAGTCAACATTTGTAGAGTTTTCCAGAGAAGGTTACCAAAATATAATTGTCTGTTACACCATCAAGTATATCAATTTATGTTTTGAAATATTCTAAACACTGACATAAAGAACTGTCAAAACATTTATTACTTATTATTTGTTGGCACTTCACTAAAAGCAGACATATTCTACAAACTAAATATCACAAACAAATATCACAAGTAATGGGAGAGCTGATCCATTTGGGTGGATTTCAACAAAAGGAACTGCCAGCTGATTATATCTCATAGAATATTCACATTCATGAAAGTGGGCAGTGCTGCAAAAGCAGATGCACTGTGTTAAACATCTTTTAGATGCCTAGAGAGATGACCAGTATTTCAGCTTTCCACAAATTTCTAGCACTGCTGCCATCATTATTGTTTTCCTTATTGGCACAGGGACAAAAATCTGATTTAATACCATACTTAAAGAAACTTAAGTCAAGCACAATGGCAGTACTACTTCATTCTTCTCTCTTCGATAATATTGCCATCCTGATTTTGCAATAACAGCCACTGACTGAGATTTGTAGGATGAGTTTGGTTTGATTTTTACATTCTCTTTCTAAACTGTCATGGCTGAATGGAGATGTAAACTTCAGGCTTACGTGTCTATCCTCTGTGATACAGCATAATTTAACAATCCTCAAGTTATCTTCAAATGAGTCATTTCACTGCAAGAGGTGCTTGACTTTCTGGGCAATATAGCTCAGGGCTCTTAAGTCTGGTTTCTTCCAGTACTGGATATAGGTCATGCAACGCTGCACTGTGCTGCAGAAACATTGCTCTGTGACCTTCCCTTCAGTGTGATGAGATTTGCCTGTTTGAGAAGATTTATTCTGGTGCTTACATTCGCTGTCATTAATGTTAGTTATGGTATATCTACACTGAACAACTTTGACACCAGAGCAGACATAGCTTCTTTATCAGAATAAGACATCTTGTTCATCTAGCTGAAGAAAAGTGTCCCTAAGGTATGCTCTGTTTTGTGGCTTTATCTTTCTAGCTCTCTCTACACTACAAAGTGTAAATAATCTCACTGAAGGTAATTAAATTACGGACATCACTTTAATTTGCCTAGTACTCATTAGAAGGAATGCCCATTCCCAGAGTATCCAAATGTCTTCTAAAGAAAAGCACAAGATCTTCACCCCCTTATCTTGCTAATATCTCTCCTGTAGCAAAATGGGGAAGAAAATCCTGATCCTGGTAAAATCTTCTGAACTTCCATAGACTGTAAATTCATCTGTACCTAAACATGAAATGCGTGTTTAATATACTGCTGGTTGTTTCAAAGATGGTAACAAATACAAAGAAGTTATATTTCATATAAAAATATGAAGTATTTTATGTACATAATGTACATAATTATTTAAAGGACATTAATAAATTTCCAGGCAGACTTTGCTTTTACCTCTCGTTGGCAATTCTCTTGACTATATTCTTAATTTATATTCCCTTCCCTTTATTCTGCTCCATCTTTCTTCACATCATATCTTATCCACATAAGTACTTGAATTCCAAGCCATCACTTAGCATTAAGCTCTGTCATATCACGTTGTTGCATTAAATCTTGTTGTCATGTACAGAAAAATCAATGTCTTTCCAGACTAGATTCTCATAAATCCGTATTTACTGCCAAATGTGTCAAAGATCAATATTTGCTTTCAGATTTCTTTCAGTAAATTCTTGTAAAATAGCAATCAGGAAAGGCATAGAAAGAATTAAAAAGTCTACCTCTGATATCACACAGGGGTTTTTTAAACTCCTTTTCTTGGAGCTTTTAAATTTACCTGCATCAATTTACATCAAGCTTTTATTGGGTTGGCAAGATTATTGGATCTAAGAATGGGACAATGAAAGGGGAATTCAGAACCAGTAGAATTAATAATGACAGGCCTAATATTCCAAGGGGAAACAAGAGAAAAATAAATAAATAAATAAATAAAATAGCTTTCTGAGCCATGTCACAGCAATGCCACATGTAGGTTTGAACTGCAGACATAAACATTAAGTATAGTCTTCTAAACACATAGGCTATGAGTCATAGCACTTCCTTTTTCAAGATTTATGGAAGAAAAAAGTGAGAGCAAGATAGAAAGAGAGATGCACCCAAAAAGAAGTATCACAGTGAAGTGAACTAAATTATTCCTCCAGTTCCCAGTTTTCAGAGTGGAGGCTGAGGAAGAGATCTGAGCAATAATTATAGTCCAATGTTAAAGTTTACTGCCTCGGACTCAGAGGACACCCAGTGTCATCTGACAAGGCTTCAAGGCTCTTCTCCAGACAGAAATCAAGCTTCCACAGCCTGTTTTATTAGTATAGGGGCACTAGACATCTTTATGGACCTTTCCTGGACCTACTCCAAAATCTCCAAGTCTTTCTTGTCCTGAAAACCTCAGACCTGGACACAGTACTCCAAATGAGGCCTCAGGATGGCAGAGTAGAGAGGGAAAATCACCTCCCTTTTGATGCAGTCCAGGATACTTTTGGCCTTCCAGCACACAAGTGCACGTTGCTGGCTCATGTCAAGTTTTTCATCTACAAGAGCCCGCAAGACCTTCCCAGTACAGCTGCTCCCAAGAAGATCTTCTCCCAGTCTGTACATACCTCTGGGATTGCCCAACCTAAGTGCAACAGATTGCACTGGGCCTTGTTAAACCTCTAGTGAGGTTTAACAATCCCCAGTTCACATGGGCCCATCTGTTGAGCTTGTACAGGTCCTTCTGGATGGCATATCTTCCTTCTCACTTCTCAGCTGTACTACTCAGCTTGCTGTCTTCTGCAAACTTGCTGCAAACTGGATCTCATCAACTATGTCTTTGATACAGATTTTAAAGAGTACCCATCCCAAGATGGACTCCTGGGGAACAGCACTCATCATTGGCCTTCACTTGGACATGGAGCCATTGACATCAACTCTCTGCCTACAACCTTCCAACCTTCCCCTTATCCATCAAGTAGTCTATCCTTCCAATCCATATCTTTTGTAAGCTGTGTTGCAAGACTATGTCAAAGGTCTTGCAGAAGTGCCTGGCAGATGACATCAGCTGACCTTCCTTTGTCCACTGATGCTATCGCTCCATCATAGAAGGCCACCCCTGAATTGATGAGGCATGATCTGCCCTTGGTGAAATCATGCTGTCTGTCTCAGACTTCCTCCTATCTCTTACGTGCTTTCACTTGTCTTCCAAGAGGATCTCCATGATCTCAGATGGAGAAGTTTTCATCTTTTCATTCTAAATTTTTCCCCCTTTGTACATGACAATTTTATAACCTGTTGGAGTGTATTTCATAACCCCTGCCAGTGAAATTTCAATTTACCACATTCTCCCCTGTTTAGTGATGAATTTCATAACTTTCCCTTGAATTAAATTTAGCATTACCTTTGTCTTTTTTTCTCTGTTGCAAATAAAATGTGGAAACAAAACATTTGAGCATAGAATTTCCATGTATATTCCCTTAATTGTAATCTGCTTGTATCTTTTCTATGATTTTACACCACAGTCTTTGTTATTTTAAAGTAATTGAATCTCATTGTACTATGCATTTTTTTTCTTTTTCAAGAACTTCTGCATTCTGTGCTTAAGACAGGACAGGTGAAAAGGAAATGTGGATATTCAAAATATAATAGTAGTGGACCACTGATCCAGCAGTGTCTGATCTGCTTTGTCTCTTCAGATGTCTCTCTCTTTTCCTTCATGAAGAAAAACAAAGAAGAGATAAAATGAAATAAATCTCAAAATATACTCAATCTGATGAAAGGTGGAAGTGTATCAGAGAACTTCTCCACTTCAGTACCCATCTCCATTTTGAGTGTGCACTCAGTAATGATGACAATTCATAAAGACTAGGTAAATACAAACCAAAAATAGAGATTATTTCTGACTGATATTGCATTATCATTACTGGACAGGACAGCAATATGCAACCTAAACTTTCAACTATGATGGTATGAGCCAAGAACGAATCATTATCCTTTACTCTGATTTATATTGATTTAATCTAGCCCTGTAATTGTGTTTTAATACAGCTTTTATTGTGAAATAAGAAAGAAAAAGCAGAAAGCTGTGATAAGCTAAGTCTATGAGTATGTTCATTCCTATAAGTAAAGACATGTTAGACGTTCATTTATGACTGAAATGAACATAGAGGGAAAAGGCAACATAGAAATATCTAGCTGCATGTTTTGTGTTCCAACATGGTCAAAAAAAGAACCAATCCCTTCTCTGAAGCAATTTGGCTTCAGTTTAAATGACTGGCTAACACTAAAAAATTCTCTGGAGCTGATTATCTTTTACCATATGGAAGAGAGAAAAAGATTGTGAAATGCAGTTTTAAAAATTTGCGTTGTTAAATTGCATGTAATACTTGTGAGATTTTTACTCCCATTTAGTTTTCACTAGCACAAGAGTTGTGAAGCCATAGTCCTTCAAAGCCTTCCTCCTATTCATTAACGTAATACTCTGTTTGCTGTATTCTGTGATCTTAGCATTGCCACCTGATTCATATTAGAGCATCTCTTTTACTTAACTATCTATTATGGTTGCATAGACAAATATTAGTATAATGCTTGCATTAATGCATAATAAGCTATAGCCTGGAGGAATTTATATCTCAAACTTTACTTCATTTTCATGCCAATCCTACGTACATCCTTCACTTCTGTCTTCACTTACGACTCCCTGGGATTATTTTTTTACCTTATCATCTGAGTGCATAGTTTTTTCTTTCCACAAAATAATTCTGTCTAGAAAATTAAACATAGTGGAAAAACCTAAGTCTGTCCTTATACAGGCAGCCCAGAAGAAAATAAAAAGTCCCATTTTGGACCTGTGAGAGTGAGAAACTACCATACATTTGTTTACTGAAATTTTCTCTGAGTCTGAAAGTTCAGACTTTACACGAATAACCCTCGTCCATTTTATACACAGATTTAAAAAATATTGGTATATCAATAACTTCCTGTTATACGCATGTATGGACCCCAGTTCTCACCTGTTCTCACACACTAGACATTTCTTACATTTCCTTTGTTCTTCATTTCATACCTTCCTGAAAAACAGTAACAGCTCAGTCTTCCTTGGCATATTTGCCTTCCGTTACCCTTCCTCAAGTCCTCACAAAGGAGAGCACATGGAATTTACAACAGTCCACAGTTCGTATAATATCCAACCAGAGAATGGGAATGGCTTTGTAGGAATTGCAGTTGGCTTGTGATGGTTTTGTACAAAACTGTCAGCAAATAAAGGAATGATAGTAACCTACTGCTACAATTCATTTACACTGCAAATTCACAGATCTGCTAGGTAAAATAATAATAATAAAACTGAATAAATAGTGAATCCTGATCAAGTAATTCTGGAAGAGTTTCTTGCAGCTTTACTTAGAAACTGTAGTTTCTGCCTGGATATGGTGAAATAATAGCTAGCACAATTATTTTAAAAAAGAATCTTGAGATGAGATGTAAGGTGTGGAAACAGATAACTACTGAGTTAAGATGATGAATGGAGATATGATATTTTTGAAAGCAGAGTAGAAATAAAGAATGACAAAATGAAATCAAGTTTATGAATGAAAAAAAAAAAGAGGAGAAAAAAATGAAGAAAAATAGAGGACAGAAATGTGTGAAAAAATCTTATCGATGAACTTTATTTGATATGACTGCTTTAAAAAAAAAAAAAAGGAAAAAATGGCCAAAATGTGATGAAAACGACAAGGAAGGATTTATTAATTGTGTTTTGGCAGGAGAGTTCAAAAAACAAAAGATGGGGAAACCTGAAGACATTAAGGTGACAGGACAGCAAAGGAAGAGATGTGTTAACAGAACAGCTTGTCATAACCAACAGATTGACATTCTGAACTTCTGAGTAAAGCAGGCAGAGAAATGGCCCTAGTACTATGCATCAAGGGCATGAAAGGACCATTCAGGTGAGTGCTTCCTTTTTGTTAAAATTCCTCAGCTACACACAGCTCTGACATTACTTCTGTTGATGAATTTAAAGAGATTGATTATTTAACAGTATTAGAAGAGGAAAATCTTCCAACAGAAAATTATAAAGAATATATTTGAAAGAAAGATAGTCTACATTCTGATTAAATTACAGCATGTTTTATTTGGATTTTCTGTTGTTCATTTAAAAGCCTAGTCTTTTCTGTACCAGAAGTAAGTAAAAAAATATTCCTTTTCCATACATTTAATTACACTGAGAAATATCAGGTGAGTAAAAACATATGGGATAAATATGGGAGCTTCTAACCCAGGAGAAATAGTCCAAGATGAGTTTGGAGCTGCTCTTTTTGTCAAACTTGTGAACATTACAGCTATGTCAGCTGAATTATGCAGATGAATATTGCAATGAGTAGAAATTGATATATATTCTCACAGGTTTAGAAAAAAAAATGGCTTCAAAGAAATGTAAATATGCTTTATGTAAGTCTGAAACTATAAAAGTACTTAGAGATATGATGCTGAATTTTATTTGGGAAAATGCTTACTCAGCTGCCTTTGGAGTGAGCTTACTGACACAGATTACTCACAGAATAATTAAAAATCCTCACCTGTTCTCCACAACCTCAGTGCAAAAGTGCTCTCCATCACACTCTGGAAGGCAAGTGGTTCAGACACACATTATATTGCAAATGTTCACAAGCACTTTTCAGACCTTCAAGATTCCCACAACTTCAAGTTGCTGAAACTCATAAGACTTCTTCACTGCTCTTGTGTACTGCACTACTCTGGGGCAAGATGTCCTTTTTTAAGAGAGTACTCTGCATTCTTAACTAGGCTTTAGAAAGAGGTTATGAATCCATAATGAATATGATCTGTTTTCTGTCCTACTCAAATTCAATTGCAACAGTTTTACATAACTTCAAAGTATCGCAAAAGCATTTTATTCTGTTTTACTATGGAATTTAAGTTTCCAAAATACTTACATTTATATCCAAAGATTAAAATACATTTGATTTTTTTTTTCTCACCTCTCACTTCTGTTTATTTTTCTAGTCAATGGGAAAGAAGTAACATTGTTTTATTGTAAGCTATTTTATCTTGCATGACGTTAATGTAAAATAAATAAAATAGTCCTTTTATACCTGATTTTCTTAGGAATAAGCTGTGAAGATTAGAGAAGTTACATGAACAAATGTAAACTGAATTTCTAAAATCTTCAGAATTAACAATTTTCTACCACAATTAAATATATATACACACACACACACATATATATATATATATATTTTCCAATTGCATTACTTAATATGCTTTCAAGGATGTGAATTTTGCTTGGAAAAACATTCATTAAAATAATGCATGTTTTAAAATGTTTTGAGTTTTGTGTCTTCTTTACAGAATAAAATGGGAAAGTGAAATATGGACCTACACTTACTGGGAAAAAATTATTGAAAGAGACAGTAAAACACAAGTACACATACTTTCCGTACTCTGGAGGAGTGAAACTGGAGAGCTCAGCTCCTGAAATGGAAGCTGAGAATCCTAGTGTAATTTTCATTAGGGAATCATTGTCAGTGAAACTTATTGTCTCTTCCCTTAAGCTTGAATTATTAAGACAGACAGGTTTTTACTTGTCAGAGATTTAGTATGAATCAAGATCTATAACCAACTAGTTATGTCTTCTTAAATCCTCTTAATAGATAAAAAGTACTAGAAAAACAAAAACGTGTCCATGAAGCAATCATGTAGATTAACGGATGTGTTAGTTTGTGACTAATTAGTAATGTTTTTATAGTTTAAACACTGAACCACTGGATTTTGTTTTCTTTGGGAAGGACAGAAGAAGATGAGTGTTTCTGTGATTTTTGTGATTCTATGAAGATGAATGGAAGCATGAGGTTCAAAGTTATTAGGGAAAGATCTCAGCATCCATAAAGGCTGCACAACATGAAGTGAAAAAATATTGCACAGTGGGTGGTATGTTTCAGACAATACTATTTTAAGAGTACTGTAAAGAGCTCTAAGGCAATACAGCTGTGTCATTTAGATAGATTAGTTGAGCCATTTAAGCACTGTATAGAGACTTAGAAAGATGTTGCTTTAAATCTGTTTTGGCCGATGTTCCCAATTAAAACCATATGATTTGTACCAGGGGAGAAGTTAAGCTGGTTGTACTGTGTTATTATGGTGAAGTACTGCAAGTATTGCCCTATGAAGAATTATGGTGTCACACATCATACTCCAAAAAGTTAAGGTGCAAATTTTAATAAGGTGTAAAAAAATCTGAGAATCAAAATTCTTCACAGAATCATAGAATATCTCCAGTTGGAAGGGACCCAAAAGGATCATCAAGTCCAAAACCACTGTGAATATACTGAAACAAAAGTAAACATACTTAAAATTATTACTGAAAAAAAAAAAAAAAAAAAAAAAAAAAAAAAGACTTATAGAGCTATGTCAGTGGGCACTTGTCAGCACCCTGAACATGTCCCTCCTGGGGACTCAGCTGCTTAGTGGGTGAGCCATAGGGCACCTCCATAGCTGCTGGTGAGAGAACTAAGATGGAGATGTTATGACAGCCTCACAAAGCACAATGGCTCCTCTCCCATGCTGGAAACTGCAATGAACCTAAGATTCTTGACTAAGATGTGCTGCAGACCCAAGATCCTGTGTTGTCTGGACAGCTGCTGTTCTACACAGTCTTACAACATACACAGACAGCTTAGTCAGAGAAATTCTTGCACCAGTAACCAAATTGTGTGACCTTAAAATGTACCTTCTTTATGTGAAATAAGTGTACATGTAACAACTGGGCTTTTCTCTATTTCAAAGTTAACTCAAGTTCTGGCTGGCAACGTGCAAGTTCAGATAGCTAAGATAGGAAAAAGAGGTTGGTAAAGAGTACACACTACTGATCCTCCAAACTATATCTTCAAACTAAACTTGATTGAAATTATCCGTGTTAGTTAGACCACTAGGTTATTCTGATTGCAGTAGAATTTCCTGGCTCCACAAGCAGTGCAAGATCATTCATCTTCTTTTCAGAATAAGGGGAAATAAAGCATATTGAATGCGTGAGAGCCATGAGTGTCATGAAGTCACAAATACACCTAACAGAGGCACCAGGTCCTCAGGGAGTACTGCAACCATAAGTCTTTTTAAATGTTTTAAATGCTGTAAGAGTATAATTAAATATACATATATATACATATATATCTAACTTTTATACTGAAATATTGCTGATTGCAGCAAAGAAATAAATGGTATTTCCTTGCATTTTTCCTCTTCCTGAAAATTGTCGATTATTTTGTCATCAAATTACTACATGAATTATGAATTCTTTCTGTGTTACAACAATTTACTTACATCTGAAAGGGATGTGTAAAGAAGTGAACCATTGTAAATATAAATAGGAAAAGAAACATTAAATTTAAGAAGTCAAGAAAAGATACTGAGGCTTTATATTTCCAGCTCAGTAACTACTATAGCAGAGTCCAACTACCTCATGGTGATATGCGTTAGACAGCTCAGTTATTTGCTCAAATTGTTCTTCTGTTATGCTTAGAACCTTGTGCTTGTAGCTGCCAATATGCTATTCAGAAACCTAATGTTCATTCAGCTTCCCTACGTGTCTTCAGAATATAAATGGAAATTTATAAATTATAAATGAAATATTTTTGTATCAGTGAAGGACTAAAAGTTAACTACTTCATCCCAGAAGACATAACACAGCAAAATCATTAGTAAGATAGCGAGAATCAGAATTTTGATCTGGAAATAATCTCTTCTATCTGAATAAATTGAGTATATACTTCCTGATTTAAAAAATATATAATAATAATAATAATAATAATAATAAATTTAAAATTAAAAATGTATTATTATGCTGCTTTTACAATGATATGTGATCTGTTATTGATATAAGGCTACCATGCTTTCACTTTTCTCCTAGTCATGATAAAATAATGTCTGTCCCATTTAGTACTAAATTTGTACAAGCATGAGTAAGCATTTGCAATGTTTTTTACCATTACATAAAATAACTGAGATCATGCAAAATTTCACACACATTCCTCTCTCCATAATTCATTAATTATAATAGAGAGGTCGCAGAAGACTGGAGGCTTGCTAGTGTGACTTCCATCTTCAAGAAGGGTCATCAAGGAGGATCTGGGACCTACAGGCCTGATAGCCTGATCTCAATGCCAGGTGAGGTTATGGTGCAGATCATCTTGAGGGAGATCACACAGCATGTATGGGACAGCCGGGGGGATCAGGCCTAGCCAGCATGGGTTCATAAAAATCGGGTTCTGCTTGACCAACATGATCTTCTATGATCTAGTGACCCGCCTGGTGGATGAGGGAAATGCTGTTGATGTAGTCTATCTAGACTTCAGCAAAGCCTTCTACACTGTCTCCCACAGCATTCTTCTGGAGAAGGTGGCAGCCTATGGCTTGGACAGGTACACTCTTTGCTGGGTAGAGAACTGACTGGATGGTCAGATCCAGAGAGAGGCAGTGAACAGAGTTAAATCTGGCTGGTGATCAGTCATGAGTGGTGCTCCCAGGGACTGGTAGTGGGGCCTGTCCTATTCAGTATCTGTATTGATGACTTGGATAAGCACATTGAGTGCACCGTCTGTAAGTTTGCAGATGACACCAGGTTGACAGGAAGTGTCAATCTGCCTGGGCTAGGAATGTCCTACAGAGGATCTGGACAGGCTGGGTAGCTGGGCTGAGGCCAATGGGATGAACTTCAACAAGACCTGAGAAGATTACGTACCTATGAAAAGCTTGTATCCATCCTGTTTTTCTCTATCTTTATAACAAAATTCAAGCTTATCCAGACAATTTTCAGAGATACTTCCACACCTGTCCATTTTTCATAACATTAGTCAAAAATATTGCCTGAAGACAACAACAATGCAGCTGCATCATTTAGCACTATGATATATTTTATGATTTGGGTTTTTTTGTTTGTTTGGTTGGTTGATTTTTGCAAAATAAAGTTAAATATTTATCAACTCTTAGGAGATATAAACTAAGGACACTAATGTCTTACAAATTCTTTGTTTCTATGAGTTAAGATACAGTCGTTCACTACCATGTATCTCTCTCTACCCTTCTTCTGTTGTATAGTCAACATTTATTCAAACTGAAAAAAAAAAATAGAAAATATACTAAACTTTTTCTATAATTTCCACATCAGACATATAAGTATGAAAATAAAATCTCAATAATAACTGGGAACATTTTATGAACAGAACATCAAAACGAAGAGATGTCTGCAGGAAAAATCACAGGAGAAAAATTCAGCCCATGTTTAAAATAACCTTTTATGAACAAATTTTACAAGCATGAGACATCATCTGCAACTATATACATTTTTAAATGAAATGAATAGAGTCTTTCATAACTGCAAGGAGGATGCAGAAGTTAAAACAGTTCACAGAAACAAAATCATGTGAATGTCATCATTAGTGAATAAGAGCTTATCATATGATTCAGTGATTCAGTGGATTTTTAAGAACAGAAAACAATTATTTATGACCTGTGTGGGAACATCTGTATTTATGACCATACTTCTAAACTGTAAAAGAAAAAAAGGAACAATTTTAAGACTAAATTAATCAGAATGGTAAGAAAATTTTGTGATATCTATAGTGGCAAAAGCTCATAGGGATATATACATATACATGTGCATATATATATACATATATATATATATATACGTAAAATCATAGAATCACTCAAGTTGGAAAAGACCTTAAAGATCATCAAACCCAACCGGGACCTAACCATACTACCCTAACTAACAACCCTCCACTAAATCATGTCCCTGAGCAGCGCATACAGAGAGCTTTTAAACACATACAGGTATGGTGACCCAACCACCTCCCTGGGGAGCCCATTCCAGTGCTTAACAACCCTTTCTGCAAAGAAGTGTTTCCTAATATCCAACCTAAACTTACCCTGGTGCAGGGTTGTTCATGAAAATCAGGTTCTGCTTGACCAACATGCAAGTTGAGGTCATTTGCCCTTGTCCTGTCACCGGCCACCAGTGAGAAGAGTCCAATCCTGCTCTCGCTGTAAGCATCTTTCAGATACTGGAAGTGAGAAATAAGGTCTCCCCTCAGCCTCCTTTCCCCACACTGAGTATCCCCAGTTCCTTCAGTCTCTCCTCATAGAGCATATTCTCCAAGCCCTTCACAAGCCTTGTAGCCCTTCTTTGGACCTGCTCCAACACCTCAATGTCCTTTCTGTACTGACATACCCAAAACTTAACACAGTACTCAAGGTGAGGCCTCACCAATGCCGAGTACAGGGGCAGAATTACTCTCCTAGTCCTGCTCACCACTCCATTCCTGATACAAGCCAGGATACCATTGGCCTTCTTGGTCACCTGGGCACACCGTTGGCTCATATTCAGCTGACTGTCCTTCAGTACACCATGGTCCCTTTCCATCAGGCAGCTTTCCAGGCTGTAAAGGGTTGCCTACGGGTTATTGTGACCAAAATGCAGGACCGAAACTTGGTCCTATTGGAACTCATGCAGTCTGCCTTGGCTCACTGATCCAATCTGTCCAGGTCCTTCTGTAGTGCCCTTCTCCACTCAGGCAGATCAACACTCCCTTCCAACTTGGTGTCATCTGCAAACTTACTGAGGGTGCACACAGATCCTTCATCAAGACCATTAATAAAGATGCTAAAATAGAAGTGGCCCCAGTACTGAGCCCTGAGGGACACCACTCTTGACTGGCTGCCAGATGGATTTAACTCCATTGACCACAACTCTTTGGGCTGGCTGTCCAGCCAGAGTTTTACCCAGAGGAGCTGTCAACGGTTTATGGGCTGGTCCGGCCCAGTTCCGTGACCAGCAGGGCGGAGGGATCTGCAGATCCGCGCCTCTGGGAAAGGGGAAGCAGGGGACCCCAAAATACTTGAAAACAACAGCACTAATCTGAGGTGGAACAAATGATTTTACTAAATATAGTATTAGTAAAATACAATGAGAGAGAGAGAGAGAGAATCTGTTTGAATTGTATAGACCTCACCACAATGCTGGGGTGAGAAGTGCAGTCCAGTTGAGTGACTGAAGTACAGACGGCAAAGTGCAGATGGCGAAGCGCAGGCAGCGAAGCACAGATAGCGAAGCGCAGACAGCGAAGCGCAGGCGAAGAAGAAGGATCAGGTGACCTTGCATGGAGTTATATCCCCTTGCTGACCGCAAAGCCTCCTGGGGAAATGTAGTTCTTCTCCGTCGGACGAACATTCGGCAGATATCAAACCCCACCCCCAGTGCATTACATGATGTTATGGTGTGGAATACTGATGACCAAAAATCATAAAACCATGACATTCCACCCCTTATTCTACATCACTACATCATGCTTAACACATGGGATTACAGACTGCACTCCCCCAACATCAAATTCCCTTGTGGTACACACTGAACATCCCCGTTTTTCTGCATCACCCACCAGGTGGACCCAGGTCCCTGGGCAAAGACAGTTCCGCGAAGAGGTTTGCCCTTCCCAGAAGCAGGAAAAACCCAAACTGCTTTTCCTAACATGTTCTTTACATGTACTACAGGGACCTTATCTCCCTCTACAATATGTAGGGAGCTGGATTGGGTAGGACCATCTCGACTGATTGATCCTCTGGTGTTAACCAGCCAGGTGGCTTCTGCCAAATGCTTCTCCCAGTGTTTAAATGTTCCGCCACCCATTGCTTTCAACATGGTTTTTAACAACCTGTTGTAGCGTTCGATCTTACCAGAGGCTGGTGCATGATAGGGGATATGATAAATCCACTCGATGCCATGTTCTCTGGCCCAAGTATCCACAAGTGAATTTTTAAAATGAGTCCCATTATCTGACTCAATTCTTTCCGGGGTGCCATGTCGCCACAGGATTTGCCTCTCCAGACCTAATATGGTGTTTCGGGCGGTAGCATGGGGTACTGCATATGTTTCAAGCCACCCGGTTGTTGCCTCCACCATGGTGAGCACATAATGCTTACCATTGCGAGATCGTGGCAAAGTGATATAATCAACCTGCCATGCCTCCCCATATTTGTACTTTTGCCATCGCCCTTCCTCCCAGAGAGGTTTCATCCTCTTAGCTTGTTTAATTGTGGCGCATGTATCACAGTCATGAATGATTTGTACAATGGCATCCATAGTTAAGTCCACCCCTCGGTCTCTGGCCCATTTGTATGTTGCGTCTCTCCCTTGATGACCTGAGGTCTCATGGGCCCACCGAGCTAAAAATAACTCACCCTTGTTCTGCCAGTCCAGGTCTACTTGAGCCACCTCAATTCTGGCAGCTTGGTCTACCTGATGGTTATTTCGCTGATCTTCTGTAGCTCTACTCTTGGGCACATGAGCATCTACATGACGCACCTTTATAACCATATTTTTTGTTTGGGTAGCAATATCTTTCCATAGGTCAGCAGCCCAAATAGGCTTGCCCTTTCTTTGCCAATTGTTTTGCTCCCACTGCTGTAACCACCCCCATAAGGCATTTGCTACCATCCATGAATCAGTGTAAAGATAGAGCATTGGCCACCTCTCCCGTTCAGCGACATCTAAGGCCAGTTGGACAGCCTTTACCTCTGCAAATTGGCTTGATTCTCCTTTCCCTTCGGTGGCCTCTGCAACTTGTCGTGTGGGGCTCCACACAGCAGATTTCCATCTGCGATGCTTTCCCACAATACGACACGATCCATCTGTGAACAGGGCATATTTCTTTTCATTCTCTGGTAATTCATTGTATGGTGGGGCTTCTTTAGCACGAGATACATCTTCTGCTGGTGGTGTTCCAAACTTTTTACCTTCAGGCCAGTCCATGATGACTTCTAGGATTCCTGGACGGCTGAGGTTCCCCATCCGTGCTCGTTGTGTAATCAGTGCAACCCACTTACTCCAAGTGGCATCAGTAGCATGATGGGTGGAAGGAACCTTTCCCTTGAACATCCAGTTCAGCACTGGCAGTCGAGGTGCCAGAAGGAGCTGTGTTTCAGTACCGACTACTTCGGAAGCAGCCCGAACCCCTTCATACGCAGCTAAGATCTCCTTTTCAGTTGGAGTGTAGCCCTCCTCCGACCCCCTGTAGGCTCGACTCCAGAATCCCAAGGGTCGGCCTCGGGTCTCTCCTAAGGCTCTTTGCCACAAACTCCAAGTGGGGCCTTTCTCTCCAGCAGCAGTGTAGAGGATGTTCTTCACATCCTGTTCCATCCGTACTGGCCCCAGGGCCACAGCACGGGCTATCTCTTGTTTAATCTGCTCAAAAGCCTGCTGCTGCTCAGGACCCCACACAAAATCATTCTTCTTCCGTGTCACCTGATAAAGTGGGCTTACAATGAGGCTGTAGTTTGGAACATGCATTCTCCAAAAACCCACTACACCCAGAAACGATTGTGTCTCTTTCTTATTAGTGGGGGGAGACATGGCAGTGATTTTGTCGATCACATCTGTCGGGATGTGACGACGGCCATCTTGCCACTTTATGCCTAGGAACTGAATCTCCTGGGCAGGTCCTTTCACTTTGCTTCGCTTAATAGCAAAACCAGCACGGAGAAGGATCTGGATTATTTGCTCTCCTTTCTCAAAAACTTCCTTTGCTGTGTTGCCCCACACAATGATGTCATCAATGTACTGTAAGTGCTCAGGAGCACCTCCCTGTTCCAGTGCAGCTTGGATCAACCCATGGCAAATGGTTGGACTATGTTTCCACCCCTGGGGCAAACGGTTCCAGGTATACTGAATGCCCCTCCATGTGAAAGCAAACTGTGGCCTACATTCTTTGGCCAAAGGAATGGAGAAAAAGGCGTTAGCAATGTCAATGGTGGCATACCACTTAGCTGCTTTTGACTCCAGTTCGTATTGGAGTTCTAACATATCTGGCACAGCAGCACTCAATGAGGGTGTAACTTCATTCAGGCCACGGTAGTCCACCGTCAGCCTCCATTCTCCTCTGGCTTTACGCACTGGCCATATGGGGCTGTTAAAAGGCGAGTGAGTTTTGCTGATCACTCCCTGATTCTCTAATTGATGAATTAACTTCTGAATGGGGAGCAAGGAATCCCTGTTGGTGCGATACTGCCGTCTGTGCACCGTTTTTGTAGCTATCGGTACCTGTTGCTCTTCCACTTGTAGCAACCCCACAACAGATGGATCTTCTGATAGGCCAGGCAAAACAGATAACTGCTTAACACCTGTGTCTACAGCAGCTATTCCAAAGGCCCATTGATACCCTTTGGGATCCTTAAAATATCCCCTTCTGAGGTAATCAATACCAAGTATACATGGAGCCCCTGGGCCAGTCACAATAGGGTGCTTTTGCCAGTCTCTACCAGTGAGGCTGATTTCGGCCTCCAACATAGTCAGTTCTTGGGAACCTCCTGTCACCCCATGAATATAAATTGATTCTGTCCCTTGGTGACTCGAGGGCATTAGAGTGCACTGTGCACCAGTATCCACCAGGGCCCTATATTTTAGTGATTCTGATGTGCCAGGCCATCTAATCCACACAGTCCAATAAACTCTATTATCCCTTTCCCCCCCCTGGCTGGGGGCAGGGCCCCTCTATTTGTTACCTCCGTTGTCTGCAGCAACTGGAGCAATCACCTTTCTGGAGAAGTTCACCTTGGTGGTTGATTTGTCTTGTAATTCTTTTACCCGTGCTTGAAGTGCTGGAGTAGGTTGCTTATGCCACTTCTTCATATCTTCTCCATGGTTGCGTAGGTAATGCCACAAGGCAAAACGTGACGTGGTCTTACTGTTGTCACTTGTTCGAGCAGGAGGACGTCTTCTTTTGATAGCTGAGACGTTGGATGACACTGACTGGGAGGAAATCAAGTTGATTAGCCCCTCAAGTAGGCTGTTTTGGGAATTCTGTTCCTCATTGGATGTATCTGTTACCACCATGTATTCATCGGCATCAGGCACGATTGATAGTTTACCTATTATATCTTCTTGTTTGTTCTCCATTCTGTCCAGCTTTTCAGCTACTTTTTCAATGGCTGAAACACAAGCTCGTAGAGGGCTTAAATGTAACTCAAAGTCTTGAAGTTTATTAAGCAACTCATTTATAAGGGGTCTTCTTTCCCCTCTGCCATACATAGCTGCAAATGTACTGGCGTACCTTTCTGGTGCAGTCTTTGTGAATGTACGCCACATGTTTGGTGTACACCTGGCTCTCTCGGGATCATGCTCTTGGTCTGGCTCATCAGGAATGAAATCGGGGCTATGTAGTGTTTCCACCACAGCACATTCTCTCAAATAACGGATGCCTTCTTCCATATCAGCCCATTTCTTCTTCTCAGGCATCAGATCGTCTTTGAAGGGGTATCTTTCTTTTACAGCTAACAACATCCGCTTCCAGAGGGTGAAGGCCTGGTTCTGGCATGTACTAATACCTCTGTCAATGGCTGAGTCCCTAGCAATGCCACCCAGTTGGCGAGCTTCTCTACTATCTAGCCACACACTGTTGGCCCCATTGTCCCAGCATCGAAGTAACCAAGTAGCAATAGGCTCATTTGGGTGGCGTGAGAAGTCTTTTCTCAGACTTCGAATTTCATTCATTTTCAGAGATCGATCAACAAAGGTAACAATATCTTGCTCACCTCTTGCTCTTCCAGGACTTCTTGCCCTTGTAGGTGTTGGTGACCGTGGTCTTACTGAGGGCCCCTCCCCTGGACTCAGAGGTGCTTCTCTTGGCCCTCGGAGCCACTCCTCTGGACCTCTTTCCTCCTCTTTTTTCTCTTCTAACTGAGTCGAGATTCGCTTTGTTTTCCGTCCTCTTACAGGGGCAACTGACATCGATTGTGGTGCCTCATGTGGTTGATCAGGTTGGTCAGTTCCAATGCTCTCATCCTCCAGTTCAGCTTGGAGCTTGTTTCGTTCGATTATGACAGTATCTAGCTCAGATTGGAGGGTGTGTTGTTGAGATTGAAGATTGTCGAGCTTGGATTGCAGGGAGTCTCTCTCAATTCGGAGGGCATCTCTCTCAGATCGGAGGTTTTTCCTCTGGAGCAGGAGACTCTCTCGCTCATTTTGAACTTTTTCCCTGAGACTCTCCCTTTCAATTTCAGAAGGTCTCTCTCTCTCCAGGATAGTATTGAATAAGGCCCGATAAGCATTAGCCAGGCCCCAAATCATATGTGCCTCCTCAGAACTGCCCAAGCCGCAACATTCCTGCCTTAAATAGCTGTTTAGACTCTCGGGGTCTTTCAGGTGTTCTGGAGTAAAGTTCCATGAGACTGAAGATTTCCATCTGTTTAAAGTCTTTCCCAGACCTCTCCACACTCCCTGCCACTCAGTATTCTCTGGTTTTGGGGAGGACATCCTCAAAATATAATAAATACTAATACTGAGCGAAATGATGAGCAATACATTCAGGGAGATTAGTAATGCGACTAGGTGTTCATTCAAAAACTGCATTACAGGCTGAAAGGTGAGACTGGAAACCTTAAAAAATCCCAGTCCTGTAAAATTGACAGCTGTCTCCGGAATTGTAAGCCACATTGTACGAACGTGCCAGGTCCATATTTCCACCCATGTTTTCAATTGACTGTATATGCCGATTGCTCCATAGAGCAAGGTGGCCAGCTTAATTAATGCCCAGTATGTTTTGAGCATTAGGAAAGAAGAGGCAGCAGCGTGCAGCCCTTTAAGAGTCAGTTTCACTACAGAAAGCATTTTTTTTTTTTTTTTTTTTTTTTTTTTTTTACAGAGGCAAGATAGTAAAGCTCAGAGTTTACAAATATCCTACGATACTGGCAGTCCGCCTGGAGTTCTCAAGGTCACGTTTTCAGAGAGTAGCGGTAAAACAGATAAGCTTTCCCAACGGAACTCTCCGAGAGCAGAGAGTCTAAACAGCTAGAAAGCAACTGTTGCCCGCATTCTCCACCAAAAAATGTCAACGGTTTATGGGCTGGTCCGGCCCAGTTCCGTGACCAGCAGGGCGGAGGGATCTGCAGATCCGCGCCTCTGGGAAAGGGGAAGCAGGGGACCCCAAAATACTTGAAAACAACAGCACTAATCTGAGGTGGAACAAATGATTTTACTAAATATAGTATTAGTAAAATACAATGAGAGAGAGAGAGAGAATCTGTTTGAATTGTATAGACCTCACCACAATGCTGGGGTGAGAAGTGCAGTCCAGTTGAGTGACTGAAGTACAGACGGCAAAGTGCAGATGGCGAAGCGCAGGCAGCGAAGCACAGATAGCGAAGCGCAGACAGCGAAGCGCAGGCGAAGAAGAAGGATCAGGTGACCTTGCATGGAGTTATATCCCCTTGCTGACCGCAAAGCCTCCTGGGGAAATGTAGTTCTTCTCCGTCGGACGAACATTCGGCAGATATCAAACCCCACCCCCAGTGCATTACATGATGTTATGGTGTGGAATACTGATGACCAAAAATCATAAAACCATGACAGGAGCGTATGCCCAACCAAACCATGGGCAGCCAGCTTCTCCATGATAACGTTGTGGGGAACAATGTCAGAGGCCTTACTGAAGACCAGATAGACCACATCAACAGCCTTACCCTCATCCACTAAGCGTGTCACCTTGTCATAGAATGAAATCAGGTTTGTCAGAGAGGATCTACCATTCATAAACCCATGCTGACTGGGCCTGATCCCCTGGTTGACCTTTAATTGGTCCATGATGGCTCCCAAGATTATCTGTTCCATAACCTTCCCAGAGACCAAGGTGAGACTGATCGGTCTGTAGCTACCAGGATCATCTTTCCAGCCCTTTTTGAAGATGGGTGTCACATTTGCCAGTCTCCAGTCCATCGGGACATCCCCAGTCAGCCAGGACTGTTGAAGAATGATGGAGAGCGGCATGGCAATCACATTCGCCAACTCCCACAGCACCCTTGGGTGCAATCCATCCAGCCCCCGTGAATATATGAGTATCCAGCTTTCGGAGCAGGTCCAAAACCATGTCATCACGGATCATGCAGGTCCTGTTCTGTTCCCCATCCCTATGTACCAGCCCAGGGGGTTGTGTTCCCAGTGAGTAATAAGTCTTACTACTAAAGACTGAGGCAAAGAAGGTATTAAGTATTTCAGCCTTATTCTGATCCTTGGTCACCAAGTTGCCAACAAGGCAACAAGGGATGGAGATTCTCCTTAGCCCTCCTCTTGCTATTGATGTATTTATAAAAATATCTATTATTTTTTTTCTTTACCTTCGTGGCCAAGTTCAGTTCTAGCTGGGCTTTGGCTTTTCTAATTTTCTCCCTGCACAGCTTCACTACATACCTGTAATCATCATAAGTACCTCTCCCACTCTTCCAGGGACCATAAACTTTCCTTTTGTTCTTGAGATCCAGCCAAAGGTCTCTGTTCAGCCAGCCTGGCCTCCTTGTCCATTGGCTCATCTTCTGTGACTTGAGGATGGTCAGCTCATGCGCCTTTAAAATAACTTCCTTAAAGAATTCCCAGCCTTCCTGGGCTCCCACGCTCTCCAAACCTACCTTCCAAGGGACCCTCTCAACCATGTTCCCAAAGAGGTTAAAGTCTGCAGTCCGGAAGTCTAAGGTGGCAGTTCTACTGACTGCTCTCTGTGGTTCAGGATCAAGGATTAAGAAATCTAGTATCTCATGATCACTATGCCCTAGATAACCTCTAACATTTATATTCCCACAAGACCTTCCCTGTTAACAAACAGCAGGTCTAGGATTTTGCTTCCCCTTGTTGACTCCCTCACCAGCTGTGTCAGGAAGTTATCTCCTAGGAACAGACTCTAGGAACCTCTGGGACTGTTCCCTATCTGCTGTATTATAATTCCAGTAGATGTCTGGGAAGTTGAAGTCCCCCATTAGAACAAGGGGGAGTGACCTTGAGGCCTCACCCAACTATTTATAGCGTCTTGTCCACTTCATCGTGGTTGCCTATAGCAGACTCCCACAATAATATCAGTCTTATTGGCCTTTGCTTTTAATCCGACTGATAAGTTCCCAACCCTTCATCACCATTATTAATTTCCACACATTCACATTCTTTCTTAACATAGAGGGCTATACCATTGCCTTTCTGCCTAGCCTGTCTCTTTTGAAAAGTCGGTAGCCATCCATCACAGCACTCCAGCTGTGCGAGTCATTCCACCATATTTCCATGATGGCAACTATATCATAGCTTTCAGATCACACAATAGCCTCCAGCTCCTCCTGTTTATTACCCATGGTGCATGTATTAGTGTAAAGACACCTGAGCTGGGCCTCCTTTTGAGTGGCAGTAGCTCTAATACCCTCATGACCATACTCAGGTGTTTCCACAGCCATCAACCTCACACCAACCTTCATGTTCTTCCTACAAAAGGGTGAATAATCCTCCTCCTTCACCAAGACACAAGACTGTGGGAGGGCGCATATGCATCGCCAAGCAGGGGCCATTTAACACTGCCCCACACACACCGATTCTTCGCTGTTGTTCCTAGGGGGAGGAGAGGACAGGAGGTTCACTGCAGCAGGAACTCTGTCAGTCGGCTGGTTTCCCTCTGTCACCTGTTTGCAAGGCAGCAGGGGGTGATGTACTCCATGTGGAGCCTCAACTGTGTGCCAAGATCTTGGGGCTGGTAGGGTTTGGCACCACCAATCAATCTCCCTTTCACATTCCTTTATGCTTTTCAGCCTCCCCACATCCTCCTTCAGGTCAGTCACAAGGCTGAGTAAGCCATTTACCTGGTCACATCTTACACAAGTGAGGTCAGTGTGCTCTCATTTTTTGACCTCTAAAAGATTCAGAAAGGCAATGGACCAGTTTTCTTGGAACGTTTCTTTTCCTGAGGATGTGGAGCCACTGAGCAGAGGACAATTATGTTGGCTTCTTACTCCTTTGTTCATAAAACATCATCAGTTTTTCCAACCAAATTGTTCCTGGATGTTTACTTATTTCACACTACTTCAGGGGGGAAATGAGCAATTTTCCCTGAAGTCTTGAAATACCTTGTTATAAGTAGATTCCAAGAGAAGTCATAACCTGAATTGTAGAATCATAGAATTACTCAGGTTGGAAGAGACCTCAAGGATCATCAAGCATTATCTGGAGTTCTGTAGTTTGTAGCATGACGTTTTTTTCTTTTACAAGAAGTTCATAAGTCTGAATGATATTGACATTTGACGATGATGAACAAGGGTTTTTCTCATCAGAAAATAGAACAAAAACCCTCCCTGAGTAAAATGATTACATTTGTATCCACTGGATATTTTGACATTGTTACAAAAAGTGATAGTTCTTTCTCATCCGCAAATCTTTATTTTCTGAGTTACAACAACAAGGGAACACACTGATTCAATTTATTTTTTTTTTAATGGTAGTATTATGTAAGACTCCTCACTTTTCTAAAGCAGTTCTAAGTGACAGTAAGACCTTCATGGAAAGATCTGGGAGCAAAACTAGGAGAATCATGTTCTCCATTGTTTCTATAGTAGAATAAAAATAATGAATGTAATAGATAGAAATGAAAAAATGCAAAGTTCAGATAATGTAGGAAATAAAGAAACTGGACATTAAATTATCAGATGGTGAATGAACCACACTGACTGTTTCACTGGAAAAATAAACATATCAGACTGACTCCATCAGAACAAAGGCTAATCTAGCCCTTAGATCTTTCCTTTCTGAGAGCAGAAAATCAAGGAAAATGCATATTAAAAGCACCACTAATATAACTGATTCAGCTCATTGCATTTTAGAATTCTTGTTAGTTCTATCCCACATGATTTTATCCAATGTCTCTTGACTTTTTCATATCTTCACACTCTGAAACACACTATGCTGTGTATTATAGACTTTCATTATGTACAATATTTTAAAAGTAACTCATGTTCTTTTTTAATAATATATTAAAAATAATATATAAAAATATTTATAAATATATACTAGTGTGTTTATAAATATTTATATTTAATAATATATTTTTAAAAGTCCAATGACTTTTAATTATTTCCTGATCACCTTTGTAATGTTGCAGAACTTCATTCTGCGCATTATGTCACCCTTCAGTTATCTGAAGCTGAAAAGTTCTCATACACAAACTGCTGCATAGTTCTACAATAAGATTGTTGCAGATTCCAAAGCAGGGCTCATAAAAACTGAGATATGCTTCTTCAGCATTTGTCTAGACTTAAATTGATATGTATTTTCTTTCTCTAACCATGTGAGTAATCCTTTTCAGTTTATAAAACTGGATATATTATGTTACATGTTGGCTAGCTATAATATTTATGATTCTGGAATTGATTTCTTAATGATATGGGAAAAAGAAATATTTAGCTGGTCTTCTAAGGAATGAGAATTTTTTTGTAATGGTGTTCATGTCAGAGTATAGCTCATTTGTTTTCAATCTGGAGAGAAACTCATTCTTTCATTAACTCATTCCTGTTTGTTTCTCATTACAGCATATTTTGTACTCAATGTCTAGACACGATAAAATAATAAAAAGTAGACAAATGGGAGCTCTAGAAGTAGAAGATATCTTTTGTACAGAACTATTTTGTATACTCTGTCTCGGCCCTTCTGTTTCCTGAATGATTAAAAGTACACAAAAACTCTGAGGAAAACCAAGAACTCTAAAAAGCAAATGAAATATGTGCAGCATTTTGACAAGCATATTGTGAGTTTAGAACATGTGAGGAAAGAAACATTAGCTGCTGATGGTTGGACTGTATGATCTTGAAGGTCTTTTCTTACCTTGGTGATTCTATGATTCTATCCTTCCTAATATTTAACTTTTCTTATTTTGAGAGTTCAAGGCACAAAATGAGCATGTTCTTTGACATGCAGAAGATATGGAGTAACACCAAGCAAATTTTTCACTGTATATTTCATAAATGTACAAAAGAACTTGAACTTTATTAAGCATAGGAGACTAATTGGCAACAACTTTTGAAAGAGGAAGTATACAGTGAAAGTCATTCTGTTCCGGAACACAAATGAATAATTTCTTTCATATTTTGTCCACAAATATAAAAACACAATTCATACTGTTGATAAGAAGCTGATTCCTAAAAGTAAAGGTACGGCTTGGTGTCATATCTTCTTGTGAACGCTAACAGCAGTCATAAAAGATATGCTATTTATTTGGTCTTCTCTATATCAAGAAAAAATAGCTTTCCTTTATATTTCATTTATCTCTTTGCTTTACTTGTTTTGTGTTTTGCTTCTTTGCTTGGATTTGTTTGACTTATTTGTTATTCTTTGTGAAAATTAAGTCTTCACAAATCATATCTTACTAAGAATCTTACCTATCTGGATAATTTCTACTTTTTCAAATGCTTGCAATTACTTAGAAATGGCAAAGAATGAGATAAGTCAGTGCTCTCAAATGTAATGATGAATACTGACATTGATATATCATATTCACCTGGGATGAACCCTAAGATAATTCTCTTTCCGCAATGATGAATTATATAGCTTCTCTGTCATTTATAACAGATACAATTAATTCTTGCTTATTCAGGGGTAGTAGTAATAGCAAACTATAGTTAGAATACATATTTTATATTTGTAGCTGAGTTGGAAAGGGAAGTCAGATAAAGACAGAACATCGACTTTTTCAAGGTGCAATCAAGGACTATATGAAATAGAAATATTACTGATACCTTCAAAATGATAAGACTGATAAAAATGTATAAGTTATGTTTAAAAAAACAATAATTTTGCCCTAAAACTTTAAAATGTCTTCAGATTCTTTTTCATTTGTTTGTTTTGTTTTTCTTTTGTTGTTATTGTTGTTGATGTTATAGATTCAGTGGGTTCACAGAATCACACAGAATCACAGAACTGTAGGGGTTGGAAGGGACCTCCTGAGATCATCAAGTCCAACCCCCCTGCCAAAGCAGGTTCCCTACAGCAGGTCGCACAGGTAGGCATCCAGGCAGGTCTTGAACATCTCCAGAGAAGGAGACTCCACCACCTCCCTGGGCAGCCTGTTCCAGTGCTCCGTCACCCTCACTGTAAAGAAGTTCTTGCGCATGTTTGTGCGGAACTTCCTATGCTCCAGTTTCTGGCCATTTCCCCTTGTCCTGTCTCCACTCACCACTGAAAACAGTCCGGCCTTGCCATTCTGCCCCCCACACCTTAGATATTTATAGACCTGGATCAGGTCCCCTCTCAGTCTCCTTTTCTCAAGGCTGAACAGACCCAGTTCACTCAGCCTTTCCTCATAGGGGAGATGCTCCAGGCCCTTCACCATCTTCGTGGCCCTCCGCTGGACTCTTTCCAAGAGATCCCTGTCTGTTTTGTACTGGGGAGCCCAGAACTGGACGCAGTACTCCAGATGAGGCCTTACCAGGGCAGAGTAGAGGGGGAGGATCACCTCCTTTGACCTGCTGGCCACGCTCTTTTTAATGCACCCCAGTAAGCCATTGGCCTTTTTGGCCACAAGGGCACACTGCTGGCTCATGGCCAACCTGTCGTCCACCAGGACACCCAGGTCCCTTTCAGTTCAGGATGCTTCTCTACATCACTTACAGGTGCAGAAGGAATGTATAGAAATAGAAAAGTCATGATGAAATGGAGGTTAGTACTAGTAGTCACAAGCAATCTAAGACAATTTTTCATCTTCCCTTTAAAATTTATGATAGAGAAGTTAAATTTTCATGAAGTCACAAAACTGTAGGAGTTGGAAGGGACCTTGAGAGGTCATTGAGTCCAACCCCCTGCTAAAACCTAGAGCAGGTCACAAAAGAAAGCATCCAAATGGGTCTTGAATATCTGCAGAGAAGGAGACTCCACAACCTGACTGAGCAGCCTGTTTCAGTGCTCTATCACTTTCACAGTAAGTGAGTTCTTCCTTTTATTTTTATGAAACTTCCTGTGTTCATAGTTCTGCCTGTTGCCCCTTTTTCTATTGCTGCACTCCACTGAAAAGAGTCTGCCCCCATTGACTTGACCCCTGCACTTAAAGTATTTATTAACAACTATGAGTTATGATATATGTCAATCTTTCCTTCTCCAGTGCGAAGAGTCCCAGATCTCAGCCTTTTCTTGTACAGGAGATGCTCCATACAATGAATCATCTTTGCCACCCTCTCTTAAACTCCTGCTAGGAATTCCCATCTTTTTGAACTGGGGAGCCCAGAACTGGTCACAGTACGCCAGATGTGGCTTCACCAGTGCACAGTAGAGGGAGAGGATCACCTCCTGTGACATTCTGGCTACACTCACCTTAATGTAACCCAGGATAGTATAGGTCTTCTTTGCTAGTAGATCTGTGTATTATTTGTGGTGGAGCTTCTCTTGAACCAGATTTTGTTTCTTAATCAGATGCGAACATGCAGTTCTAAAAACTGAGAATTTTTTATTTCAGTAATCAAGAAGTGGATTCAAATTTAGATTTGTAAGTTATTCTGTTATTGTGATCTAAATTATTACTTTTTTTTTTATTAAGATTGTATGGTTGGCTACTTCTGGCGGTGCTAACTGGAAACTATTCAGCACAGCAAATGTTTCTGTCAGTAACAGTGAAAAAATGTGAGTAGTCTCAATGTCCTTCCTGTATCAGAACCTAACAGTTTTCAGAGGTGATATGAAATGCTTCAACATGTTGTAATCATAGAATCATGGAATCAGAGATTGGTCACTATAGACAGGGACACCTCCCTCTAGACCAGGTTGCTCAAACCCTCTGGTTTTAAATTTGCAGGGAGGGGACATGCAGAACTTCTCTGGGCAACCTGTTCCAGTATCTCACCACCATCACTGTAAGGAATTTCTTCCTATTATCAAGACTAAGTCTACCCTCTTCCAGTTTAAATCGATTTCCCCTTGTTCTGCTGCTACATTCTCTTCTAAAAAGTCTTCCACATTTCCATAGTTTTGAGTCTATTTCATCTCTGAAGCACGTAGTTCTTCTGACTGACTTTTATATGATCTTGAGTAATCATTCTAAGATTAAGTTTTTTTCAATTGCCCACTTTAGGTAGCTTCTGTGTTTGAAAGACTCAAGCTAGTTCCTTTTTACTTTGCCATCTGCAAGGAGAGCCTGATTTTCACAGAGCAATTCCTTTTACTTCCAGCTTCAGTGGCTATAAGGCAAGAAAGATGATCGATCTGTCTACTTTTGGGTTTTATCCTTAGCAGAGTGGCTAGAAAGCATCTCTTTTTTCAAGCCTGAACAGAAAGGTCTGTTTTACTACCTAGTAAGATTCAAATCCAAAAGAAATGGCATTTAGTTAACTTCACTTTGAAATACAATCCAGAAATTTATTTAGACTTCTGAGAGAAAACTTTGAAGAGCACTTCAATATTAGATGCCTTTATGTTTTGAGCTTCACTGATAGGCAGCATTTCATTTTCTAATAGTTTTACCAATCCTATTCTGCTTTTCATTCAGTGATTAAAAACAAATCTCTGTTTTTGGTTTTATTTTAACCACACTGTAAAAGGGATAGTTACCATATTAAGAGCCATATTCAAGGTGACCCAACAAGCAGTAAAGACATTGGTCTTCTTTTTAATATTTCTATGTTTGTCTTAAGCTGCGTTTCTTGCAATTAAATTTCAATTTGGCTGCTGTTATTCTTTACTATGATATAAACTTCCTGTAAAAGGCTAATGTTCTGATTCATATTCAAGGAATAACAAAAATATCCTTATTTTGTACTGATTTTTTCATATTCCCTTAACATGTCAGAAATGTCAGGGATTTCTACTGCATTTCAATGTAATAGGCATTCTCAACACAGAGCAACACAACGGGTCTTGCCTATGTAAATCACAGACATGTCAAAAATAGTCTGGAGATGCACAGGTTTTGAAAGCTGTTCCACAGACTATATCCGAAAAGCAAGAAAGTTTCTGTTCTCTGATAAAAAACCTGATGGGTTAATTATGCTAAAATTATGGATTGGTGTCTAGCATCAGTTTTAATTATCTAATGAAATCTGACATGCCAAGTTTGTCAACAAAAATGAAAGTTTTCTAGTCGGGAAGTGTGCTAGATTGACACTGGAAGAAACTGCATTTGACTAATTATTCACAGCACAGGTACAGCATGGATGGCAAAGGTGTAAGAGTTGCTCTATAGTGCCTACCAAGGTTAGCAGTAGTGCCCAAAGGTGGACAGTTTCCGAAGAAATAGGGTGATTTTTTTTACAGTCAAGTTCTTATTCGGTTCTTGATCACCTAAAGTGAGTAAAACATGTAATAACTTTACATAACACTCTGTGAAGTAGACTGCTTACTACAGAATCAGACAACCAGTAGGCAGAAACTTTCCAGGCAGCAGCACTGAATTGTCCCAAATAATCTTTCCCATATAATGGTTAGAGTGCAATTTCAAAACTCTTAGCATGTACTTTGCAAAACTGATTTTGAATAGTGGGAGCAGAAGATTTATTCACTGTCTTTTCAATTTGAGTACTCCAAAGCAACAAGGACGCACACATGAGTCAAGATACTACAGAACAACTGACACAGTATAATGGATTGAGGTCATCCATTCACCAACAGTAATAAGTGAAAATGTCTTAATAAAGTGGGGAAAAGATAAAGAGTGAATTTGGGAAGAGTTACTCAAGAGAAATAGAAAGAAAATCATAGCAAGAAGGTTTGATAGACACTGATGTTTCTAAATGACTAGCATCCTTTCATTTCTTCTATCAACAGCACAGCTCAGGAAATAATCTTAACAAAATTGGTTGTTACATGAACCATTGTTTCTGACGTCATGAGAGAAGAAGAACTAACAGATGATCTGAGATGAAAAATGGAACACCAAAAGTGAAGAGAAAAATAGTAACAGTAATATATGCAATATCAGTGAGTAATTTTAGGATTTAAGCATTTTGAAATTGAAAAAAACAAAAAAGATAAATGTATGGTGGAGATAACTGTCAGCACAGATGACAGAGATCATTTAATATAAAATCATTTAAAGTGGCATGAAATAAGTATTTATTTAAGTATTCAGAACAATATTTAAAAGGTATCCGTGTCCAGTTAATTGCAAAGATAAGATGGGAGGAAATAGACCCATATGTTTTATTAGAAGTGAGAAAATGGAAGTAATGGCAAAAGGAAAGAGTCACAAACTAAGACAACTTACTATGGGAGAGACAAGACAGCATAATTTATTGTATGAAAAACATGGACTGTGCTGATATTTAACCACTAAAGGCAAGCTCTGTATATAGCAGGGGGGAAAAAAAAATAAAAATAAAAAGAATAGGTGACAGAAGTTATATGATGGAAAGAAATATTGAGAAGCTCATTTTTTCCTGTCAACAAGTGACTTCTGATTTGGATTTGTTGTTGCAAGAATACCTGAATATTGGTATAAACACATTCCAGTTTTTGTGAGAGTCAAAATATCTTCCTCTTGACACTATGCAGCAGGTATTTTTAACATTTTAAATTAGACAAAGGGGAACCATACATCAAAGAAGGGTATGCTATTTTTACATTATTTTGCTCGCAATTTTTTAGGAAAAGTTACAAGAATACTGTAAAATAAATGCAAATAAATCATTTGAAAATATGAAAATAAGACTTTGCTTCTTTCATATGAAAGGAAATTTTCAGACGTAGGAAGTCCATATAGATTGAAGAAAAGAATGTTTGTATGCTACAGTCTTTTCAGGGCAAGACTTTATAAGACTTTCTCTCAGACTCTTTATCAAAAATCTGTTTGTTCATAGTTCTATGAAGCAAATAGAATAGAAATTTGTGAAGAAATTGTATTTCACCAGTTCTATATGGAAGATCCATTTCATGTCCTTTATGGAAAATTATTATCACTTTCATAATTTTGTTGCTTCTCTGGTACTTGATAGAAACAAAGAAGAAGTTGTAAAAGAACAAATATGGAAAAATAAACTTCCAATCCATCTCCAGAAGTATTTACACAATCCCTGACAGGAATTTTCTGTCTTGTAAATTGCCTTTAAAGTGCCAAGTTAGCTGCAATCTTTTTTTTCAAAACTAACCTTTCTGAAAGACTCACGGACTTAAACACAGATTTCAGAAAAAGCACTTCTAGGTTAGAGAAGGAATTGCCAGTGACAGCCCTCTGGATAGTGCCATAGCAAGCTATTTTGCAAAATGTGTTCCCAATATTAATTTCACGATCACTGCTTTGCAACTGAAAATGGGAAACTGTAGCAAGAGAGACACAGCAACTCATTCAGTGCTTATCTGTTTGTCATAACAAATCTGAAATAGGTGGTAAGAACACCTATGTATGGGATAAAAAACAAACAAACAAACAAGATCTGCACACACATGCACACACACACAAAGGAAAAAAAAAAAAAGAAAAGAAAAAGATAAAATATAAGAACCAAAACCTGAGTTTCCCAGCCATATTTTTTTCCATAAATATTTTGCCCCAAAGGGGAGGTCAAAGGTTGGTTAAACATGAGTCAAGTTGTCATCAGAAATTTGCTTTTTTTTGTTAGCAGACTAACATGAACTAAGGTTCCCTATTCTATTAGTACCAATGTTATTAGAAACCAGGTATGAAATTTAACTGTTTTCTGCATTTCTGCTGCCAGTGCAGGTGGAGATCAATCATTCTTGTGGTGTTCCAAAATCTCCAGAAAAGTCATCAGGCAAGTCTGAGATAAAAACCAACAGATAGAACTCTTTTTATTTATTTATTTATTTTGCCTTTCATTTACCTTTAACAATGTTATTGACATTACAAAAAATAAAAAAATAAAAATAATAATAAAAAAAAAATTATAACCTCTTTCTCCCTCTCACTGAATCACAGTTCTCAATATAAATGCTACCGAACTAAGAGAACATATCTTATGTTTTAACTGCACCCATAGAGTTTTTAAAGCCACCCTCAAACGTGATGTTTTGATCTAAAATTCTCAGCATGCTTGGAAGTATGTTCACAACAGAACTATCTGTTTTTAGAATAAGTGTTTCTCTCTATCCCAGTTAATTGAAAACAATTCTCAATCACCCTCCTGTGTTTAAAGTATCTGGATTAAGATATAGTAGTGGTAAAGTATCAGGGTTTTAAAGACATATAAACAACATAGTTGTTTGAACAGTTGACAAATAAATTCAAGCTCCCCAGGATACTCTTGTTTAGGATTTTCCCAATTAGGCATTTTATTTGATCTCTGGGTCTGGGTGAGCCACAATTCTCGAGAATTGAAGAAGAGATTAATGGACCAGATACAATGGCTAATTCATCTCCAGGGTTTTGTTCATTGCTTGTCTTTGCTAATTTAATACCATTATATCCAAAGTCAAATAAATCAAAATGAGAATTAGGCTTAGTACAAATAATCTTGGAAGGGAATTGATGGTTTATCAGATTGCAATATATTTTTTTACTGTTCCAAATAACAAAAAAATTTACAGTAGTGTTATTTTTTCTCCTTAAGGAACACTACCAAGAAAGGCGTGGAATAAAGTTGTTTGTAAGAAAGCAATACATAACTTACTCTTTTATATGTTAGAAACACATGTTCTATATTGAAAAAAGTGAAGGATCTAAAGTCTTAAAGATTGTATATCGCAAAAATGTTTGGGGATCTGTGACACCAGGAAAATTGTATGAGAACATGCCACCACAATGTAGGGCACCAATAAGGGTGAAAACAGTTTTGTGGGGTGTTTTTCCTTTTGTTGTTGTTGTTTATTTTTCCTTTAATGACAGCGCTTGAATCTGAAATTAAGCACAGCAGGTAGGAAGACACTGCAGGGATTTTAAAAGGTATCACACATCTGTATGCTAACAGGCTTTGGTTTTCATCCATAGAGAAGTGGACCCCACAGTGTTTATGGTCACAAATGGGAATTGTATATTTCTTACAAATACACCATGTCCTGTTGACCTACTATTTAGAACAGATAACTTCTATCTATTAATAGCATTTGTATTATCTGTTTAATAAGATAAAGGAAAAAGAAAAATAAAGAAAAAAAAGAAAAAAAAAAAAGCTTGCTTTATCAGGCTGCATTTTTAATACGTTATTTTCCAAGATATGGTATTTTTCATCTCTCATTCTGCATCTGTCTGGACAGATATGATAGATATACTGTGAGCAGCTCTTCAGCTGTATAAATCAGCATAAATATACTAGGATCAGATATGTTCATTAAAAAACTATTGTAAAAAGCCCTGTTTCTTCTACATTTCTCTTCTAACAAGGTACACAACTGAAACTTGGTTGAGTTTTGGGTGTCCACCAACTACTCTCTCTCTCTCTCTCTTTCTTCCCTTTCATAACAGGGAAGGGGAGAAAAAAAAATGAAAAACATCTGCATCAAGATAAGGACAAGATTACTAATCAATTACTGTTATAGGCAAAACTCTTAACTCTACCAAGGGAAGAATAGTTTATTACCAACTAATAACATAACAGGAAAATCAAAACCAAAATTATTCCACCCCCTTTCATCTCAAGCTCTCCTTTACTTTTTTATCTTTCTACCTCTTCCTATCTCAAACCATCTAGCAGGGATGAGGAATGAAGTTTTTCTTGATCCAGTGTGATGTCTGTCTCACGGGATATGTTGCTTCAGGAAACTTGTGTCCTTTTATTGGTAGCAGTTCTCTGGGAACTTCTCCAGTATGATTCATTTTCTACAGGGTTCTAGGCTCCTGCCAAGATCTTGCTCCTACATGAGCTCTCCATGGGCTGCACCTTTCTCCAGGACACATTCACCTACTGTAGTGTGGAGTCCTCCATGAGTTGCAGAAGTATATCTGCTCTTCCTCATCCTACACCATACTCAGGATCTGTTTTACTATTTAATTATTAATAATTAAATAATTATTAATAATTATTATATATTGCAATAGTTGCAATTTATAAAAAATATTGCAATTTATAATATATAAATAATTATTAATAATTATTAATTAACTATTTTACTTTTACTATTTCAGAACCAACTGGAACTTGCCTCTTCTCATAAAAGCAGTTCTGGCCAGCTGGAACTGACTGTGACGTAGGGGCAGCTCATTACCTCTTCTCAAAAAAATTTTAAAAAGGGAAGGGAAGGGAAGGGAAGGGAAGGGAAGGGAAGGGAAGGGAAGGGAAGGGAAGGGAAGGGAAGGGAAGGGAAGGGAAGGGAAGGGAAGGGAAGGGAAGGGAAGGGAAGGGAAGGGAAGGGAAGGGAAGGGAAGGGAAGGGAAGGGAAGGGAAGGGAAGGGAAGGGAAGGGAAGGGAAGGGAAGGGAAGGGAAGGGAAGGGAAGGGAAGGGAAGGGAAGGGAAGGGAAGGGAAGGGAAGGGAAGGGAAGGGAAGGGAAGGGAAGGGAAGGGAAGGGAAGGGAAGGGAAGGGAAGGGGAGGGGAGGGAAGGGGAGGGAAAAAGGAAAAGGGATAAAAGAAAGGAAAAGGGCATGCCACCATTAGTGTATGCAAATGAAATGTCCAAAATAGCATCCCACAGAAGTATTCCCAGTGGTCCAAACAGCTAACTGAGATCAGTAAAACTATAGCCCTTTTCTGAATGGAGCTGAAAGACTTAGGTAGTGGGGAGAGCAAATCCTGTTCTGAGTAAATTCTTGCAGGAAGATGGCAATCTTTGTCATTTTATTTATTCATTTGTTTATTTTGGTGGGTAATTTGAAAAAGAATTTACATGAATGCCAAAGTCAGCAGAAATAGCTAAGCAATATTTCCTTTAAAATAATAAATAAATAAATAAAATTTTAATTTTTAATTGTGCATCTGATATATTTACTTTACATTGTAACTTACAGAAAGATGAAATCACTGTGCCGTGTCTTAGTTATAATTTTCTTGCCCTCTGCAGGGAATACAGCTCAGCTCATAATCACTATCTGCTTTTGGCAGGCATAAAGATGGAACGAATGAAAACCGGTTAAAAACATAGGCTCTGAAACATTTCTGAAATAATTTATCAGAAAGCAATGAACATAAACAACAGGAAGCTTAAAGTCTATTGTTATTTCTGCAGGAAAATTCTGTTTAGTGGCTAAGCTTCAATGAAATATACTAGTTGTATCAAAGTCAAGCCAATAAAATTCTTTATAGAACACCATCTCATCAGTTACACTAATTGTCTTACTTATTTACTTAGAAGCTAAAAGCAAAACTGGTTGTTAAAAGTTACCAAGATTTTTAAAAATATAAGCTTAATGCAAACAGCATTTTAATGGAAAATGTTAAAAAAAATATTTATTTATTAATATATTTCTGGATCAAACTCAAATATTCAAAACTAAATTTTAAATATTTGATTTTATCATAATTATCTTTAGCAAAACTATTTTTCACTATGTTAAAACACTTCTGAGGAATTCTGTTGAAGGTGATTTTTTACTGCAATTGAGAGCATATTATTTTCAGCATGACTGTGGTTAAGAAAAACAGCAACATTCCTTTTGACAAAAACCACAGCTATCTAGGTAATTTCTCTTTCAAACAACCTGACAGTGTATTTTTATCCCCTGTTTTTAGAAGAACCACGTTTTACTATCCCATGTCAATTCCAAAATGTTCTGGTTATGTTTTGGAGAACTTCCAAATTTTTAAGTGTTTCCTCGATTATTATTATTATAAAAACAACAAAAAAAAGACAAACGAAAAAAAATTCTCCACAAATATCTTGTATGAAAACAGCATTTACACAACATATTTGATGAAGTTTCTTCTGTTTTCAGTTTTCTAATATTTGTAATAGATTTGTACCTGAGGCTTTGCCAGTAGCACTGTGTATAATTTTCTGCTTATAACTTAGAGACGATCAGTCCTGTCATATGATGATTTCGTCATGCCTCTAAATAACTCCTTTCTTTAGAAAATCTTCTTCTTAAGGAAGAATACTTAAGTCAAACCTTGAAAGCTGAGTACTGGCACTTATCTGAGTCAGTCCTCCACAGCTATCTCCCACCTGCTTTGACACCATCACCTCCATTTCCAAAGCTCTTCTGTCACACTGCTGCTCATGAGAAAAGACATGTCCTAAATCCAGATCTTACTCCCCATCACCTTCTTGCACACTATAACAAGCATACTGGCCTTGAGGCAGTGAGCATTTCATCCTGTAACACTCCAACACCTGCATTCCTTCTTGCAAGGCTCTGCATCTCACTCAGGGTAATTTGAGAACACACTCATACACATTTTTTACAGCCTCATTTTGTGAATACGAACAGCATCCTTGGTTTAAAAGAAGAAAAGCAAAAAATGTGCTTTAGCAAAGCAGTGCACATAATTAGAGAAATTGTACTATTGCATCTTTACCACAGTTACAACTTAAGTATGTGCTTTCTGTTTTGAGTGTTATCCCTGTACCTTCGAAGGCTTTTAAACATTTTGATCAGTCGATCTTCCACAATTTTCATCTTCCCAGGTGTCTAGGAATGTTACTGGAATAATAGATCAACACCAGAATCTTAAATAAACTACTCAGAGTTCACCTCAGGAGATTTTATGGAAGATGTAATTAAGCAGAACAATTAAGAGTGCAGTGTAAGAAACTTATTCCTGAATTCTGTGTGGATATCAATGTGATCCTAGAAATAGAATGGGTTGAAAGTTATTCATAAAAATCCTTTACAAATTGTAGAATTCTTAGTACAATCAAATCAATTATTTTGCAACTGCTAACATTTTCCTGTTCACAAAGTTAACGAAAAAAATAAAGCTGCACTTAAACAAACAAACAAATAGAAAGGACAATAGGTTCCTCACAACATAACAGTTTAGGCTTGTGTTCTTGAAGAATTTATAACTCCTGAAGTCTTCAGATTCTATATTTAAACTGCACTGCTCCCTACCTGCCTCTGTCCGCACTGCTTAAATCTTTATTAGCCATTTTAACTCTTCCTACTACAGTGCTATAGCTCACATATTTCTCTTTATGTTTAAGCAGAGAGACAGACTTAATCCAAAAGAGGAAGTTAGAATTATTGGAAGGAGATCTGGCATTTATATCACATCTTTGTGTTTTCAAATTTCAAGAATTGGGAATGTCACAGTTGGGAATGTCATGTGCCTTTTTTGAAAGGGACCAATATGCTTGGAATGAAAACATGGCCTTGATGATGTCAGCAGCGCATCTCCAGATTTCACTGTGGCCTGATTCCTTGTCTCTGAAAACTCAGCTGTGAATTGGAGAGCAAGGACATGAGCAGAGCAGAGCTCCTTTGAAAAGCTGGTCCTTTACTGTTTCACATTCTCTTTTCAAAGTCTAGAGAGAGACAATAAAATCTTCAATATTGCAAATTACATGAGTATCCTATTTATCTCAAGCACCAGTTTTAAATAATCCACTTTTTATCTTGTTTGTCAACACCATGTTTGATGCCCAAAAAGATTTACACGAAGTGCAAACATTATCAGATACCTACTGTTCCTCTGTAGCACCTCAGGGGAGATTCAAAACCGGCCAGCTTAGATCTCTGTACATCAAAGAATTTCCCCTGAAACCTTGTTTATAGCTTAAGCAGAAAAACAAGGTCCCTTTCTCCTTTTTGTACTACCATTAACCACATTAAAGCACAGCACTTCACTAAATAATTCCTCCACAGCACACACAGCGACTTCCCTACCATCTGAAATGGGTCAATTGCTTTCATTTTAGCATGCTAATTTATCACCACAGAAACTTGATACTGAGAGAGATGAGAATGTTTTAAAGTAATTTCTACCCCATCTCCTGCTGCTCATGTACATTGTTTCACATCTTTCTCAGGGCTTTATCCTAAGATAAAGTGACACCTATGTTACCTTTAAAACTTACATAATAATAAAATTTGAAGAACTCCTTCTGTTCTTATGCTTTGAATATGTCATAGAAATATAGAGCTGCTAATTCAATACTTTATTGATCATACATTCTTCCTGAGTTGAGCCTTCTCTGGTTTATTTAGTGAAGATTCTGACTGAATTAAAAATAGGCTGTAGAAAACAAGAAAACAAAAAAAAAGTTTTCCAGATGGAAAAAAAAATCTTTAAATATACCTATGTTCTTAACAAAATCTCCCCCAAAATATTTTCATGGATACACTGGAGTAGAAAGAATAATTTAAGAGGTATTCTACAATAAGTTCCTTTCTGTACTAGGACTTCTTGCGATAAATGAGCCTTTATCATTTAGTCTGAATCAGTCACATTATAGTTCATTATCCCAAACTGATTATAGTACAGTTACATATGAGCTCAAGTCACCTGAACATGCTCCAAGAGCTTTAAGGAGAAAACAAAATATGCATGAACAAACAAATAAGTGCATTCATATGTGGTGTGCAAACTCTCCAGAGATAATTAAAACTGTTGCAGCTTTTGGTATGTGGAATTTGGCAGTCTGCAGACCCCCAGACTCCCTAACCTCTTTTTCCTTCCTCAACAAGGCAGAAGGAGAAAAGGATGGACAGGATTGTGAACTGAGATTTAACAAGCAGACATTTTAGTTAGGAAAGCAAAAGCTGCACACTGAAGCAAAGCAAAAAAGATACATTTATTCACCGCTTCCCATTGGCAGGCAGATGTGCAGCCACATCTTGGGAGGCAGAGGCTCAGTACGCATCAGCAATAGTAAAACATCAGTGTATGAAGAACACTCTTTTTGTCAGAAATGAAGAGCATATGAGCTGCTGCGAGTGAAGTTAACTCTATGATATTTTCCAGATCCAAGACTCTTTTGAACAATATTAGGAATTAAGTCTTCTATTAGTAATCATATGGAACCCGGCTCACCTCATCTCTTTAAAATCATCTGAAATTATTCAGAAATGAGCTTATACATAACTCTAACTTATGTCAGTTAACTTACAAGAGGATAAAGTAACTTACATACAGATGGCTTTCTGGACATATAAAGACTGCTCTGCAAAGATCTATAAACACATAAAACCAGCTTAAAATTCTGGATTTTTCTGAGTCAGTTCACAAGATTGTAAATTGGAAACATGAGCTTAAAAGAAGATCTCAGGAACATTTGAGATTCCCCTTGCTGTTTCGAGTCTTACACAGCTATTTCCCCAAAATCAAATGTAAGCACAATTTTAATAAAAGGTTTGTTTTTATTGTGTGCTAATTCTTCATAAAATGTACATATCTTTTAAGGAACGATACTGGTTGAAGAAGTCAATAAATTAAATATTTTTTCTGTATTTTCATTTGTCACTTGTTTCAGCTTTCAAAATAATTTCTGGTTTGGTACCAAGACAAATGTCTATGGAATTCATTTGATATCCTCATTCTTTTTATGCTTAAATTCTAATGATAAGTTATAATCAAAAAAATTCACCTTGTCAAAAAGAAATCTTAGCAAATCTCTAATAATTTCAGTTTTTGCCATTATTATTTCTGAAAAGTTAATTTCTACTTCTGTGGATTAAAAACTTAAACTGTAAATTATTGTGTTTGGTTATGTTGTTCTGTATTTAGTTTTGTTTTAAGGAACTTAAAGATTAGTGTTGTTAAATCACAACCTATGTTTACAGCAGATAACAAAGTTTGAATCCCTTCCTCAATGTTTTGAGTGTACTTGAAAAACAGAAGTCATTGTGCAGGTCATTGTTAAAAAAAAAATCTCATAAGGCAATTACATGACTATTCTACACGAAAAAAAACTGAGGGATGTGTCTACATGTCAGTTTCTTGGTTTATGCATTTTATAGATCTATTTTAGTCTAATTCAAAAGTTGCATTGAGTAAATTAATCCATTGTTCAACTTTTGTAGAAGATTCTAATTTTAAAATGGTGCCTTAACCAAATCCTAATACAAAATATCCCATCTTTCTGACCTGTTATATTTCATCACCATTAAATTATATTTTAAGTTTTTCATATTAAATAAAAGTAATTTTCTAGACATCTTCTGGTTACAATACCCAAATCTGTAGAGATACCCATTTAAATTTTAGTACAGAAATTCCTTAAGCAAACTTAATTCTCCACCTTAATTCTCCTTCATTTTAGTTGTTCTTTTTTGCTATTTTGTTTTGTGCATACATCTGAGTTGTTTTTGCTGTTTTTTTGTTTACATTTGTTTTTGATAGAACTTTAATTTCCAGCCAACAAAAATATTTTATACATTCCATTAAATACTAGGAGAACTATTAATAGAAAAAATGATGCATTACATCTGCCATTTAAATCACAAGAAAGGAAACATCTAGATGTACTGAGGGACATGGTTTAGTAGGAAATATTGTGGTAGATGGGTGGTCAAACTTGATGATTTTTGAGGTGTTTTCAAACCTTAGTGAATTCATGATTCTATGATTCCAAATTGTCCCCCCCCCCCAAAAAAAAAAAAACAAAACACACAAGCCAAAACAAAAAAAAACCTTCCTCAGAGTAATTCAGGGGAAGACAGCATGCTATTCTTATCAGTTGGGAAAATGATTCTCTTTGGAGAATTGAGAAGTATTTAGTTTTGGAGAGTTAGGGGTCATTCTTCTTGTTTCACTACAGATATATTATTTGAATCTCACATCTCATAGCCTGGGAGATGTTGTTCCAGTTGCAGTTTGGGTTCTGTTGTTCCACGGCATCCAATTTAATGACAGTGAAGGTTGTTCTGAAGCTGAGAGAGAGAGCTGATGCCAGTTTGTCAACATTTCACACAAGTGGGGTAAGCAAACAAGAGTTTATATACTGACTTCATCCATTCATCTGTGCTCCCCAATCAGAGGTGGTCTCTTCAGCAACTTCAGATCTACAGGCTGCCACTACTCTTTAATAAAACAACGACATTTTACCAATCTCAGTAACACCTGGTAACTACCTCCTGTTGACAGCAGTACTGTGCTTTAATGAACAAATAAATGACTTATCTACCATTCATGGCAAGAAACCCCAGCTGCTGAGGCAGAGCACTAGCTCTCCCAGTGTTACTTGGGCTAATTGACTCCTTGGATGAAGTTAAATCACACTATCCCCAGTGGGATGTACGTTTGCCAGTAATCAATAGCTCAACAAGATCCACAAGGCAGGTAATTAAGTGGAAAGTAATTAACACCCATCAAATGTTTTATTAACTCTTTGCCATTCCTTCACTCAAAAGTCCCAGTGTACCATAAATAAGGCCATGAAGAAATAATAAATGCAATTTTTGTTTTCAAACAATCTGTGTATTATTTCTACCTTCTTTATCAGTCTGTGCACCATTTCAGTACAGTAACTCATACTTACAGATGATTTGGTCTTTCTTCCCAGGAGAGTTTCCCAGCTGGCTTTGTCCTAGAGACTTGGCTGTATCCTGAAAACAGAGGTGAAAACCAGAGGAATTAGATTGGTCATCATGAGCATCTGTAGAATGTCTCTTAACAACAATGTTTTTATTAGTCTTACAAGTGAGTCAAAAACCTGTAAAGTAGCATAATTGTTTTCACATCCATAAATAAATGCTTCTGAGATTTTTTAAAGAAAATCTTACGATCAATTATTCCCAACCATATCACACGAACTAGAATAATTATTCCTTGCCCCAGTAAATTTTACTAAGCATTTATTTTGTGTACCTTGAGTATGCTGCAATCCTTCAGACTACCTTTAAATGAGTAGGTAGTGTAAAGCTCCATCTGGATTAAAGTATGGAATAAATTCTGCTTTAGAAAAATTTCTAAGAAAATTCTTACTTTGTCCTACAGTCTGCAAAAGTGGAAGGAAGCTACAGAATGGGAAGCCCTCTTTCTTCATAAAGAGCCTTTCTTTTTTCTTCTTTTTCAGCTTTTCTGGGTTCTACAAACAGCTACAAAAGCTAGCCATGGGCCTTTCTGTATGGTGTTCATGGATTTTTTTCAGACTGTTTACCTGAGTGCTATTTCTGGAACAGAATATGGCCTGCAACAAGACATCTGTCTCTGTGAGAAAACAGCCCAATTAACACTGGGGGAATCAATAAAACAAAACCCAGAAAAGCCTTCCCTTGGTATGAAGGCTATATCTTCAAACAAGAGAGAGGTATTAATTGTAGACAACTTGTCCCTGAAGAGAACTGCATGCCCAATGTGATGAGCAGATCTGATGGGCAGATCTTCTTAAAGAGTTCTGCCACCTTCCCGAGGCTTGGATGAAGGATGTCAACAGGAAAATTCCTAGTCTGATACACCCAACAGCCTACTACTTGTTACTACTTTTGTATGTGGGGAATGGACAAAGCAGACATTCATGGCTCAATACCAATCAAGCCACACCTTTTAAAGGAATCAAGGACATGGATCACCTTCTCGCTGCTTCCTGTACTGGGTAAGAACAATGAAAGAAATGAAAGGATCCTATTTATAAACACTTGGCTTCATGGATGCTGCCACTACAAAATCTTTGGGTTTTTTGACAGCAGAATGGTCTATATGGCACCAGCCTTGCAGCACCAGATGGGTGTCAATTCTCTCAAAGAGGAAAATGGATTACTGGGGAAAGGCTATTGGCAGGGCTTTAAACTAGATGTGAAGGGAGAAAAGAACAATAGTGAGGGAACAGACTCTTTTAGTGTCTCCTGTGACAGGACAAGAAATAATTAGTTCAATCTAAAACAAGGGAGGTTTAGAAAGAAGTTAAGGAAAAAGGTTTTTACCATAAAGGTACTGAAGAACTGGAACAAATTACCCAGGAAGTTGGTGGATATCCTGTCCTTAGAAACATTCAAGATTAGGCTGGATGGGGATCTGAGCACCATGATCTACCTGTAGATGTCCCTGTTCATTGCAAGGGAGTATTATACAGCCTTTAATGATCTCTTCCAACTCAAAAGTTTCTCTGCTTCTAAATCCGTAATTAAACTCCTCCAATGGTGTACTTGATATTTTGCATTTCGGGAGGCTCAACAAGACCAATTTTTGTATTTTGATTTTTAATGGAGTATCCTCTGCTAAAATTCACTACTGAAATAATACTATCTATTTGATTCAGAATCCAGCCCTGACTGAAGATGTGTGCTGGAAGCATTTTTCCTCCATCAAAACATCATCAAAATCTTAAATGTATGGAAGTGAAGGGAAAGGTGCATGAAAACAAGTAGCTGGGAACATTTGTGGCACTAAAATTGCCTTTATCAGAGCATGAAGAAGGAAAAATTACTTAGCTTCAGTGTTTCTTATATCTCTTAAAAGACTATAGGGTCAGGAAGTTGTATCTTCCCTGATCGTGGTTAGGTGTGATGTTGTACTGTAGTCTTCTGCATAGAAAAGTTTTTCTATTTTTTCCTCTGCCTTACAAAACTTTTCTCATCTTTTCTGTCACATTCAGATACTTGGAGATACCTATGTTTCTCCTCCCCCTTTGTCGAGATAGATTCTTTTTATCAATTAAGCTGGGACATGTCAAACGTCTCAAAATGAATTGCTTTCTACAGTGGGAGAGAGCTTTCAGAGGAGACAGATTTTTTGTCTGGAAAGAAAGTCTCCTTTGTGTAATAGTGTTTTACTGGTAGCCCCTCAATAATGGGATAAAACTAATAGGGTAAAAATATCAAACAAAAGCAAATAATAGTTTGTGGTTTTAGTGGAAAATATTTAGGAATATACTCAGAGACAGCATTCATAATCGCAAACAGAGGCCACCCTGGCATATTGTTTTAGCAAAGGAGTCTTACACGACCTCTTTCTGTGTTCTGACAATTGATAAGAAGATAGACACAAGTATAGCAAGTAGTTTTTAATAAATTAGCTGGAGTGATACCACCTAGGGTTATTTTCCTGATGTTCTAACATCTAAAATAAGGCTGGATCTTGCAATACAGTGCAAACAAAATTCCTATCAAAATCTATGAATACTGGCCAAGTGAGAGAAATACTGTTTTCTAATGTAAGATCAAGATTTCAAAACCATGAAAACAATGACAGTAAAAATAGTAGAAAAAAATAGAAACTCACCTAATTTTTTCCCCTTTAAATTATAACATAATATCAGTGAAATGTGCTATGTATAGTTACAGATATGCTTACTTTCAATCTGTTCTGATGTGTATATTATATATGTGTGTCATGAATGTCCTAGTACAGTAATTCATATACAGGATTAGGTGGATTTATAGATTATTTCACTATTCTGAACAATTTAGTTTTCTTATAATCTCTGGATCTTGCTATACCAAGTACAATACATTCAGTTGGACAAAAACTCTGCTCTGATACATGCACACAAAGTTCCCATTTATTTCTGTGCTGCTGACATCAATGGAAGTTGAATATGTGTATTGGAGGGCAAAGGACAGCTATTTTTTATTTTTAGTCTAACATTCCCAGATAAAATGAGCAGGTTGGGTGTCCTTTATTCTCTTATCTACAGTATTCCTAATGCTTTCTGAATCTTTTATCATTTAATCTAATTTATTACAAATGAGTGACACCAGCAGATACATTAATGAGAATAAGAATCAACAAAATAATAATGAAAAATAATCTGCCAACTGGCTAGATTTGAAACACATTGAAAACAATCTGTTTTTACTTTCATGTTTTTAAATAATGTATCCGCAAACAGTGTTAATTTAAAAAAATAATACACTTCCCAGATTCCTTTTTTTTTTTTTTTTTTTTTTTTTTTTTAGTACAGTTGAATTATGAGGGTTCAACAAAAAATTCATTTTTATCAGTTATATAAAATAACAAAATGGCAAAAAATCAAACCTAGTACCTTTTTCTTCTATGTTCTTTTATTTTTAGAAGGAAATGCAAGCATACTTACGGGTGGTCTACTGACTCATACTTTCCTTCCATTTTATTTGAATACTTTCAAAACTACAGAAAATCTAGACTATTTTGTTGTTTTTAAAATTTAAAAGGAGAAAGAAGATTGTTTTTGAGAAGAAAAAGCGGAATGAAAAACACTTTTAAAGCTTTGAGAGATTTGTGTAGTAAATTTCTGGGTTTCAACATGGAAAAAAACTCATTTCTTTAATTGCATGTGAAATTTTATACTACTTTGGATATATACTGTGTTGTGGGTTGTTTTTTTTGGTTTTTTTTCTGTCTTGGCTTTTCAAACAGACCATGAGTTTGAAGTAGGCTCAGTACATGTTAGACATTTCAAATTTTCCATTTGAGAGAATGGGAACAAGCAAGTTCATCTTGAGCAGAGGAGTAGAAGCAGAGTGACTTTGAAGCGGGTAGATATAAAGAGCCTCTAATCAAGGCAAAAATCCTGCTCAGCCCACTGAATTTGTCATCCTGACATGGCTTTTTCTCTCAACCAAATAATACCTTCTCCATCTTCAGAATTATTATCCTGATGATATTTTAGTCTGTGATTCTATCTCCTTACTCAAATAGAAATGATTCCAGTTGAAGATTTAGATATAGCTTTTGAAAAATACTTATTCAATAACATTGACTATATCTGAGGAGTGATAGTATTAGAAACCACAAAAAACTTTTTGCCTGGTTTCAAGGCTATAGAGTTTTCTGGTTTCGGCAACTTGAGAAATGAAGCTCTGGACTTTGGAAGTGCTGGGAATCTACTTACACAAACAGAAGAGTCCTGGAGAGACTGCAGATTTAGATGTGTTTTTTGTAAGTGAATTTTGCTATCTGAATTTGACAAGAAAACCGCAACCACAAATTTAATGTGACAGACAGTGGGTAGCAGTAAAGAAGATACGTGGGAAACATAGAGGATGTAAAACTCTCTACAAACAAAGCAGAACAAAACACAAAAACACAAAAGACAAGTTCAGCAGTGTTGCTATTCAGAAACAGAAGTGAACAGCATGGAAGAGAATTCTCTCTAAAACTTTGCAGTTGTAGTGAATGTGTTCATTTCAAATACATCTGACTCCCACCTAAACCCTAGTGCAGGTAAAACATCAAATATTTAAGGATTGACCATTCTAGAAAATTCTTACCAAGGTCAAGATCACTTCTCTGCAGACAGTTCAGTGCTTTATGTTCCCAGCTAAGTAGTCAATATCAACTATTCTAACTTCCAAAATAGCAGTTGTGCTGCACTGCTACAGCACAGACTCTTCAAAATATTTTTAAAATCATTTGTATTGCAGCAAAAGCATCTTCATTTAATCTGCTTTAGGATTCCAAATTAATATGCTTACAAGATAGGTATATACTTTCCAATATCTCATTAAAAAGATATTTCTGTAGAAAGATTTTTAAATACAAAAATATTTTCCTGCATGTAATAGATATATAACAAAACCAGGACAGATGACCTACACTGGCCAAAAGGCTATCCCACATGTCCATATGGCATCACGAAGAGCATAAAAATGGAGTTGACCAGGAAGAATGCTGTTTGTCATTGAGTGTGCATTGGTCAGCAAATGTTGAGAAACTGCATTGTGCATCACTTGTTTTGCGTATTCTTTTGTTATTACTGTCATTACTTTCCCTTCTTTTCTGTCTTATTATACTGTTTTCCACACAATCCACAAATTTTATGTTACTTACAATTTTCTCCTTAATCCCACTCAGTGGGGAGTGAGTGAACAACTGTGTGGTGTCTGGCTGCCATTCAGCTTATGTAACAACACATTTTTACCTCACATCTTCATCTTGTAAAAAGTAAGACACAAAAGCATTTCTGGCCAGTGGCAAGGCTAATATATTTTTCCCACTAATGCTTCATATGCTTGAGTAAATCTTTGGTAGCAGCCTGACATACTTCAAATAATTGAAATTAAAAATTATTACCTGAAAAATGTGTGCTTGCAGTCTTTCTCCTTTTCTGCTTTAAACATGAGGGAAAGTATTCTGTATAAATGGTCTGTACATTCCCAGTAAACATATTTTGATTGCTTGTATTTCCACAGCTGCATTTTCAAATGAGAAAAATCCAACTTGAAGCAACCCATTCAGAGGAAAGCTATTCAAGTTTTAAATTATATCATTTGATAGAAATGCCCCATGAGGGGGTCATCTGTTGAAAATAAATATATCAAATTGGGCTGCATCCAAATTTGCTTTTAACAGCATGGAACTTAAGCAACTTAACAAATGAATAGGAAATTCAATTTCAGGGAGGAAGTAAAAAGTGAACAAACTGGATTTCAGTATTTCGTGTATTACCAGGTATGTGAAATAAGACAGCAGGAATACCATCTCAAGCAAGGTTAAGTAGTTCTCTTTCTGTCATACTGTCTCAGCCTTGAAGAAAAAACATGTTTCCTCAGTGCTGTGAAAAAGTTTTTTTCTTATTAACATAGAGATATAAAAACAAATAAGGCATATCAATATGTAGCCTTTTTAGTGGTAGGAAAAACAAGACCAGTGCTTATGTACATAATAGTAAATATCAGGCGAAAGTACCCAGGCTCAGTTTCAAATACATTGCTCATAAAAGAAAGGAGCTTGGCTAGAAGAGAAATATCACCTCCTGTCTTTAAAACAGAATGTGTCTCTGAGTGCAGTCTTGGCACATTACCAAGATCTCCTTGTGTTAATCTGCTATTATGTGTCTGCATTTGTCACTCCAGTCAACAACGAACACTAAGAAAATCAATGTCCCCAACTGGCAGATATTGTGTATAATTGCATTTTTCCAAAATCTTGGCAAAAAATGATCATTGTAAGCTAAAAAGAGGTATTTTAAATATGACAAACTATTAAATTTAAAATAAAAGATAACTGAAAACATTACTTTAACAGGACCATACAAGTCAAGGAAAATTGTTCTTCCTAAATGTCAATTGGCAGACCAATTTTGGTCAACTAAAGGAAAATATAGGAAATCACCAGGATTGCTGTGTTGAAACACAGAATAATCATAAAATGGCAGAGGATCACCGATTACCCAAAAATGTGATTTAATCAATATATTTGTCTTGCGCTTGGCACAATCAGAGATGAAACTGAAGAAACTTGTTTATGTGGCCAAAGCACTGGACAGACAGGAAATGTGCTCTTTCACACCTTGTGGATGCCTGTAGGCTCCCCTCCCCTTAATTAACAACGCAACAAACTTTATTAAGGTATCTCACAACACAATCTCATCTCATTAGGAGTTTAAGTCCAGCCTTCTGACAACGCTTTATCGAAAAGAGAGGCTCCAGTGACTTAGGCAGATCTGTTGGTCTGACCCATCTCCATGTTCCCATCACTGGGGACACCTCTTACTTTGAGACATTGCACCCGCACTGCTTTGAGAATGATATATGGGTGAATGGCCAGTTAATTATTATCTAGCCGTTAATTACTAGCTAGTCTTGAGATATTAGTGCTAATTCAGCTGGTGTGAATTTGTCACTCACTAATCTGCTATCCAAATCTGCTGTCCAACACCTCAGTGAACCATTTATTTCTGAAGGCACAAGCTTGTTTCGTTGACAGTACCTGGAGGTAGCTCTGTCAGGCAGTCATTTGTGAATCTGTTTCACTGAAAGTCTTCGAGAGTGCTCCAATAGACCAACATTGATTCTGATAAGTCACTGTACAAACACACTACACAAATTATGTAAATAATCCATCAGACACAAACCCTTGATCAAATCTGGGACTAGATCCAGCTGCACCTAGACTTTTCTCTGAGAGGGACTTTAGGAATCAAGTTGTCCTTTCTGAATCTCATGACCTAATGGAAGAACTTTCCCAAACAGCTACAGGTCAGCCCCTTTAAAGATCACAAACAAAAGAAGAAAAGAAAACCATAAGAAAAGGTTTCTTAGGCCTTGGCTTCTAGTGGAAAGACAGCATCCACTGCTTCCATAGAATAACTTAACTGCATTATTCTCAGGTCTTTATTTATTTGCAGATGAGTGAAGGCCCACAGGATGCCAAACCATCATGAAAGAGAATGTAATTGTTCCTTTTTTCCAGAATTTTAGGCATAATTAATAGAGAGTTTTTTTGGAGATTCTATAAATTGGTTTGGATTCAATCTTTTTAATGATGTGGATATGAACAATATACAAATATTAACAGAACATTATTTTGTTGTTGTTGTTGTTTATTCAACTAAAACTCTTCATTTTTTATCTAGAAAGACACAAACTCCATTGTACAAATTACCTGGAGGCAACCTTCTTTTGTAATCAGACAGTCAAGGAGACAGAGAAAGGCTGAGGCCACTTCTGCCTTCAGAAAGTTAAGATAGAGCACGTGGAGAGCTTCATCTCAATCTCTGCCCTGGAAAGTGATGGAAGAAATAAGTCTATTAACTGTTTCCACACCTCTTGAGATATGTAGGTAATTGGGAGTAGTCACCAAGAGCTGCAAAAGGAAATCATGTCTGAGCAGTCTGATAACTTCCTGTGATGTGATCTTAGTAAATAAAGGAAGAGCAGAAGATGCTGTTTATCTCCTCTATAGCAAGGCTTTTGATATTATGTTTAGTAGCATTCTCATAGACAGTTCAATGAATTACAGGATGGATAAAGTGAACTGCACCAAAGTTTGAACTGAAATTTGTCCAAAATGGACTCAAAAAGTTGTGATTAGCAGCAGTCTATCTGGATTCCCCATTCCCACGCTGCTTAGGAGAAAGAGGTCAGGGAGAATGGACGGGAGGAAGGTGGTTTTTAGCTTGTTTTTAGTTTCTCACTGCTCTGATTTGCTACTAGTAAGCAATAAATTGTATTTCTCTCCCTATGTTGAATCTGTTTTGTCCAATGGTAACTGACAAGTGAACTCTGTCCTTGTCTCAGTGCCTCAGCCCTTTTGATAGTATTTTCTTACCCTTTCCTTTGAGAAGAGGAAGTGAGAGTGTTGTGCTGTTTAGCTTCAAGCTGGTGGGAAATCTAAGTCCAGTCAAAGGAAATGGATATATTGAAAGGGATGGAGCATCTGTCACATGAGAAGAAGCCGAGAGAGTTGGGATTGTTAACTCTGAAGATGAGAATGCTCAGCATCTTCTTGTTAACCATATATGTAGATATTTGATGGAAAAAGGTGTTGAGTGGAAAAGGCAGAGATAGGCTCTTCCTAGTAGTGCCCAGTGACAAGGAATGAACCAGTTGGACACACTTTGACATGCAGGAGATTCCACTTCAGTATAAGATTAAGCTATTGAAAACCTTTAGGAGATTTAGGTAGATACGGATAAATAATGACTTTCTTGAGTAAGGTGACCTCTGAAGAATTGCCATTAGAGCTACATACCTACAGGTTTGTCCCAATGGAATGCTAGTATATAGAAACTGACAAAAGATTTGTGGATCTCCATGGAAAAATGAAATCCTTGTACAGTCAATCTTATAAAAGCTATAATCAAATACTTTTGTAATTTATTTTTTCTTCTTTGAATTATTTTAGGTAGTTGTGGTGGGAAATCAGATTCAGAAAATTTCTAAATCAGGAAGCTCTAGCATTTGATTTAATGGTGAGGAAGGCATTGTATTTTTGATTTTCTCAGTACTTCTGAGTTCAACAGTCAGAGCAGCAGGAGGACATGCAACCAATTCTATTTCAGATTTTTTTGATGTTTTAGAAATCTGTGTGGGGTTTTACATGTTGGTTGTGACCAATTTTCTCTTTCTGTGATTTCCTCTTAGGCTCCTGAGTTGTCTTCCAGCTTAGTCACTAAACTTTGGTGTAGACCCAAAATCAAAAGTTCTTTTTCCTTCTGTTCTTGTCCTTGAATACTTTCAAACTAGATCAAAATATGTACTGTGGGGGAAAAAAGAAAAAAAAAGAAAAAAAAAAAAAAAAAAAGAAAAGGTAAGGAAAAGAAAAAGAACTTCCTCTTTCTTTTAGATACGTTTGAAAAAAAGCAAGGTGTTGAAAAAGATTGTAATATTATTTTTGTAATATTATTTGGGCCTCTTCCGTTTGTGAGAGCCTTTTTTTTTTTTTTTTTTTTTTTTTTTAATTGGGAAAGCGTAACATGATCTTTCTTTGCTCTCTATGCTAGCTGTTTGTTTTTTTTTCCATTGTTTTTCCAGTTTCTTCTAGGCTTTAACAGAGATGCATTTTGTTTGGATTTTAACTGTCAGTTTTGATTATGTGCTGCTGCTGTGCAAATAAAGCCATAGCATGCAGAGTAAAGGTGGTCATCAGTCATAATGGAAGGTGGAGAGAAAGGAGTGCCAGGAGAATGTGTGGGTGTACTCATTTCAGCAGGGATAGTTTATTTTCTTCACTATGTCTGGTAAGATGTTACATTTTTGCTTTAGGAGAAAAACAACGTTGGTAACACACTGTTGTTGATAAGCAGTGTTGCACCGAGTCAAGAGAATTTTGGTTTTTCAGCTTCTTGTGATGTTGTGCCAGCAAGGGGGCAACAGTGATGAGGCGGAGAATGACGATGGTGGAAGAGAAAAGAGGAAGAAAAATGTGTGAGAATCCTTTGGTTTTTTTTGTCTCAAAGCTTGCTTCCTGAGGTATTTCTTGTGATAAGACTCTGAGTGATTTGTTGAGGAGACAAGTGATGGGTGCTACTGTGTGACAATTGATATCGCTTTGGAAACATTTGAAAGCCCCTTCCTCCAGAGCTGCTTGCTTTGGAGAAGAGTGGAACAGAGTGCCCAGGAGTGTTCACAGGTGAAAGATCTGGTCTGTAACTAAACAGCTCCAGCTAGGTATGGGAAAACTGGGGAATGATACCATCGTGTCCTATGAAAAACAGGATGCAGATGGGCAGCCCTGCTCCCTCTTATGTGTTGGCAAGGCCTGGAAGATGGGAACAAAGGAGTTTCTGCTGAGATCCCAGAGCCAGAATCTGCCACTCAAAGGAGATCTGACTCAACCACTTTGGATTTGAGCTGTCACTCCAAAGAGAGCTGACTCCACCACTTTGAAACCATTGAAAAGGGGCCATCATCGCCATGGTCATCCTTGTCGTCATCAACAGAACAACAACGCCCAATGACCCACCACTACCAAAGATCAATCACTGAACTACAAACCTCGCTGGATCCATAGTGGTGACTATCTCCCTCTTGCTTCCTATAAAGACTCCTTGCTTCTTCTCTTCTATCTTTTCTATTGCCCTCCTTCCCTTCCCCCTTACCCTAATTCATTATAGTGTCCATCCTCTCCTTCCCCATTTCCCTAATTAAGATTTGTAATAAACTGGTTGGACCAACATTTGAACCGTTATTTCTTAATCTCACGCCAGGTATATAGATAGTAAAAGAACCTCCTCTCCCTCCTATAAACTGGAGCGAGACAAAAGGAAATCATTTTGGCTGTTGTAGGATTCTTAAAATTACACCAGCATTGTTTGACAGAAAAACAAACAGAAGTAGTGACAAATAATGTGTCTAGAACAGTCTGTTTCTTTATCAAAAAATTAATTGTTAAAGAAAGATAAATATTAGAAAAAAAAAATATGACAAAACACCCTGTCTGCTGTTATTAAGTTGAACAAGAACCAGGGAAGCTGGTAGGAGACAGTGAGTAGATAAAATTAATGATGCAGTTCATTATTTCAAAAAAAAAAAAAAAAAAAAAAAATAGACAGATCAAGCTACAGTTAATATTTTATGTGTGTATACATATATATATATATATATACATATATTCAGAACAATTAACTCCCTATTTTAAAAAAAAACTTTTCTGGATTCACATCTATTTTTTTTTCAGTAGATAGCAGTTCAACAACTTTGCAATATTGAAATAATTTGAATATGTTCATACTGGTGTGATATTCTTGGTCTTCAAGTTACATAATATTTCAGTATCTCTGTTGATATGTTTTATTGACATCCCACATCTGAAATTATTATTATGGTTGTTGTTCTCTTCTGAATAGAATAGTTCAGCAGTAAAGGACATTGAAATGTCATAGAGAATTACTTGATATCCTGAGTTGGAAGGAATCCACAAGGATTATCAAATCCAACTCCTAGCTCCACACAAAAATACCAAATATCAAATGCTACATATGAGAGCATTGTCCAAACACTTCTTGAACACCAGTAGCTTGGGTCTACTCATACCCTGGGGAGCCCATTCCACAGCCATTAGCTCCTGGTGAAGAAACTCTATATAATCCCCAACCTGACCTTACCCTAATGCAACTTCACACTCAAATGATTAAGTCCAACTTCCTGACCACTTTAGCACTAACCAAAAGTTAAAGAATGTTATTGAGGGCACTGTCTAAATGTCTTTTGAACACTGATAGTCACGGGGCATCAACAATACCTCTAAAAGACTGTTTCAATATTAAGCACCCTCCATAGTAAGAAATGTTTCCTACAGTCCATTCTGAACACTCCCTGGTGCAGCTTTGTATCATTAAGCTTTATGAATATACACCTTTTGGAATAATCATTATGAAAAAAGGTCAATTAGGAAAATACTAATAATCACTCTTTAAGATGGAATATGAACACTGTCTTGCCTGACCCTTGCTGTTGAAACTCTTTAATAATTACAGTATCTAGAAATGTTTACCTTAGAAAACTTCTATATTAAGGGTTTTCCAGAACTTTTTTTTTTTTTTTTTTCCAATAACCTAATTTTCAGTTAAATTTTGTTTCTGCATTTTTGACATTTTCTTTCCCAATTCTCAAATTTTCCAGCTGAAAATGACACGGAAAATCATGATTTATAGTTTTCCTCCACCAATCCTAACTTCAGAGAAAAACAAAACAAAACAAAACAAAACAAAAATCTGATACTTCTGTTTTGTGTGTGTGTAGTTTTGTTTTGGTTCATTCCTTACCCTGCCACTCAACCTATTAGTTCTGCAAAGTAAAATATATGGAGAGGATCTTGGAAAATTTTTATTGAGGAATTGTGAAGAAAATTTGAAACTAGAAAAGCCTGCTCCATGTCAACCCCTCTTTAATAAGGCTAAGGTCATACTAACAAAATTATGCTGAAATCAAGCTTGCCTATTTTTCATTATTATTAAAAACAAAACAAAACAAAACAAAAAAAAAAACCTGCATATTTTCTATTGTCTACAATCATGTTGTGCTCAACAGCACACCAACTCTCTATGACTATAGACTGACATAGTGAAAGCAGAAGCAGTTAGAATGGAAATGATCACCATATTTTCTTACGGGTTCTATAAAGCTTCAGTAGTATATACGACTACAGCATGTGTGAGAGCCTTCCTATATGACATCTGGCATATATTTTAACAAATTCCAAGGCAAAATGTATGAGTCTTCCAACTATTGATCAAAAGCTGAAAACACGCTTGAAAATCACATCAGTAGATATCGAAAGGCCTGAAAAGCTTCATTCAGGGCCAGCTAAGAACTCATATGGGGTTGAATTTAGACATCTTTTAAAATGTATTCATTGAAAAATGTTAAGTCTTATATAGTAATCGGTGCTACAGCACAGCACAAACTTTCATGTTGGTCTAACCATTATATTCAATAAGTACAAACTTCAAAGAAATGGTGGTGGAATCAGAACTGTGCATCGTATTCTAGAGTCAAATGAAGGTAAAGGATAAATTTCTCAGTTATGACAGGAAGAGAAGCAACAGAAAATGATAGGGAGATACCATATTGTAATTGAGGAGAGGAAAAAAAAAAAAAAAAAAGATCAGTTTTTAAATGGTTTTATGATAATTTGTTTCAGCTATAAAATGAGTAGAATCTCAGCTGAAAAACAGCAGTCTGGAAGTAGTTTGGAAAACAGCAACTTTTTTCGTGTGCTTCTTTTGTAACTATGTATCATCTGGAAGTCGAGAGAGTGATTCTTGCATAAGATTTATTGGATATGATTTACATAACATCGGGAGACTCTGCTCTTGGCTTCTTACAGGCATTACTTCTCCTAGGGGCAATCCTGTATCCAGCACAATGGTTCTCTAGATGAAATGACACCAAGATGATAATTACTGTAATAAAAGGGAAAGAGAAGGAGAGGTACAAATGAGGGGAAAAACTGTGGTGAGAGATTGCCTCTATCTAGTATTTAGGAAGGCTATAGATTGCATTAGCTGCAATTCCTAACAAGTATTTTTGTAAACCTCTATGAACCCTTGGACAATACAGATTTTGACAATTCCCGTAATATAAAATGGCACAAACTACCATTACAATCAGTAATCATTACAATCAACTGCTTGAAATGGTAGGAAGATGCTGAAATGTCTGTTCTGCCAAGGTGTCATTCGAGCAGGCTGACCTCAGACCATTCTTGTTCCTTGCTGATTAGACAGTCCCTTACTGCAGCCCGGACTCTGATGTGATACAAAAGAATAACACAGTAATTTTTTGTTGCAGAGAGTTTTTGTTGTCACTTTAAGCAGACTTCTAACATTTTGCCAATTTGCCAATGTCAAGAATGCAGATCAAAGACATTACAGGTATTTTAATAGTTTTGTGGCTGCTGACTGACTTCCATTGCCTTTGCTTGTTTTATGTCACTGTAATTATAAGTTAGGGGGGGTGGGGAGAGAGAAAAAAAAAAGAGTTAAAGTAAACCATTACTTCTAAAAAGATTCTCTTAAGTCAATATAGGTAAATTAAAAAAGGCATAATGTAGGTAAATTAAAAAAATATAATAAAATAAAATAACTCCCACCACTATTTTTCACACTGCTGCCTGCTGCCTTTCTCATTTGCAAGCATTTCTCTTGCTGAATCTGAATGCAGTAGTGACAGTCTGACTGCTCTATTACACTGTCAACAACTTTTTCAAACTGTGGGTTTTCTCTTGGTTGCCTATTCTCACTTTTACCACTCTGAAGGTAGCAGTCCAGATGTAACTCAATCCAGTACAGCACACTGTTCCCTAACCAAGACAGGGGAAGTTTAGGTCAGATATTAGGAGGAAGTTTTTCACACAGAGGTGGTGACGCACGAAAACAGGTTGCCCAAGGAGGTTGTAGATACCCCATCCCTGAAGGCATTCAGGGCCAGGCTGGATGTGGCTCTGGGCAGCCTTGCCTGGTGGTTGGCAGCCCTGCACATAGCAGGGGGCTTTGAAACTTGATGATCATTGTGGTTGTTTTCAACCCAGGCCATTCTATGATTCTATGATTCTTATGAAGACTGTAAGTGGGTAATAACTAAATGTACTAAAGTGTGGAGTAAGTAAATTTTTGGTAGGAGCAGACGCATAATGCAACTCCCTTGACAAGTTCAGAGGAATTGGGGACAGAACTGGGAATTTTAGGTTTAAAACGAAGTACTATGCTCTGCCTCAGTAGACATCATACTCGAGATTTCTTTGGAAATTATCAGTTGCAATATCTTGTAATCACCACTGTAAATCATTATTTGAATAGGTAAAAGAAAGCTGGCTTGAGAAAGCAAGCAGAATTTGGGATGACTGGAAAAGCCTGAGTTCTGCATTTTCCTGTTATGTTTGTTTTTCCCTTTCCAATAGATGGTCAAGTATTATACGTTGCTTTCAGTTTGTTCACCAGTATGTTGCACACAACAACGGAAGGCATGTTATAAAAAACTATGCAGAGGAAGACATATTATGAAAAGTTATGTTGACTTTTTCACACCAATGGAAAACTAGGAAAAATAAAGAAAGAAAGAAAAAAAAAAAGGTAAAAGGTATGACTGACCTCAAGAAAATTTGCTTATAGTGTTTTAACAATACCATGTCACCTGTTTTTGTTGTTGTTGCTGTTATTTTCCCTATGGAGCATTTTTGAATATACAGAAGAGCAAACAGATCATTTTTTGCAACTTTTTATTGAGGGTAATAATGTTAATTAGATGTTTCCTACGGGCTTTATTGACAATCATTTATCTTAAACTTGCCCTCAAGAACACGCAGCTAATTGGTAAGAAGACAGATCCTTTCTGGCAGTCCTTGATTACATTAAGTCATTTTTTACTTTTTTTGTTTTCCTGAAAATAGAAATCAAATCTTATCAGATGCATAACATAAATAATGATATTCACTATTATGGTTTTGTTCATTTGTTTTTTTCTGTTGTTAAAAGACCACAGAATTAAGGTTCTTAGCTAGAGGGGTAGAATTAAATGAAAATGAATTTGAAGCATCTTCTCTATTCATTAACACCCGTTGATTGAGTTATGGGAATAGTCATATTTCTTCAGCAACCAAATATACAGCTACATTTAAAAAATAAGACAGCTGTTATCTCTGGAGTGTATATGTGCAAGGGAAATTAGGTTTTTAACTCTTGTGTGCAGGAAATGTGTAGTACTGCTAGTCATAATAAAGTTCATCTTCTTATACCAGCTCTTGTGATTTTTTAAGTGACTGTGCCAATCTGGATAGAAGAGTTATACAGATAGAGAAAAGCAGAATAATAATAGTAATTTATCGTTACTGTTGTTACTATTATTTTTATCATTATTATGGAATTTGTGATGAGTTATGAATTAATACCCAAGTACAATCTTTTCCTGAAGGATTAATGACCACCTGGTCTGTCTGCTGGTGCAAAAGGTGAAGTCAGAACTATAAGTCAGCTGAAGAGTAAAACCTTAAGAGTATCATCAGCATGGAAAGTGAAATCTACAGAGAGAAACATAGAAGACTACAGTGATAAAGAGAGATCCAGGAGTCAATGTCTGGAAGTAAAGCTAACACAAAGAGAGCAAAAAACCAGCATAGAGTAGTAAGATCCAATGAACTACAGCCAAATGCAGAAATGTTTTCCGTAAAATTAAATATAAGTGAAAGGGGAAGAGACAGTAAGCTAAAATTTTGATGCAGAATAGAAAAGGGGAACAGATAGATGGATTCTGGAGAAAAGGATAAGGGCGTCTACCTATTAGGGACAAAGGCTAAGGCACTGAACACATACAGCAAAATGGTTTTCAAGAGAGGTTCTAGAGATATCAACAAATAGAGGAAAAGGAAAATGGGGGCAGGCGCAACATTAGAAAACAAAGTATGGTGGGTACTGCCATAGTGAAGACAAAGATTTTGATATGAGATCTGAATTTGAACTGAATTTCAGCTCCAACATCTTCAGCCCTTGACTTCTTCCTATCCAGGATATTGATGCAGGAAAAATCCAAAAGTTCAGGTGAGGGAAAGAAAGAGACAAGGTGCTAATAAGAGATTAGGTAGAAAAACAGATGTTTTGATGAAAGAGAGAATGTTGAAAACCAGAGGGGAGCTGTAAACAAACATTTCCACAAGCAGTTAATCAGTGGATGAAAAAAAAAAAAAGCCGAATTAAGTGAAACCATCAGTATTTTTCCAAAGAAATCGAGAAAAGTAGAGGCAAGTGCAACAAGTGCCAGCTGTGAGGCTAACAGGATAAGAAGGAAAAGAAACAGCCTATGTCATGAAGGCAAAATGTGTCAAACTGTGCAGCAGCATGGGACTATGCATATGGAAATAGGAATCAAGGAGTGAAACTTAGCTGCAAAAAGAAAAGGTGAGCATATCCCTCTTCTCTCCTGGACATCAAATAAAAATGATAAAATGAGAAAATATTTACGTATTAGGCTGCTTTAGACTGATGATGTACTGCACTGCTTCCTGAAAAATACATTTACTGTAATATCTGGGCAGGATACCCTTGCTTCTGTGCAAATCAGATGATCAGCATGTAGGCTGAATACCACAAGTGGGTCAACTAATGTTCATGTAAGTGAGTTTATTCCATAGCTGTTCCTGTAAGAACTGTACAAAAACACAAACGCAACTGAGAATGTGAGATGGGCTCAAAGGACAAGAGCACAAGGGAGTGGTTGGCACCATTATGTGAGAGTACACGTGTACTTTCGCTATTTATTTTCTTTCAGATTGGGAGATGCCATTCTGCTACAGGTAGTCTTTATAACACTTCTTGTATTAATAATAATAATAATAATAACAACAACTACACCAACAACAGTAAATTAAATCAAAATATTCATGCATTCCTGCCAGTAACAACACTCAAAGATGGACTGATACATGTGCTTTTTAATAATCAGTCACTAACACTGTTATTTAACTACCATTTTATTGTATTATTCATTTGCTTTCTGTAATGAAAAGCAGCATCAGACCCCTGCTTTTTTTTTGCTTTGCACAGAATTAATGAATTTGGAATAGTAGGTAAATGCACAGCTTTTACCATCTCCATATCCTTTCTGCCTTTTTCTATCCAAATGCTATTTTACAGCTATATGTTAAAAAAAGCATATGAATAAAAACACAGATGTCTTAAGCCCGCTTGTCTTAAGTGCTTACAATATGGTTACAACCACACCTTATTTTTTTCTTATGAAGAAATTAATATTCCTACTTTGTAAATCCATAACTATTCTAGTAAAATAATGCCCTGTCAGTACCATATTTAATTTTACAATGGTAAACTCATACCATAGCAAAAACTAGTAATATTTTGACCCAAAAAAAAGGAAAAAAGAAAAAAGACTTAAAGGGCATCATAGAAAAGCAGGGTGTCCTTATAAATGTGTTTCCTATGAAAATGTAAGAACAAAACATGGAAGATTTCTAGGTGCCCCTGAAAATAAAACCTCATGATACACTATAATTCTGTTCTGGAAGCATGCCCTAATGTATTTATTACCAAGTGGTCACTGAGTTAAATAATCTGGACAGATTACTAGAGGAATTCTATTTTTAGAGGTCCGTCTGGTATTGTGGCAATGGCAGCAGATTGGATTCCTATACCCTAGCTATGCAAAATGCATCAGTGTGCAAGAGAAAACTGCACTACACCGTCGCTGCAAAGTCAGGCTGACACCTCGAAACTCATATCCTAATTTATTTTTAAACATCCTTAATTTGTAATTAATTCATGAGAATTTATGTAATGATTAAGTTATGTACTTTATCTTTTGTTACCACATTTAGTGGTAGGGGTACAGACAAATCCAGGACTACAAAAGAGAGTGCTCACTGTTTTAAGCAACACGTGCAAGGTAGAGATTCGCGGAGAGGAAAAAAACAGACAATAAAAGGTGGGGAAAAAAAAATGTCAGAACAAAATAAATAAACAATAACCAGCAACAAAATACCGAATTTCCGGGTGAGGATGGGGGTGGATGTGAGCAGAAGGAGCGGGTGGAGGGAGGTTTAAAAAAGACTTTCTCCTGCAACTGCTAAGAGCTACATCTAGTGGTTTTAGGGAGTACAGACAGTATCACCCACATCCTAATGACAGGAAAGCATTTTGAATTCTGCGTGAAAGGGAAAGAACAAAAATATCCTCCTAGGTAGAACTATGCAATTACCAGCACAGATGCTACAGTGACGCTGACTCTTTTCTTATTTTCCTTCTCTTTTTACTTTTGTTTTTCAGTGTAATTTATGAAAACATCCCTATGAAGGTTGAGGAATCTTCACTGTTAAGTGTTTTGAATTGTATATCTGTAGTCTCATAAAATGCATTTCTGTATTTTCCTTATAAATATGTTATATATTTATATTCTAATTTTAAATAATAAATACAAAGTTCTAAAATTTACATGTTGTGGAGTGTGATTAAGAGGGTTTGAACAATTTTCCACATCTTTATATTCGAATTTAATAAAAGAATCAGATCTGGTTAGTGTACCATAAGAATAAAGAAAGTTGAAAATAAAATAATTCAGAAATACCAGAAAAATAACCTGCTGTTTTCTAAAGGCTAACTATCATTTCTTTTAGACTTTCCAGAAACTAACAATATTTCCTTCAGTCAAACAAAGGAAAAATCTAATACTTTTTAGACAGTGCCACATGTTGATAATTTCAAAGAATGCAACACAAATTCTATTCCCTTAACCCTGAGCCTTTTCTGAAGAATAGTGCTTGCAAGAATAATGAATAATTTATGGACGTTTTCACATCCACTTACATTTATGATTAAACTAGTCTGAAAAGGAAACAATCTGTTCATAAATCAGAAAAAAATCTATAATTTCATATTAACTGAAATGCAAAGCAACTAGAAGAATCTATCAAGCAAAATCATCTAGTCACCCTTACAATTAAACATATATGACTCCACTACATAAATAAATAAATAAAGTGGATTCTTCAACCAACTGGCTTTGTTCTGTCTGTAAAATAACAAGAATAGCAGAAGAGCATTTTCAATTCAGTTGGATTTTTTTAATTCAGAGGTAGCTTCACAAAAATCTTGCAAGAAATTTAAATTGCTAACAACTTAGGAGCCACGTTCTATCATAGATTAGAATATGGCAAGAGATGGTAGAAAGAAAAGAAAACACTGCATTTTCTAATTAGAAAAAATTGAGCAGTAAGCAGTCCAAAATTTTTCTTTCAGTAACTTACATTCTTCAGCTATATGGAAAAATGAAATGGTAGCTTTTAATAATGGCTCACAATCATTTAATGTAGCCAGGAAGAAAGGACTAAGTAGTATTTGAAATAGATATAGTAAATTTAATTGCAGATGCAGGTCATATAAATGCATATTAGAGAATACTAATTAACTGTAACTGCTCAGGATACCTATGTTAGTATCACAGTGAAAAATTTAATGAAAATCTCTGCAAATGATGGTCAAAGAATCAACAAGATTTCATTTCTTCTCGGTGATATACAGAAATAATCCAAAAATATCCTGATATATTGATGTGTAAAGAAAGCTAAGAAAATTATACTAAAGATACTCATGGAACTTTTTTTTGTTTGTTTAGCCTGAGGACAGGGTGAGAGAGCAAGGGCTGTTCAGCCTGGAGGAGAGGAGAGGAGAGGAGAGGAGAGGAGAGGAGAGGAGAGGAGAGGAGAGGAGAGGAGAGGAGAGGAGAGGAGAGGAGAGGAGAGGAGAGGAGAGGAGAGGAGAGGAGAGGAGAGGAGAGGAGAGGAGAGGAGAGGAGAGGAGAGGAGAGGAGAGGAGAGGAGAGGAGAGGAGAGGAGAGGAGAGGAGAGGAGAGGAGAGGAGAGGAGAGGAGAGGAGAGGAGAGGAGAGGAGAGGAGAGGAGAGGAGAGGAGAGGAGAGGAGAGGAGAGGAGAGGAGAGGAGAGGAGGAGACCTGATAGAGGCCTTTCAGTATGTAAAGGGGAGCTACAGGAAAGAAATGGCTTCGAACTAAAAGACAGGAGATTTGGATTGGCTACAAGGAAAGTCTTTTAAGAAGAGAGTGGTGAGGCACTGGAAGAGCTGTGGGGGATGAACTGGGGACATTCAAGGTCAGGCTGGACACTGGGCACTGAGCAGTCTGATGTAGTGGGTGTCTGTGTTCATTGCAGGACAGTTGGACTAGTTGATCTTTAAAGGTCCCTTACAATGTAAACAATTCCAGATTCTATGACTATTCTTTGATAGGAAGAATGAAGGAGGTACTTTAAACTATGGCAAGGCAATGCAGTGAAAAATTAAAGGACCTGTTGTCAAAGATATATTCCAATGATTTTACAGAAAAGAAATATAAAAAGAATGCAGAAAGCATTTGACAACTTTTTTTTCACTCACAATTTTTGAAATGAAAATGAAAGGAGCTTAAAATGGAAATAAACTTTTTACAGAGTGACAGAAAATGACTGAGAAAACAGTGACAGAAAAGAAAAAAAAAAAAAAGAAGAAGAAATGGTTTTAAACTAAAGGAGGGAAGATTTAGATTATATGTCAAGGGGGAATCTTTCACTGTGAGGGCTATGAGATGCTGAAGCGGGTGTCCAGAAAAAGCAGCGGATTTTCCTGGAGGTGATCAAGGTCATGATGGCTGGAGCTTTGGGCAAACTGATCTAGTGACTGGCAACTCTGCCCACAGCAGCAAGTTGAAACTAGATGGTCTTTAAAGGTGTCAGATCATACCAATCCAACCCAAATTGTTCTTTGAGTCTATGACTCCATGAAAAACGGACTGATGCCTTTGTCTCTCCACACCGGGCAAGCATATAGGGCAGCTTAGTGTAACAATCCCTAATATTCTGTTACAGTAACTATTAGACGTTTGTTTTTGTTACAAGAGTTTTTCAAATCTGCTGAACAATAATCTCAAAAATACGTGTTCCCAGTGCCTTCTGTCTTTCACACAAGCTACGGAAAGCCAGGTAATAGGGCAAGCAATTGTCTCACAAGTGTGAAACATAGTTTAAACATTTTCCATTTTCCTTCTTCAGATGTGGAATTACCGATAGACTGGCAACATGTTTAAAAATATTTTTATTGAGTGTTCTACTGGTTTCTTTGCCTTGCTGTTCTGGAAAACCTCTCTATAATTCTATTAACCAGAATCAGGTATTTCTATTATCTTTTCCCCAAATATTTCCATTTAAACCAGAGCCCTAAAAAAAAAAAAGGGAAAAAAAAAAAAAGGAAAAAATGAAAGTCCCATTTTCCATAATAAACTAATCTGGTTTGGGTCACTGTGACAGTGTCTGGGTATGCTCATCACTTGTGTGAGACTGAATTCCTGTCGTATTTATCCGTCATTGTTCTCATGTTACACACAGGGTGGCACCAGAGCTCAAGGTTTTGGAAACAACAGCAGAAAACTCCAGCTTTCTTTCCTAGCCTCTTGCAAATTTAACACTCAGGCCAAGCTAAAAGAATTACAAAATCATTCACAGTGAAAAAAGAAATGGGAGAATATATCTTAGCTGATGAAGGGGATGGATGAGCAAAAACCAGCAATGTTATAAACGTGACATGCTTTACATGTTCAGTGCTTTTTATGAAGCAGTAATAAAATAATTGTCATGATTTGAAGGAATGTTTTTCCAGTACTTTGTAGCTTGAGCAAAAATCCTAGTTTTTTCAAAATTTTTTCCTATTCCGCACATCACTGGAGATGGAGCATGATTGTAGCTGGTTACTTTGAATCTGTGTTCTCAGCACACTTTTATTCTTATGGGCAGACACTGTATGCTATTGAGAAAATTTACGTTCTAGTTCTCCTGTTGTTTTTTTGTTGTTTGTTTTGGTGGTCATTTAATTGTTATGATTTTTCTGTGTTTATTTGGTTTTTAATTGTTAGGGTTTTTTTCCTTCTCTTTTGTCCCACCTCCTTCCTATGAATAACTTAAAAAAAAAAAAAAAAATAATGTTTTATCATGCATTTCATTACGGCATTTCCTGTGACAAATTCATGGATATTTTCTCTTAATTTCAACTTTTACCTCTCCTTCATAAGCTTTAAGTAGCTGGGCTACCATTTCCTTGAAAGTCTTAAGGAACACAAAAAGCCCACTGCTATTGAAATGCTAATATATGTATTCCCAAGAGCACATCTGGCTACCTTCGCCATGTAACAGTAATATCCCATGTTAACACTAGATTCTTTATTTTTGCAGTCTCTTGTGCATGACTTACCCCACTTCAGAAGAATTATTATAGAATTCATACACTGTGCTTCACTAGCAGTTGTGTAAATTTCATTACAAGCTTTCACCCAAACATCTTGAGTACTCTACAGTTCTTTGCAGTCTGAATGCATTTGATATAGTGTGCGGGATGTTTTATTTGGTTTGAGAGAAGTTGCAGAGGAGTCAAAAACACCATTTTGTTTTCTCATCTTTTTTTTTTTTTTTTTTCCTTTAACCAATACTTAATTTCTACTATTGATTAATAAAGTGGTGGCAGAAAACATGCAAGCAACCCTTGTTGGTAGAACTCTATGGACTAATCGTACTCCCAAAATTCAATATAATTAGTAGGAACCTACTGAGTGGAGTCCTTAGGATCTACGTTTCAAATTCATTTGAAGACATTATATGTTAGATTTTGTCCTTTGCTAGATGTGAAAGCAAGAGCGACAACCTATCTTACCTATCTTCAGCATAAACTCATCTGCTTTTATAAATATTCAAATTAAAGTTACTTATATTTAGATCTTCACTTAATTTCCTCTTCTGATACTCTTAGTAATTTGCTTAGAAAACTCTTCCTTATATGTGCTGTCCATGAACTGCTCAATTGCTCTCTCTATTCCCACTTGCTTGTGCATCATAGCTGCTTTCGACAGGGACTGCCTTTCTTATTGCCAGTATATTACTTAAGCCCTTTGGTGTTACTTTAATGGGAACACTTATTTATTATTATTTTTTTAAATGAAATATAATTCCCCATCTCCCACTCTGGCCATCAGGAGGCCCTTTCACAATGAAATGATTGGTGTAATCAGTCTGTTTCACAAGTATTAACCTAATTTCTATATTTTTTAGTTTTGAAAAAAATTTTGAACTGTAAAGTTGGATGCAAATTTGCCCTGGAAATGAGAAGTAGCGTCAATATATCATAAACAATGAAGACACTTGTGAACTGGCCATATGACAAGAGTGTTCTTTTAAAACTTTCCCTTTTTAAAAAACTTTTGAAAGTAATGCTCCCACTGTACAGAAACTTGTGCCTTTTGGATGGACATCAAAGGCTAGAAGGATTTAACTGACTGCAGCAGTAGTTAACCTATGATTACTCATTGACATTCAACTACACAGACATACTGCAACTTCTCTTCAACAAAAACAGTATTTATGTTTGCAGAAATAGAACCAAGCAGAATATACTCAAAACAGTGCCACTCTTGCCTCTAGTAAGGATACGTGTAAAATTCTATTGAAATGTCTTACAATTAGGAGAAATGTTGGACAGTAGTAATATAATGTAATTATTTCCCTCCGTTCCCTTGATCTTCAAAACTCATATTCAGCTAGCAAGAACTCCTATTCGTAATGTGTTTGACTTCATACTATCTCCTCATTTGCACCAAATGAGAATTTCAAGTGCTAGCTTGTTCATGTATTAAAGTCGAATAGAAATCAGGCTCTCAAAGAAGCATGCTACTCTTGAGGCCCATCTGAACTCTGCAAAACAAGAAAGAAAAAGCCCACTAAAGATATATACAGATTTTATATCAACTTAAGCTATATTATTTTTAAAGATACAATAGCTTTTTTGGTGTGTTTTTGCATCTTTTGACTTCTGTAGTGAACGTACATACCTCCTCAAAAGCAATTCTTTCCTATGTTGAAATCAGATTCTAAATTTCTGCACAGCTGAAACACCTCTCAATTTCAAAATGCCCCATGTATTGCAAAAAGAGTCTCTTGATCAGACCTACTAACTGGCTTCCTACAGGTTAATTAGTTATGACCTAACTACAACTACACATTTGCTCTCTTTTTTCGAGGGATGATGAATTCTCTGGACGTCAGCCTCTTGAGAAAGGGAATCTTTTGCTAGTGACATAATCAAAACATACAGAGAGGTTTGTTCTGCTTTTCTCTGGAGCTTGTGAGTTAATAAGTGAGATCTCTTAAACACAATTTGTGTGTGTTTGTCTGCTTGTATGTTTTTCTGTTTTAGTTGACGATTATCATGTTTATTTCCCATAAACTACCTTTGACCTTATTCTCTCTTTCATTTATCCTATGAAGACAATAAGAATTATAACTAGACTTACCTGTAGTAGTTAACTACAGTTTCGGGCACACAGGTATATGTGTCTTCAAAAATAGATGGGGTAGTTAAAAAAAAAAATCTGTCTCTGCGGAAGGCATGTCAGAATATTCTATCCAGATCTAATCATTCTAATATTTTTTTCTAGAATAAAATTTCAACTTTTCTAAATACACATTTCTATTATCCTAAATCATTCCAACGTGAAACTGACAGAGCTTGAAATGTTTATCACAGAACAGCCAGGCTAATATCCAATTTCCCAATATCTACATCTGCTGTTGTTCAAAAGAATATTTGGAAGGCACCCTAAAGGAGACAATCAACATCTGTATGAAATGAAGAATCAACAAGCCTAATTCCACCAGTGCACCTGGGGTCTATAATTATCTCATTAGGGGTCTACAATCTGAACAGTAACACAAAAGAGAAAAATAGAGGTAATAAGAGCAAGTTTTCTGTTTTGGAGATATTATATAAGATCATCAGAAAAAAAAATGATCATGAGCTATAATTACTTTTTTTTTTTTTCCTCTTTTTCCAGCATACAATCTATAAGTAATATTTTTAAACAGCAAATCAAAGATAACATTTGCTCTTTCATGCTGTTAACATTTTTATCAAGTCATTTTTAGTTAATTTTTAACATCTGGCTTCCATAAATCCTGGTTGAAGGGACAGAAAAAGGTACAAATTCAGCTATACTCTGCTATTTTTACATTCTGTTTTGACTATTCAAATTATTTATTTATTTTTATTTCATGTTCACGTATGTAGACAAATTGATAGTAAATGAAGAAAAAAAATGAATCTACAAGTAAATTTCACAGAGGCTAATTTTATTTTTTAAAGTTGTTTGATTTTCTTAGATGAAAACTTTATTCTTTCATGATTAATCAAGCAAATAGAAACTTAATGGCACTTGTTGACTTTAGATAAATAGTGGTAAAAAGATATATTCATGCCGTACAGAATACAGGTATTGAAAAATACATTCCAAGTTCCAGGTATTCTACATAAAAGCTGTATACTAAGAAGCATTCCGATGAAATCTCACTGTGTGAAGCCTGTATTTTATATAGACAGCTGAGGCTAATACAAACACCTTCAGCCACAGAGCTGGGGTGCATCAGGAGAATGAGATGCTTATTTGTCACTTCCACATAAAGCCACCAGGATGGTTTCATAATCCCCTTTGAGTTCATCCTATCAAAGCACAATGGAGTACAATTGTTAGGATAGTGGTCTCAAGAAAAATCAATTTCAGTATATTTACTAAATATATGACGTTCACCTAAATAAATTCATCATTTTATAGCATGTATGTATAATCCACAGCATGTGCTTGAGCTGAGTACCTTCACTGAAACTGAATTATTCATATCCCAGACTGGAGTATGTGTAAACAAGACTGACAAAAAATAAAAAAAAAATCTCACGGCATAAATGAAAAAGAGAAATACACAAGACTTAACTGTCCAGAATGTTACGCTCTCTTTCATTACATAAAGTGAAAAAGCCTTCCTTGATCCAGTGATATCCAGTGTTAATTCATACTAAAATACTACACACAATGTTCATTCATACTAAATCCAGTGTTTATCTGCACTAAAACACTATGCACATGGTGTCTATGATTATCTCAAACATACATTAATGGTCCGGTGATACTGGATTCACCAAAGAATCTCTTATACAGCCATGAGAAATAGACAATTCACTGAAATTAGACATGCTATATTTTCTGAAGTTTGTATCTATCATACATGTACTTAAGTATTAGATACTGCAGTCATCTTAGACCTCAAGCCACATGGACACAATCACCATTTTGGTTGAGGTGCTTCATAGAAAATTACAGATAACTCACAGTCATGGTGATAGAATAAAAATGGTCTTCATCATCTAAGTGAAAAAGAAGCTGACACTAGCTAAAATCAAGAAGGTATTTAGCACATATAGAGACTGTTTCTGCTTCAGTCTAGACTTCTTTCTTAGTCATCTATTAGTCTCCACAAGAGTGCTCTGCAGGTTTAGCTTTCTTTTAGTACCCCACTTGCTTCAGTTTTCTAGGAAATAGAGTGGTCTGTTTCCTCTAAGAACATACTTTAATCAGTTTATCTCGTTTCAACTAAGTAATCTGGAAAGGAGGACAAATAAACAGCAACTTAGCAAGGTATTTGCAGGAGTACTCAAACATGAAAAGTAAAGAGCCAGATGCATACAGCTATCTCACTGCTATCTCACAGCTGAAAGAGCAGTTATCTCCACCCTCCCTGTAACATGCCTTGTCTGCCCAAGTCAGGAACATGACGGGACATAGTGTGATCTTTCAACTATTATTATCTAGTATAAAATAACCAAATATTATAAAACCAATTAGCTAAATATTATAGCTTTTGCAACAAAAATATTGCACCATGAAGTAAGTCAGTTCTACCAGCTTGTGGATCACTGAGAACATGAGTTAATCAGCTGTGAATTATTCAGATGACTGAAAAGCAGAATTAACAAATGTTACAGTTGTTTACCATTTTGTAGTTCACTCAAGAAAAAACGTACCATAATTGCTTGGCGAAGAGATATACCATACAGACTCTTATAATAGGCTTTGATCTCATTCAAGTCTACTTCATGGCGTGAAACCATGATTCTGATAAGCTGTTTGTGTCGTGTCCCACTTCCCTGTCAAAAGTAATCAAACGAATAAACAAAAAATGATGTAATTTAAGTCACTGAAATATTTTCCTAACTCAGGTTCTTTGTGTTTATCCTTTTTTGGGAATACTAAGGTCCTATTTCTCTAAAATATCTAGTCCTCTCATATTCACCCTTCTGGTTCCTCTGTGGCCAAATTTTGACTCCACCCCTGGACTTTGTTTTAGTTGCTTCCTAAAAATACACGTTTTTCATCATGTTTGCTGAAAACCAGGGACCACCTAGTACCATTTTAGTGTATTTTTGTGTATTTAGTGTATTTTTGTGGTGAGTCGTTTTTTTTTGTATTTTAATCAACTGTTATTTTAATGATTCACCCAGTTTTTCATGGACCAAAGATGATCCTTATCAAATCACAAGAGTTTCATAAATTCCTGCATAAGATATATGCAAGAATGGCCTTCCTGAACACTCTTTGGCAAATCAACAGTTCTTTCTACAGAAGGGCACCCAAATTTTGAAGGAGTGAAGTCAAGAAGAGACAGAATGCACTGGATTATCTTCTGCAGTCTCTTTTATCACACAAAGATTTTAGAGAATTCCAGCTCTATTTTATTTTTTTCATTCATAAAGCATGCTATAAATAAAATAAGTACTTTCTCAAGGTTACCTTCATTGCCAAGTGGAGTTTTTCAGCAAAGAAAGCTGGCTTGCTTGTGGCACACTTCACTGTAATGAGACAATGGGATTAATCATTTGTATTATTAATGTAGAAGGTATCAAAAGCAGAAATCTGAAAATAATTCTTAAAATATCTCAATGTTCCTGCTGGTATACACAGTTGACCTGTTTATTTTTTTCACTTGTCTTAAAAGTATGGGAGAAGTAGCAGCTCCTTTCCTGTCTCTGCCCAGAAGGCAATTTAGTCACAGGAGAAAACTCTACTTAATGTAAAGGCAGAACTGTTTAGCTTGCTGTGACAAAATTATGAAAGATGTTGCAGTTTTTACAAAGAAAAAACATGAAAACATTCAGGTCCTCTACAGCTAAGCTGTAGGTTATGACCTGATGTTTTGTAAGCCCTTCACATCTGATACTAAGCGAGATCTGATTGTTTTTATCCAAAGTATGCTTGACTGCGATGCGAAAAACAAGTTAAGGGTCCGCTTTCTGATTCCATCCCTGGTCCAAGAACAACATTAATTTAAGTGGCTCACATTACTGTTCATCAGAGAAGTTCTAAGGGTCTTGATACACACCTTTAACATGAACCTTATAATAATACTTTCTTGAAGAACACCATTAAAGAAAATATATTATGTTTTTAATAAATATATATCATTAATGTCTTGCTTCTCAATGAAGATAAACCAAAATGGGGCTCCATTAGAATGAAGTCGAAGTTAGTTTTTCATAGAGTCAGTATACATAATAGATTACCTACAGAAGTACTTACCAAGGGCAGTCAGGCAGTTTTCAATATCACCTTTCAGCTCCAAATCAAGTACTTTGTTCATGTCATGCTTGCTGTATTTAGTATACTTCTGAAAGACTAAATGAGGGAAGAATACTCAGTGAGGAGTGATGAAAATACAGTTATTCTCTCTCAGTCTTTCCTTGTTATTCTGGCTACACTGCTACGGCAGTGAACATACACGACTGGTAGTAGGTCAACTTTACCATTTTCTTCAGCTGGCAGTGTAAAGAAAAGCAGCTGATGGAGTCAACATGAAGAATGAACTACACTAGCGTGGAGGGTGTAGGGCTCATTTTCCCATTAACAGAAGAGGTGATACAGTTAATTCACTGGAGCCTGTAGAGTAAGGTGGTATCTTTACCAAGGGCGATTTGGCCTTAATTTGGCAATTAAGCACGGTGTTTTTGGAACCCTGCCACACTGATTCATTGTCCTCATGGTCGCTAGTTTCGTGAGATTTCATAGAAATAATTATGTTAATGAAGTGGTACAGCTCTTTACTAGTGTGAAAAGAATGGCAGAGTGACCAACTGCACCATTAGGTCAGCAAGCATAACCTTCATAGCAGTCATTCTAACATCTTGGAAATTTACATATCTTTTGTTCAAAACACAGTTCCTGTGAGGAAAAAAGTTTCATATATCTTACCCCTTCGAAGATGAGGGTAGCTTCTTGAAGTAAGAACAGTAATAAATACGTTAATATCCGTCCCTTTCCTTTTCTCTCCTGCTTCATATAAGGCCTGTCACACACACACACACAAAAATTAAACTTAAAAAAAAATAAAATTGTAAACATCAGTAGAGTAAAACCAAATAGAAGTACTGTATTCCTGAGGCTACCAGCCAAATGGAGGTCACTTTTTGCAGTAGAAGACTCTAGTTCATAACAAGATGCATCACTCTACACAGCCTCAGGCTCTAGCTCTGTCAAGTGATACTTCATGTTTTGCTTACAGCATAGTAGTTCCAAGAGAGTATTATACAGATACGAATAATATTTTCAGACATCTTAGAACCACCATCTAGCCTTTCTGGGTATGTTCTTTCCTTGAGTGAAGATATTTTTTTATGTATCATGATATATTACAGTCTGCATGGAAATTTAGGACTAGCAGGGCTTTCCTCAGAGGAATAAAATTAGCTCTGATCAACTAGACAAACGTGAAAGAGAAGCCTATCCACTAGGTATTTCTTTTCTTTCCATGACCGACTTTAAAGTAAGAATCAAACCCAGTAAATTTCCCCACCTATTCAAACCTTTCTAGAAGTGCTAATTAAATGCCTTTACAGTGCAACAAAAAAGATTTAACAAAATTCCCTGTAGGTGCTGGCAGTGAAGCCTCTGGACTTCTCTGGAAATTTTACTGAACTTTGGATCTCAGATGGAGTATTAGTTTACCAGCCTTTCATATGTAGGGCTGATGGCAAAACTACACCCCTCACATAGCAGGAATAAAAATAACAGTCTCATTGACCTTTTCCCTACTGGATTTAAAGTAATAATAATTTAAAGCCAATCTAGATTTAAACTGTAAGTGATGCAGGAATTTATAAGTGAAGGCTCAGGACAGGCTGTAAAGTTCAAAAATGTATTAGCATAACTGTCATACTAAAAGCAGAAAAAAATAAGGGGAAAAATTGTTTACTTTAGAAATATTGAAAACGACTGAAAAATTTACAGTAGCTGATTCTTTACCTACCTAAATATACATTTTGACCCTCAATTGAAGAACCTTACTTATTTTAAACAACAAGCAAACAAAAAGATTAAGTCCATTTTCTGCTAATACTGACCTCTACCTTAAATGCTCTGTACGTTTTACACAAACTAGAAGAGGTTTTGCAACATTTCTGAAGTTGGTTATTAAAAGTTTCGTTTCATCTAGAAAATCTCATGAACTTTGGAAAATAGTATCCCCTTAGAAAATATTGCGACATAACATAAGTGTTTGTCATGTTTGCATTGCACAAGAAGTGAAACAGAACATCCACAGCCAGGCAGAATTTGTAATTATATCAAGGAAAGAAGCTCTGCAGTGTGAACTGTAGTCTTACCCTGGCATCATTGTCAGTGAGATCATCATTCACGTAAGGATCTTCAGATCGGTCACCCTACACAAAAATAAGAAAATTCACTGTTAAAATAATTCTGTTCAGTATTTTGGAATTCTGGTCTGCCATACTCATCAACAACATAATATAGAACTGCGGACAGCTGCAGTTATGTTAGTTATTCTGTGGATAAGGTGACATTTTTGTTAATCAAACAGGGCTCACATTTCTGGGGCCATCAATAATGTGTTTCTGAAATCATACATTAGAATCCATTGACGTGAGAGTGCCTTAATGTGAAGTTACAATCTTTAAAGCTGTGTTATGTTCTCTGATAACCACTGAGTAACCTCTTCCAAGATGATTTAAAAGGAAAACTGAAGACCTAAACCATGCACATGGAAGTATCATAAAATAATCCTATGTACATATACAAGCTTCATATAAATACACTTAGCAGTGTTGGCACCAAATACTCATGTATTCTAAAAGTTATTTTTACTTCTTAGCTCCTGTGTTTCTTTTGAGTATCTATTCACAAAAAAATCTGTCCACTTATTAGCTACCTGCAACCATCTCATGACAAGAAAAGCATTTTAACAGGTAGTAAGAAGGTTTCTCTCTCTACTTGTAAGCATTTATTCTTTTTATATTTCTAGTCAATTGACATTCTAATTTTTTTTTCAAGTGCTAAATGACAGCAACCACTGAAGAATCTTAAACATAATTTAATAAGTTATAATAAACAACAAAGATAAGTTTCTTTAAAATATTTCTGAGAGAAATCTTATTGTATCTTGTTGAATAATCATTTCATATGGTTTATGTTATATAAGAAAAACAGTGCAAGGAAATAAATATTTCTTAAATTCTTATTTATTACATGACTTTAACATAATCGTGACAAAATTACTGGTAATGTTGCTGAAAATATTTAAGTACAACATACCTTGGCTAGAATAACCAAAGCCTTTTGAAAGTCTCCAGATGTGTCAGAAATTATATCTTGTGTCAAATCTCTCTTCAGTACTGAAATCAAATGAAAAAAGAATTATAGTTTATTTTAAACTGTATCATTTATGTTACTTTTTTTTTTTCTCCATCTTCCCACTTAAGTATGCCCAATAGAACTGTAGTTTTTTCTTGTTTCATTTTGAGAGAATAGATATTTTTGTATATTGTCTTCTAAAAGCTGGGATATGCTGTGAAATTGGAGGCTAAACCCAAAATCTGTTGAAAAAGTCCTCATTCAAGCTTTAAAGGGTAGGCTCTTGCTTGTGAGATAGAGAGGAAAAATGAAACAAAAAATGTAACCCAAAACCTTGAAACTTTGAGAGAAATTTGCCCCTCATTTTTGTTTGGATGCTTTGTTCAGCACAAAACTCTTCTGAATAAAATCGAGCTATTATTCTAGGTTTCTAACTGAAACTGTTTGATTGGAAAAATTAGCTCATAATTCCATAAAACATGAGGTAATTAAACAACATTGACAGATGGCAGTAAATAATACAAGACACAATATGTTTTAGCTACCTCTCTGAACATTTTCTGCCTTCAGTTCATAGGTTGCTCTTATCTTTCAAATTATATGTGTTGTTAATTCAGATCATTTTTGTCAAGTTCAGTAAGATGATCTTGAAACTAGATGATATTTAGGGTCCCTTTCAATCCAAGCCATTCTATGATAAGACCTTAATATGTCAGACAAGGCTTAGCGATGGGAAGAGGAGCACTGGGATTTTCCTTGCGTCTTATAAAAGGCAACTAAATGCATGAACCATCCCAAGAAATACTCACAGTTCTAGCTGGAATCATAAATCATTTCCTAATTTATTGAGATCTATGTAAGCCAGAATTCATCACTATTCCTTTCCCACATTTCTCTCAGTCCTACATGAACTTTTACTTGCCTCCTAAAACGTCAGCTCCTCGTTGAGAAGTTAGGTCGCTACAGAGTTTTGAGAAGATATGCATAACCTACTCTAGATTCTTTCAGTCCAGGAATTAAGTTTGCACAGATCTGTTCATTATGAGTACTTTCATAAATTAACACCAAAGACATGAATCATTACGGAACAGGGCTTGACCATCTTTCAGTCCTGCATACTATTATACTTCCTTGTTAATCTAAATTACCTTCTTTGTAGTATCTGCTGGCTTCTCTGATTTCTCTATTGTTTCTTGATGCCAGAATCTCAATTAAAGTATCTTCATCAGTTCCAAGCCCCTGTTAAAAATGATTGAATTTTTTAAATATATTACTTCATGCAGAAAAGTCACAATTCAGAAAAAAATATGATGAGAATCATGGACAAGATTTAAAGAACCCACACGGAACAAAACATACAAAGGAAAAACATTCATCTCATTTAGAACTCATTTTTTGGAATCTAATATCATGCTGATATCCAACAGAACTGCTGAAGTGACCAAGCAATGTACATAGAAGAAAAAAGTATAAAAACTATGATGAAAATGCCCCTTTCTCTTTATTTATTTATTTATTTATTTATTTGCTTAAGTAAGCACATATGTAGACACCATGACTTTGTAGCACTTCATCAGCAACCAATTTCAAATTTTCAGCAGGCAAAGAGAGCTCTTGCTCACAAAGGATCAACCAGTCTTTTTCAACCTTAAAATTCAGCAGAGATGGCTTCCTTGTTTCTAATGATTGGCTGTGGATTACCAGCATCAATGTATTTTACAAAACAGGGATGGAATTAATATTATACATAAGCTTATAGAATATGCAGCCAATGACACTTAAAGGATCTGAGAGTTATTTACTTCTCTTTAGTAAAAGCTTCTCTCAACTTTTTGCCTTACCTTCATAGAGGCCCTTAATTCTTCAGCATCAAACTGAGCTGGAGTTTTGAGAAGAGCAACAACAACATCTTCCAAGTGGCTTTTCAGCACCTTTTTCAAGTCTTCTTCCAGACTCTATAAACAATAAGGAAGAAACTCTGCATCTTGTTTTTAACTGTTAGAATTAACTACCTTCATAGCGGCTAGTATGCTGTGTTTTAGATTTAGGAGAAAGACAATGCTGACAACACAATATTTTAGATTTTGCGAAGCAGTGTTTGCATTAAGTCAAGAATTTTTCAACTCCTCTTGCTGCCCAGCCAGCAAAAAGTTTGGACATACACAAGAGTTCGAAAGGGTTCACAACCAAGGTAGCTGATCCAAATTTTTCAAAGGGATACCTTATACATCACATAAATCTTGGCATCATATTGAACAATAAAATTGGGGGGCAGTTAGTCATAGCATTGAGATTGCTGTTGGTCAGGGACTGGTTGTGTATTTGTTGGAAGTGGTGAGCAATTGCATTTTGCATCACTTGATTTGTGTACTTTTTAAATAATACTGTTTTCCTTTTATCTTCACATTTCTGTCCTATTCAACTAAATTTACTGCAACCCACAAATGTGATCCACTCTCAAATTTCCTCTCCAATCCTACTGAGGGAGGAGTGAGAAAAGATCTGTGTGCTGCTTATCTTCCTGTCAGGTTATGCCACAACATGAAAAGTAGTCTGATCTGTGATAAATTTTAGTGTACATCATTATTTTAGCCATGAGAAAGAATTAAAAACCACTTGAGTTTTCTGATTTGTCATCTTAATGTTAACTAAAGAGTCACGGTTTTCACAACAGCTTTCAGCCATTGCCCATCACAGTGTGCTAGAATGGCTAAGGTTGACATGGCCATCTGAATCAACTCCCTTGCTCAAACATATCTAGACCAGTTTGATAAGGAACATGTTCTGCTGGCTTTGGAAGATCTCCAAGGAGGTATAACAACCTATCTGGGAAACCTATTCCAGTTTGTACCCATTGTCTCTTGTCCTGTTACTGAGCACTACTGAAAAGAGCTCGTCTCTGTCTTCTTTGCATCTTACATCCAGCCATATATGGACACTCTTTTTCTGAGTATTCTCTTTGCTAGACTCCAAAGTCCCAGCTCTCCAACTTTCTCCGTATATAAGAGATGCTTCATTCTCTTAATGATCTTAGTGGCCTTACACTGGATTCTTTCCAGTATATCTAGGCCTTAGTTGTACTGCCACTTTCCAAGGAGCAAAGGTATATTAAATCCAGTCTGCAAATGCAATTTCAATTTAGATGTATAGTTCTAACGGGAGGAAATTTTGTACAGGTAAAAAGAGAAGAGCAATTAAAACCTCTTGCAGAAATGTGCAGTAATTTTCAAGCTTCCAATTATAGGGACTGTTGGTTTCACTACGCAGAAGCAGAAGCTCACTATTCCCTGTACTGTTCTCATCAGCGTTGATGTATTTACTCCTCTCATTCCCTCTGCAGATTGTCCCCCAAGTGTTAGTAAACATATTCATTCGCTCTGATTTTGCAGTATAAGAAATCCTTTGAAAATTTCAAAACTTAGAGATCCAGAAGTTTAAAATTTATCTTTTAATTTCAAAAGGATTGCCACTACATTCAAAGAATTATCAGTGACAATATTGTCACAGGATTACTATCGCTGCTACAGTTTTAATGAACTACAGAAGACAGTATCACTGCAATCTTTTGTTCTACAAAGAAAAAGCTGTTTATACCATAAATGCCAGGAACGATATTGCTATTCCTCATGCACATTTAAGCTCAACTTTGGTATACTATACCTTTCCTTTTGCCTGTTGATAGGCAGCTTTGATCTGCTGACGTTGAGCATTTGTTCTTTTAGTCAAGATGTCAATGATGGTGGCTTCATCCACACCTACAAATTATCAAACACTATAATGACTACTAGATTAGAGACGTTATAGTGTATCATTTAATCAAATAATAGTTGTACTATTTGTACTGTGTCACATTTTGATTGCTTGACACAGCAAAGTTTAACCAAAAGGAAAACTGTACTCATCTATTGAATTACAAGAGATGCAATGAAGAAACAAGGTTGATTACCATAGAACTCATAAGCCTATGTTTTCACAATTTAATATGAAAAGTCTGAAAGTGATCTGAGGGCAAAACTAAACATAAATATATAAATAAATAATAGAATTAGACAGCATACTCATTTAACCTCAGGAAGCTAACTGAAAAAGGTTTCAAAGCACAGTTAAAGTGTCAAACATTAACTTCATTAATGAGAAGAATGTAATAGAAACACACACTGCATAATAAAGTAATGTGGGCATATCCACTGCCTTGAATGGATTCCACAGAAATCAAATTTAAAAAAGACTTAATATGGTATGGTATCTTTGTTATTTTAATATTCTTCAGAAATTAAATTCAGGAAATTCATGAACTTTAACATAGTATTAAGACCTGAAACTGTAATTCAATGTTAGACTATCCAAGAGCAGAGATTTTTTTACCAGGTGACCTAATTAAATGTCTAGCTGAGGTTTTAAAAGTTGAGTCACCTCTGCTGCTTTCCATTCCATGTGGCTCTGATATTTTATTCTGAACTATTCTCTACATTTTCTAAGAATCCTCACTTAAGTCTTTACTCCTCTTACCCTTTACAGTAATTGCTTTGTCCAAAGCAGAAATATCAGCTGAAGGATCAAAGTTTGGGTATGAATGTACTGCAGAGCCACCTTTTGAACTTTTCTACAAAACAAACAACAATTAAAAAAAAGCTAATTTAAAAGAATATTTGTGCAAAGAAACATTTCTACGTGCCTTAATTAGCCTACCTCGGGGACTTTGGAACTGCCTACCTAGGACTATAAAGGAACAAACTGAGCTTTCTAAATGCAGGTAGCAAAATAAATCCAATATGGTATGAGCACTGGATTTGTTGTAGAAATCCCCCTCCCCCCCCCCCCCCCCCCATATCATAACTCCCATAATAATGCAATTATATTAATTTTAAAGTCCATAAAATGACAACTAAATTCTACAGCTGCTCTCAGCAAAGCTCTACTAATTTTCTTACTCACTGTATGCAAATTGACTCTACATTATATTAAGTGATTTCTCAATTGATTCACATATCATAGACTACAAGCACTGCTTGCATGCATGATCTTGAAGAAAAGTTCTGGCTCTCATCCTACAAGGAGTGGAGATTTTTTTGAGGCATGAGATGTAAATAACCCTTTCTTTAGAGGCATTAGGTACTGGCTGACTATGGTGAATCCATACATAGATGCTAGACACTCCCTAGATAATGCCTAAGGGACTCTGGAAATAACTAGGGATGATAAATTCCACTATATGACCAATTTCATGGCTTGCCCCAACATTAATAGACACATTGCTAGTAGGGCATGTAAACTCAATAGCACTATCTAAACAATTGTACTCATTACTTTGTGCAAAAAATATACAATGCCGTGAAATCCTTGGGTGAAATATGAAATAAATTTCTCTTTTATACGAAATCTAGTGATTTTTTACAACAAAAGTGAAGTTCAGCTAAATGTTTTTTTTTTAGAATCAGCTGCAACATTTTATCTTATCTTCAAGAACTTTTTTTTTTTTTTTTTTTTTTTTTAAGAAGTTCTATGCAAGTTCAGGACTTGGCAAGCCTTAGGGATACACACTTTACGTACATGGCACTTTACATACAGAGTACTGATTTTTTGTACACCTGAAATGACTGAGTTAAATGTTCAAAACAGAAATTTTATTAGATTAAATTTATGCTGTGACTGCATACTTAGTAGCAATGTGCCTCATAATGAAAAAATAAAAATAAAAATCAATATGACTTGCATGGCAAGCCAAGAGGAATGAATACAGTGCATATTTCCCAAACAGGCTAGGTTAGTTTTTCTATATTGATATCCATGACAAATATATCAACTACCCAGGCAAAAACCTTTTGTAATCTCCAATACGAGGATGACTCAGGACTCTGTGAGAGCATGCATTAAACAATGGTAGAGGCAAAATTTTGTGTACAAAATACAGTCCAGGTAAAAACAGAAAAATCAGAAATTGGGAAATCCATGAAGATCTATATCACAAAACATTATTTACTGAAAATCACTTCTGCATTCTATTTTTTTCAAGATGAAAATTGCTTTAAAGTTCTTCTGTGTCTTCATGGCATGCCACATTGCTGACGCTCATCTGGGTGATGGCAGGCTGGAGAGCAGTGGAAAGGGATCTGAGAAATATTCTCCACATCCTCCTATTGCAATAGTTCTCCTTTACTCATCACCATAAGTATTCCTTCTCATCAGGATCAGGACTGATCATCTGAGATGTTTAACCACATACAGTGATCTCTCCCACCCACATGGCAGTGAGACATGTAGTAATGTTTTTGCTTCCTCCTTTACGTTCCACAGCTCCAAGAACTGGCATCCTGTATATCAGTCTAAGCATACACATCTTTCTCATGTATGTCATCAGAACAGGCTGTTACACGTTCACATGCTATACAGTAGATTACTGCTTTAAAGAGGATAACTTGAATGAATCAATGACTGGCCACTAGAAATGACAGTTCCATTACAGTATCTAGTTCCACTTTTAAATTGATTTGTACAAATAAAGGCATTTTTTTTAATCTGATAGCAGATTTATTAAATTATTAAATTATATTAGATTATAGGATGCAAACAAATTGGCTTCCAGTTCTAAACAGATGGAATTTTGCCATTGCTTTTCCTTTCTTTATGCGTATGGAAGATGGCCAGTTTCATATGGCTTTAAGACACTTCTAAAAGCACAAGTAAATAAGTATATGGTGATAACACTTACAATACATTCCTGCTCCTGGTTATCCATGAACCATGCCTGCTTCAGAAATTCTGATACCATAGCCATGTTGATAGAGTCTCTGAGGAGAAGAGACGCATCAAGTTACAAAAATTACAAAACATTTTTCATCATTTTCATCACCAGTGGAAATCAAGATTTGCCATTCATAAAAACTTTTCTCTTAAACTGTGGCATGCAGGGTTTTGTTTCCCAAGTAGTAACTGGCTATTGGAAGCTGATAACCTTTGCTTACACTTAGCAGGTTGACACTGTGTTTGGCAACTGACTGGTCAATTGAACACACTTATGATACTTCCAGAAATTTTGAATTAAAAATAGAAAAGTAATTTATATTATAGTGATATCTAAGCACTGATTTTCAAAGGAATGTTGCCAGAAGCAAACTAAACCTCTGTCTTTCCCCACTTGTTAATGTATTAAAATGTTCTTTTATTTTTCTAACTTTTTGAATCTGTTAAAATTCAGTGTTAAACAACTATTTCTGTTGTTTATTGACGTTGGAGGCCTTGTATGTTGTATTAAGGTAAAATATATTCTCTTGTTAAGTATTCTCTCATGTAATTTCTTAAAATATCTCCTTAAGAAAGTTAAGTAGAAATAATCTCACATACACTATCACATACACTGTTCCTGATTTCTAATATACTGCCTTCAATTTTTACAGAATAGATTGTTAATCCTTTAAAAAGGAAAAAAAAAAAAATAAAAAAAATTCACCACTCAAAAATCCAGTCCAGAATTCCATGGCAATATGACTTGACACTGACCAATGAAAAGTATTGAATACAATGACCTCATTGTGAAGAATATTCTCTATTCTAGGAAAATCAGTGATGAAACACTTTTAATATAATGAAGGTCTTAGGGCACAGATAACATAGAATGCATACAAAATTATGAAGAAAAAAAAAAAAGGATGTTTACACTGCAAACACATGTGTGTTATTTATGTCCTGTGATCAACATAAAGGAGACTGAGTCACTTAAAGCAACAAATTCCTAGGACCATGAAATGTGGCTGTAACCTAGTTGACTCTTTTCCTTACTGCAAAACCGCAAAATTTACTTCCAGACTCAGCTACTGCCAACATGCAGCTAGTCACAGTTTCCCTCCAGCTCAGCTCCACCTTTTTCTCCTTTTCCCAAGATAGGATCAGCCTATATTTCCTCTTCCCCAGAAAACTCACGATTTTGTGCCCTTCCCTCCACCTTGAGGGACTAAATTCATCTCTGCCTATGCTGCTCAAAAACAAGAAGCTGGCTCTGAATCTATGTTTATGTTACCTAAAGCAGGTGTCATCCGGGCAAATGATTGGAATACAGTGTGAGTTGTGAAGAACAACTTTTATGAATGTCACTTCTGAAAGATCAGAAAAGCATTCTCATGAAATTCTTCAAAACTTTTTATCAAGATTATGGAGAATCCTTTATTACCATTGTACTGACAGCACAAGTAGATGGTCAGATGAAGTACTGTAGTGTCTCATCACAGAATCACAGAATCACAGAATCACAGAATCACAGAATCACAGAATCACAGAATCACAGAATCACAGAATCACAGGGTTGGAAGTGACCTCAAGGATCTCACGTTCTGTTGCATTTTATAAAAAACACATATAAAGACACATGCAGAAGGTTGAAACTATTCTAAAGTCGTCATCATTCTGTGTTGAGTCCAGTGGACCAGCAGTGACACGTATGGGTATATCTGTAACTAACAGACCCACTCTGTATCCCTGTTTAAAGCTATAAAACAAAGATTCACAACACCAGATCTGAGAACGGTTTGAAACCAAAACTTCATTTTGGTTGGTAGAATAACACCTCTCAGAAATAAAGTTGGTGGAGCTGGCTCCAGGAAGAGCTGCTGTTATCTATGTTTCTGCTTGCCCACTGCACTGCTCTAGAGGTTTTGCACCTTCTGGGGATAATTAAAAGGAAAGCCTACTAGCCTACGCTAAATTGGGTTTCTCAAGCCTCTCACCTATTATGGCTGCTAACCTGTTATGTAGAGCCTAGGTTCATCGGGGATACATTCAAATTACTATTTTAAGTTAGTATGAAGAAGGTCTGGAAGAACTGATTTTTTGCTGTATCTTCTTCATTCTTAAACTCACACCAAAGTCTATGAAAATAGAAAATGAAAATATGTGTATTATCTTCAGAGATATGCAAAGATGAGGTACTGTGTAAAACCAGGATATTCCACAAGCAACATCTGTTTCAGAGTTAGTCTGTTTAATTACTCTGTTTAATGAAACACAGTCCAGTTTACATCTCCCACTTCCCAGGCTGGAAACCATGAACATCTCAGTTGAGAGGAAAGAAGATTGTGGATTTATAATTTCTCAGTTTGAAAAAAAAAAATAGTAATGGTTTTCATGCATTTTATCATTCCTAATTTGAATGGTCAATGCACAACTAAAACAAAAAATGAGAGATCCAGACCTGAAAACTCCTGCTGTTCTTCACAATCATCATTGCAATGTTTTTTTTCAGTTTTTTCTCAGTACCCAGAGTTGGACATATTCCAATTTTTAGAGGTTTTGATAAAATACACAGCATTTGTTGAAAATATTTTAAGACACGCTTTTGCATTTTTTCTTCAGATAAAGCTGTGTGTCAAACTATACCACTTCTCTAATCTTATTTGACTATAAGAGACATATAATCCCTAGTTATTGTCCAATGGTAGTTCCCAGGATCTTGATATAAATTCAAGTTATCAAATTCTATCAGAAAAGCAGGCAGTAGATATAACACAATTTCCTTTGCACTGGAAAAGTCTACTGAATACAAATAATACATGAGTGAGAAGAACAACCTCATTTTGGAAAACTCAGTGGAAAGTGTTAGCAGAACAAACCCCAAATGGTGCATCCCTTACATACGTGGCATTTGCCTAAATTATGAACTGTAAATAGAGTTCTTCTCTTACGTCTCTCAGAGATCCTTTGCCTCATTTTCACTCTGAGGAAAGATTCCTTTACTGTCCCAAAGCAGCAAACTGTTGTTGAAGTAATAGCAGCTGCTTCTGAAGTTACCATACAAAGCACATTTTTTTCCAGCAATTTCAGTTTTGCTGCACAGAAAGAAAGCATAAGAAATAGCCTAATCTAAATAACTTTAATTTTAATCATTTAAGCTACTCAGCTTTGTTTTTTAAGGAGGGAAGAAAATAAAAACAAATAGTAAGAACAAAAACAGTGATTATCCAAGATCTCCTCTGCAGATAAAATATTTTAAAATGAAAAGAATTTCTTCTGGTCACACCCATTTTTTTCTGTGCCAGCAGATCCAACCTACAGAAAATTGCACCAGGCCTCTTGAAAAACATACTGGATAGTTCTTAAAGTCTGTCAGGTCTACAAACAGCAGCAAAGAACTACAAAAACCTACCTTTCTCCTCACAAGTATTACTTTTCAGGACAGCGAAGCCAGGATAAGAAAGCAGGCGGGTAGTGAGGCTTTTATTGTGCCATGCAGGAAACCCCACCTAGCAACCAGAATTGTTTCTACAGCCCCAGCAACTGGCTGGTTTTTCCTAGCAGCTAAATCTGTTTGCTGTCCAAAACACGGAACCACACACAAAAAAAGTCATTGCGAAACTATGTGCTGGAGAAAGCAGGAAGAGAAGGGAAAGCTCCTTGGCAGCTTTTCTCTCCTGCCTTGGCCAAACCCCTCACTGTAGCAATCGACTTAAATCTTCCAGTATCATAAGAGAGAAAAAAAATCAGTTGAATTACATTTTTGCCATGTCTGAAACAATTTTGAAGTTTCCTCAGAGAAACCTTAAGGGAAAAAAAAAAAAAAAGGACTAGAGAAGAATCATTATAGGTTTAACTCTCTTCCAAACTCCAGTGACTACTAGTTCTGCTTTTTCTGTCCATGAACTCAGGACAGAAGTATTCCAAGAGCAAGATACTTCTGAAACTGAATAATCATACAGGATATCAAAATAACTTTGTTGTTGTTTTGTTGTTGTTTTCATTTTATGCAAAGAAAACACTTAGAACCAGGCAGGCTTAACAGAAAAGCAGTAATTTAGACTTACGTAATTAAAATTTGTTGGAACACTCAGAAGTTCAAAGTGTAAAAGGTTTGCACAAGACAGGTGAGTTTGCAGCCTGCCAGAAGCGGTTTTCTGCAAGCACTTCCTCGCCCTGCTAGCCCAACACATCTTCCAGAGCACGTCCTGCACAACACCGTGTGATGTATCACTAACATCTCAGGTTGGCTCAAAGCATCATGCCAGTGAAGAAACACCAGTTCCTGAAACAGAAATGTGTGTAGCTATATGTTTGGCTTCCTAAATGCCTATTGCTTTGCTTTCTGCTGATCAGAATCTGCTGAAATATGCTGATAACTTCAAAATGAGGTTGTGTGGCTGATACTGAGAAACATGCATGAGGAGAAGGAAGGGGAGCAGATTTGGGCGATTAAAGGGATACCTGCCAATTTCTTAAATGAACCACTTCATTGCAAATTTTTCTTAAATCACACATATAGTACATCAAGCACAAGCCTTGCTTTGCTTAATATAATGCTACCTAGCTTTGTAGAAACTCTAAGAGCCCTGGAGGAGTTTGATTGGCAGGCCTCTGTCAGCTAAGGATCAGTGAAGCCACTTGGAGCAGGCCATAGCCCATGTAGTACTGTCAGATGTGGTGCTCAGTCCCAGTCCAAGAAACTGCACCCTTGGACTTGACGTGGCCTCAACCACCAGCCTGGCTCCTCGCATCCCTGTGTCCATCTCCATCCCCAGGGAGATGCATAGTGCCCAGGGATGGGGCTGGCCTCATGTCTGACAGGGTAGTAGGACAGAATAAGCTCCCAGATCCTTCCCTGGCATCTGCATGGAGAGCCACCAGCATCTCAGCCCTCATAAAACCCCACATTCCCAAATCTCTGATAAGAGCTTGAACTTTTTTTTTCCTCCAAAATTCACATATTATTTGACAAGGGTATTTCAGACATTTTCAGTATACTGAATAATTGAGGGCTTTAGGAGTTGACAGTGATACTGTGAACAAGCTGTCTAGTTGCTTTCCATTTTGTTTATTTATTTATGAACTGTGAAGGACAGATTATTCCTGCTCTCCTGACCTTCCTGTCAGTATTAAGCTGACGGTCTTACTTCACTCATTTTGTATGTTTACAGAGTTTACATTCTTTTTATCAAGGGAACGTTTGCCTTGTCTATCACTAAACATTTATAATTGCAAAGTTTAAATTGAAAAGCTGGAAATACTGCTGTGTGTATTCTGGGTATTCCTAACTAAATTTTCTGAAATACTGAAATAATATAGAGAAAAACAGTTTACACAGGCTCAGAGCTTCCTTGTAAATTAATGGCATTTTCTGAGTAAAGAAATAAAGACAGAAACATTTACTCCAAGTCTGAAAGAGAAGGAAATAATGTGTCACAAGTATGTAGTAAGACATTCCTCCCAGGCTGACTTTGTTTTCTAAAACTCTTTCTTAATAATCAGACTATTGTTCCATTTTCACTGCTGCATTTTAACACGTTTTCTACTCTACTGTCTATCAGGCCTGTGTTTCTACTTTCAGACTGATCTGACATGAAGACATTTCACTTCAATTCTTTTCAGGAGCTGGTTGCATGTGCTTTTTCTACATTTTTAAAGGGTGGAGATGTTGAGTCATCTTCTTTCTGAAACTGAAGTGAGTCACCATCTGATAGCTAGAGACCTTAACTGTACAAAATGCTTACCCCTGAAAAAAATGCAACTTAACCAGAGGAAGTTTTAGCATGCAATGTTTAGTCTTCAATAGAAAACTCACCACTTGTTTCACAGAGTTGTAATTGTGCAGATACTCAGGATCTGGTATTCCTTTTCCAGAAGTAGCAAAGCGTGCAGCTACTGGCACTCTGTAAGAGAGATTAAAAAAAAACATTTTTCTTTGTTGTTAAACTTAGTATGACAGATCTTAAATGCTGCAATTATCACTATTTTGTTATAATAGTCAATCTAATGTGGAATACAGTTCCTGCTGAGAGAAAAAGAAATGTATGCTCTATGTAGCAAAAATAGAAAATAGTCAGTTTTCATAATCTGCTAAGTTCAGATTTACCAAAAATTCATCCTGAGGCTGACTCAAGTGAGCAGAATTGCCCCAAGTTTTTCATACTGCACAAGATGATAGCACAATGATTCAATAATTTAGTTGAAGATGGAGACAGGAGCAACAGTTCTTACATCTATCCCAGCGAGCAACACTGAACCTTCTCTAATTCTGTGACTATTCTTATGGGGAATTCTTTAAAGAGGAATTAAGGTTGGGAGTGTTTGGGAAAGGAACATTCTACCTGTGTTCAGACAAATGACCTCATTTTACAAGCGACCTTCAGATTAACCACAATAACATTAAGTGAAAACTGACACTAGCAAACTGAATTGTTCTGAATTAAAATAGTATTTTCCTGCAAGAACTAAGTCAGACAACAAGAGATAAAACATATATCTCTGCCTGTTTTCCACCAGATCAATCATTCCCTTTGTGCAAGTTGAGGACAAGCCAGAGTCACCTGGAATCTACCTCTCACATATTTTGCACCTTGTGATTTTAATGCATCCTCACTAGTGTTTACCTACATCCTGTGAAACTGAAGAGAAAAATATCACTCACTACCTTAGACAGCAAGGCCCTTCAGGGCAACCAGCTTTACTCAGATTTCAAGTAAAAGTAGTATAGATTATATACATTCAAAAACATATAGTGTTGTTAGCAGTCCTACTGAAGGCAATAGTACTTTCAACAAGGCATTCTAGTGATTCTAGTGCAAACCTAGTTTCTTTTACTAATACACTTATTCCTGTACAAATTCTTAAAGCAAGCCTCAATTGCACTGTTCTGAAAAATATATTTTCTGTGTACTGAAGCATTGTCTTCTCAGATTTTATCTTACTTTAACGTTACATTAAATTTCAACCTGATTAGATTTCAATTTTAAGAGAAAATAGCTATATTATCTATTCATTCACATCTAATCTATACAACTACAGACAAATATAATTACAATCTGACCGTGATCTTGTGTATCCACATTATCCCATGTCATAGGCTGGCTGGTATATAGGTTCAATACAGACATATTTTCTTAGTAAGAATCAAGCAAAAAATGATGCATATGAGACAGCTAAACAAAACTGTGTTTTATCTCTGTGTGGTCTGTTAAAGCATTTATTTTCATTAATGTATAATTTCTCGTTCAGTTCATGGTTCAGATGCAGGCCACTTTGCCAGACTGCAAATAAAAAGGACAACATTCATTTGTGTATTGATATCAATCCAAAAAGTTCATAAATATTTTTGAGGAATTTTCTAACTGGGATTGTGTTCTTACACTGCACAAAATACTTATCATTTATCTCTCTATTTCATCTTAGATTAGCTAACATAGTTGGAATGAAACACTGAATACTAATCCTATGACAACAGGAACTCCTTGCACTTTCTGTCATTAATTGTCTTTAATATTTACTATTTACTTAGTCACAGTAAATACCTTTCCATAGCTCTAAAGCAATATAAATGTAGAAAATGTAAAGGCATTTTCTGAGTCTTATGGTAGGTTGTAGCTTGGCTATTCCACAAGATGCAAAATGCTAGAGAGCTGCTCCCCTGTCTGAAGAAAAAAAAAAGCCCACACTGTATTAGAAACAGGCAGAACAACTGTCTGTGAAGTAATGTCAAGATGCCATCATTTTAGGAATTGGATTCATCTTAAATGAGATAGTGCTTTGTCACCCACTTAATATAAGCGGGAGTTATCTTTGGGATGCAGATTGAGAAAGAGTTCCAAAAGCTTTTTTGACTTGTCAGACTGCCTTCCAAGCATAAGCCCTGAAATCACTGTGGTTGTGTGCCAAAGTAATTTATACGAGAAAATTCTTGACCTTCTAGGAAGGCTCTAGGAAAAAAAGCTTTGGAAATCATGGTTACACAAGTCCTCCTCCAAATCACAATAGAGCAAAACAAATCTTTATGGTAATATAGTTGTGACTACAGTAGTAATTCGCTGAGGAAGGTATAATATAATGTACACGCAGCGGGAAGTATTAAGTAGATAAGACGAGAAAGTGGAAACACATAAGCTATTGTGCAGCAGGCAAACTATGAATTAGTTGCCATTACAGAAATATGGTGGGATTACTCCCATGACTGGAGTGCTGCAGTGGATGGTTATAAGCTCTCCAGAAGTGACAGGCAGACCTCCTTCCCAGAAGGAAGGAGGGGTGGCAGAATGGCTTTCTATGTTAGAGAATGTTTTGATGTTCTTGAGCTTCGGGCTGGGAATGATGTGGTTGAGACTCTATAGGAAAATATATTATATATATATATATAGTATAAATATAATATATTTTATAAATATATTAATAGTAAGAGAAGGGCTAAGGGAATCTCCATCCATTACTGGATGCAGAAGGGAATGTGACCACTGTGGACAAGGAGAAGGAGATTCTCAATGCCTTTGTTACATGTCTTTAAAAGTCAGACCAGCTATCCTTGGGGTATCCTATCCCCTGTCCTGGAAGTCTTGGATAGGGGACCATAAGAAACCTCCCATGATTCAGGTGGAAATTGATAGAAACCTACTAATTCACTTGGGTATCTACAAATCCATAGGGTCATGTGGGATCCACCTGAGCGTACTGAGAGAGCTGTCAGAGGTGAATGTCAAGCCACTTTCCATCATCTACCGGTATTCCTGCTCAACCAAATAGGTTCTAAGGGACTAGAAGCTTGACAATGTGACTCCCATCTACAAGAATAGCCATAAGGAAGATCAGGGAACTACAGGCCTCTCCAGAACTACAGCCTGACCTTAGTGTCAGGAAAGCTTATGGAGCAGATGATTTTGAGGGAGATCACACAGCATGTGTGGAACAACTGGGTGATCAGGCCTAGCCAGCACAGGTTAGGGTTAGGGTTAGCGAACGTGAAAGGCAGGTCCTGCTTGACCAACATGATCTCTTTCTATGATTGACTGATCCACCTGGTAGATGAGGGAAAGACTGTTGACATAGTCTACCTAGACTTCAGCAAAGCTTTCAACATTGTCTCCCACAGTATCCTCCTGGAGAAGTTGGCAGTCCATGGCTGGGGTAGTTACATTCTTTGCTGGGTAGAGAACTGGCTCGATGGTTGGGCCCAGAGAATGGTGATGTATGGATTTAAATCCATCTGGCTACTGGTCATGAACAGTGTCCCCCAGGGGTTGGTACTGGAGTCTGCCTTCTTCAATATCTTTACTGATGACCTGGATGAGGGCATTGAGTACACCCTCTGTAAGACTGAGATGACAACAAGTTGGCTGGAAGTGTTGATCTGCCTGGGGGTAGCGAGGCCCTACAAAGGATCTGGACAGGCTGGGCTGAGGCCAATGGGATGAAGTTCAACAAGACCAAATGCCAGGTCCTGCACTTTGGCCACAACAACCCCAGGCAACACTACAGACTTGGAGTAGAGTGGCTAGAAGACCGTGGAGAGGTAACAGATCCGGTGGTATTGGTTGATGCTTGGCTGAACATAAGCCATTAGTGTGCCCAGATGGCCAAGAAGCCATTAGCATCCTGGCTTATATTTGAAATAGTTTTGCCAGCAGAAGCAAAGATGTGATTATCCCCTATATTCAGTGTTGGTGAGGCTGCAGATTGAATACTGTGTTCAGTTTTGGGCCTTTCACTACAAGAAAGTCATCAAAGCCCTGGCACATATTCACAGAAGGGCAGTGAAGCTGGTGAGGGGTCTGAGTGCAAGCCACAACATTTAGATGCTGTACTGAGGGGCATTTATTGGAAAATACTGGTGATAAGTGAATGGTTGGACTGGATGATCTTAGAAGTTTTTTCCAAACTTGATTAAATGATTCTATGACTCCATCTTGTAAGCAAACCATTCCACTTTGGTTGTTTCAGTTTGTTAAAATGAATAAATGGTAGCAGACTGTAATGTCCAGGTTAAATAAATACAACATATCTTGCTCCATATCTGCACTGAGGAGGATCACATTCTGAAACTTCAAAATCACTTCAGTCAGTCTGAGATCTGTTGGAAGTGGCACAACCCTAACTCGGTTCTGACTATCAAACAGGAGCAGGAATTACATGATAAATGAATAATAGTTAATAATGTTTTGCTCACTGACTGCATTCACAGTGTGAAAAGAACAGTCAGAAAACAAAGCTGAGTAAATTGAATATTTCATTTCCTTCTGAAATATCTTATACTAGCTCTTTCCGCTATTAATGGGAGATTTTTTGCAGTTGGGAAAAGTTATCCAAGACATCTTGAGTATTACTATTTCTCAAAGTAGCTTACTTGGCAAAATTAGAAGAGAGATGTCTGTGCACAACAGTCAGAACTAACTTCACAATCTCAGACTGCAAAACTGACTTGCTTCTACAGAACATTAGAATAGTTTCATCTTAGAAAAAAGCTTTAAATTGTCCTTAAACCTTAAACAAAAGGAAAGGGGAGGGGAGTGGAGGGGAGGGGTTGGGAGGAGGGGAGGGGAGGGGAGGGGAGGGGAGGGGAGGGGAGGGAAGGGAAGGGAAGGGAAGGGAAGGGAAGGGAAGGGAAGGGAAGGGAAGGGAAGGGAAGGGAAGGGAAGGGAAGGGAAGGGAAGGGAAGGGAAGGGAAGGGAAGGGAAGGGAAGGGAAGGGAAGGGAAGGGAAGGGAAGGGAAGGGAAGGGAAGGGAAGGGAAGGGAAGGGAAGGGAAGGGAAGGGAAGGGAAGGGAAGGGAAGGGAAGGGAAGGGAAGGGAAGGGAAGGGAAGGGAAGGGAAGGGAAGGGAAGGGAAGGGAAGGGAAGGGAAGGGAAGGGAAGGGAAGGGAAGGGAAGGGAAGGGAAGGGGAGATACAGAACAATCTGAACTGCTGTGTTCAGTGTAAGTTTTTTCTGGTGTCCTCCACTATATGTTTCACATCATTTTAAGTATGTTTGCAGTTTAATTTTCAAGCAAAACAATTTGCATCATCACATTTGTTCCTGAGGTCTGTATTTAAGTATTGAACAGCTTTTTCTCATTCAGTTTCCAGCTAAAAAATCAGATATCTTCAGTTTTCATTTTTCAGTTTTATTTTAGGCTGGGTTGATCCAAGGCTGTTGCTGCTTGGGAAGGAATACCTTTTAAAGAGTACAATGGATGACACAGTGCAAGTCATAATTATTCATGAGAAATTGTAAAGGTATTAGGCTTACTTTTATTTGGAAGAGAAGAATCTCCAAGACATGTTTGTATTTGTTGTAATTTGTTCCATTGTACGAATGCCTAAAGGTATGTAACTCAGAGTTGAATTTCCTGAAAGAGGAAAGATGCAGATGTGACATGTAAGATAGGACCTGATTCTATACCAAAGTAGATTATTTAGCCCTGGAGCTGCTATAAGATTTTTGAAAAAGTCAAATAGGTTGGGAATATACATAAAGGAATATGAGCTTCTTAGCCCTAGAAATTTATGTTCTTATAATTGAGCATAAAATATTATTGATAACCAGATGCCAGCAAGACGAATGAAAAAATCAGTTTGAAGATGACAGAGATTTAAGAAAAATATGTATCAATGTGGAATCGATTACTGAGGGGATTACTGAGGGGACTGAGAAAGTGATCTTAAGATGTTTGTGGCACTGACAATCTGCTACTCTGTTTATTAGCCAGCACAATCAAGACCTACTTTAGGATTAGAAATTATACACCCCTCAAAAGTGTAAGTAAAGAAAGAAACGTTACAATGATTGTTAAAAAATGCAAGTTTAAACCTATCAGAACATTGTTAAATATAATTTTACATCTTTTTTTCTTTTTATTCACCAGTTTCTGAAAATACAATCTATCAAAAACAATTCTGCATTTCTGTGGGACCGCAGTTTTGGAAAGTCAAATACCTTCAGTTGTTCAGAGCGTTATTTTCCTCATGTCTTTTCTCTTTTTCTTTTATTCTTTCTTTTATTTTTTTTTCCTCCGTTAACAAGAGACAGAAGGAGAAAGGAGATGTAAAAAAAAACATTACTGAATTTCTGTATCACAAGAAAATTCCTTTCATATAAGAAAATAACTTTTTCAGAGAAATCTTTTATGTAAGTTCCATATCATGTTTTTTTCATCATACCCAAGTTTAAATACAGTATATTCAAAATAGAACACCAGGGAAACTAGTCATACAATCAATTAATTTTGTATTATTTGGAAACAAAGATGCTTCAAAAAATCCTCAATGAAACTGCTTGTTGAGTTCATGATACTAAAACCTCCCTTTTAAACAACAGTCTAAATGCAGGCTCTCCTTCTTAATCCATTTTGACAGAAGGGTGGAGTATGGAACAATAGCAGCATAGTAAAAATCTGGAGCCACTAGTCTCTCTTGACTAATCTTGATCACACCAGTCTGCAAACAGATTATTGTGTATTTGCTTTTGCAACTGCTGAGTAGTACTTTCTTCTGCCATTTCCTGCAGCTGCATTATTCATATTAATATGGGAATAATCATAAACTGTATGTCTGAGTTATTCTAAGAGAACAGTAAGTTTGAACTGTCATTCAAAACAATCTGCCAACTTCATTAGCTGAGGCACTTCTCAGTATAATGGCAGTGATAAATATGTTTTACCTTTAATTAGATGTGAGTGGTGAGCTTTATGCTTCTATAAGGCAAGGCAAACTTTGCTCTGATGTAATAAAAACTCAATCAGGAAGCATTTCATAACCTCTCTTATGTGAAATTAGGCTGAAACTACATCAAACTCCACATTACAGGTTTCCTTTACAAGTTTTGTAACTACTAGAAATGTAGCAAATGTACCATATTTTACTTTTTTTTTTTTTCAGGTGAAACAAGTTAGAGTAGACTTTTATTAAATATTTTTTTCATAGAACCAAGTAATCACCAAAGTTGGAAAAGACCTTCAGCTAATCCATCTGCCATGAATATTTCCACACTAAACTGTGCCTCTCAATACAACACCTAAGCATTTCTTCAACAGTTCCAGAGACAGCGACTCAAGTATCTCCTTAGGCAGCCTATTCTAGCACCTGATCACTCCTTTGAGGAAGAAATTTTTCCCAATTTGTAACTTGAATCTCCACTACAGCAATTTTAGGCTCTCTAGTTCTATCTCCAGTTCTGCAGGAGAAGAGGCCAGTCTCCACCTTGCCACAAGCTCTTTTCACAAAGTAGTAGAGAGCTATAAGGTCTCCTCTGACCATCCTCTTCTCCAGAATTACAAGTCCCAGTTCCCTCAGCTGCTCCTCATATGTCTTGCACTCCAGACCTCTCACCAGCTTCACTGCCCTTCTCTGAACATGTTCCAGGGCCTCAATGTCTTTTTTGTAGTGAGGTTCCCAAAACTGAACACATTACTCACTCTACTCGTGCTGGTTTGGCCTCGCCAGCACTGACTACAGGTGAATGATGCCCTCCTTGCTCCTGCTGGCAACACTGATATTAGCCAAGATGCCACTGGCTTTGGCTATCTGGAAACACTCCTGGTTCATATTCAGGCAAGCATCAATCAATACCCCCAGGTCTGTTTCCTCTTCAGCCACTCTGCTCCAAGTCGCATTGCCTGGGGTTGTGGCCAAAGAGCAGAATCCAGTACTTGGTTGTTGAACTTCACCCCCTTGGCTACAGATCAGTTATCCAGACTGCCCAGATGACTCTGCAGAGCCTTCCTACCCTCAGGGAGATCAACACTTCCTCTCAGCTTAGTGTCATTTGCAAACTTAGGGTATACTCAATCCCCTTGTCCAGGTCATCAATAAAGGTATTAAACAGGACAGACCCCAATATCAGCCCAGTCTTCTAGTGTTTTGAGTTTCATCTAGCAAGTTTTGATCTGGCAAAGCAGACATTGCTAGCCACAGGAAACAGTGAGAAGAAACCTGATACATATCTCCCGTTTTACTTTCTACAAGTATCCTGTTGCCTAGAAAAGCTTTTGTATTTTTTTGTATATTAAATATTTATGCACATAGTGTGGGAGGCTGACTGCAAATAGTAGATGTTAATTCACTCCTCTGAGGAAAAACTGGCCGTGAGAGCAGATCAATTACAATGGATGAAGGTAATTTTTAAGACTTAATATTTATTTAGGAAAGAAAGGGGTTCATTTATGTTGAATTATGGCACACAGTTGATGAGAGTGGAAGCACGGAGCCAGCCAAATTTTATATTTAAGAACATGAGGCAAATTTAAAAATATTTTATTTTTAAACTTCTTAGCTGTAAACAATTCTCAAAGAACAGTAGATGAGTATAGTTTTAAGTATATATAATCATTTTTCAAAGTCTGTCCTCAAAATACATATGTTCTGATGCTAGTTAGAGAGTTGTATACTTTATGAAACATTTAACAAAGTGCAATAACTGAAGTTCTCCTACTTAAAGCTTCCCTGGTCTCTAGAAATATTTTGTAACATTTTTCAAAAGTGGAATTGAGTTTCTACAGCTTAACAAGATACTGAGTATTATTTCATCCACAGCAAGTGACAATGTATGCTCATGCTTTTGTACTGTCATTTAGGCGTGTAATTATAAGACATATAATGTTAGAAAATGAACAGAGAAGATTGTACGAGGGATTGATAAAGGGCTAATGACAGTGGCTTCTGTTCAAGACTGAAAAGTGAGTTCAGTAGTTTAACAGCACAAGAATCTTAAGTTCTTGATCAGAAGAATTTATTCAGAAATTTTAAAAGGACTTCAATTGATTTGGCAAGCAAGCAGAGATAGATCTAAGAAGGAGTTTCAGTTGTACAGTATGTTAAAAAACATGCTAACTAAAAGGATGTTTAATAAAAATTGGATTAGTAATTAAAAGTGTGTCAACTACACTTCTATTTTCTTTTGCATCATGCAACAGTAATCGAACAGTAATTCCATGTTTGCTGAAAAAAAAATAATATGTAAAGCAAGTGAATTAACAGAGGATTCTGCCTCAAATAAGAGAACATAATGCTTTAACGAAAGGATGGAAAATTGAATACTGCTGAGTTTTTTGTTGTTTCTACTAGAGTTTCCACAGAAACAATGTCATAATCATGACATGTAAAGAACTATAATTCAATAGCACCTGTACTCATCATTTTTGTTATACAGACTATCTCTTACAAGATGTTATTGTGAGTGTTAAACTCTGTAATGCTTTTCACAGAATCACAGAACCACAGAATGGCCAGGGTTGGAAGGGACCTCAAGGATCATGAATCTCCAACTCCCATGCCACATGCAGGGAGACCAACCTCCACATTTAATACTAGACCAGGCTGCCCAGGTCCCCATCCAATCTGGTCTCAAACACCTCTAGAGATGGAGTATCCACAGCTTCTCTGGGCAGCCTGTTCCAGTACCTCACTACTCCCATAGTAAAGAACTGACATCCAACCTAATCTTCCTTCTCTCCCTCAACTTAAAACCATTTCCCCTTGTCCTGCAGTTACCTACCCTTTCAAAGAGTTGATTCCCCTCCTGTAGGTACTTTAGGTACTGAGAGGCTTCAATGAGGTCACCCTGCAGCCTTCTTTTCTCCAGGCTGAACAAGCCCAGCTCCCTCAGCCTGTCTTTGTAGAGGAGGTGCCCCAGTCCCCTGAGCATCTTTGTGGCTCTCCTCTGGACCCTCTCCAACAGCTCCCTGTCTTTCTTATACTGGAGGCTCCAGACCTGGACACAGTTCTCCAGATGGGGCCTCCTCACAAGAGCAGAGTAAAGTGGGACAATCACTTCCCTGTCCCTGCTGGCCATCCCTCTTCTGATGGAGCCCAGGATACCATTTGCTTTCCAAGCTGCAAGAGCACACTGCTGGCTCATGTTAAGTTTTTCATCCCCCAGGTCCTTCTCTGCAGGGCTGCTCTCAAGGACCACTCCTTCCAGTCTGTATGGATGCATGGGATTCCTCTGGCCCAAGTGCAAAACCTTGCACTTTGCACTTTTGGGACTTCAGTCTTCTGATACATGCTCTGAGGCATCTATATATTGGGCAAAAACTAAAGCACATAACCAGAGATACAAAAATTAAAATAGCCAGCATCAGCTACCATTTTTAGTTTGGGATTTATCAGAAATGCATGTAAGTGAATATGTAAGTGATAACAGAAGGTAAGATTATGTGGGCCTTTTTAAAGAGTATGTAATTACAGTAAATGTAAACAGCTGTGCAAAGCCTGTAATGAAATCAGGACTCTTTGCCTTGCTCCACCTTAGGAAGCAGGCTGCTGAGAAGTTGGATGAGGGAAAGAAGAGAAAGATTTGTGTCTTTTTCTCTGTAACCTGCACAACTTGACCATAAGTCGTGATGGAATCATGATGGAAAAATATGTTCTTACCTGTTATTAAAGACCATGGTTGAAACTTTCCCAGCCATATTAGTAAAAGTATTCTGTGTTTACATATCAAATAAACTTCTCAAGTATTATGCTGAAAATTTAAATGCATTGATGAAATGAAAATTAAAGCTCATTATGGCTTATTTAGAAGTAAATAGCACTCGATTAATGAGGCATTAAGACCTGTATTTACAGGTTGCTGAATAATAAGCGAGAAAAAAACTGGGAACACCTTGTAAATATCTTATCTAGCCAATTTAAATGAAGTAAAAGTCAACAAATAAGTCTAAAGGAAATCTAGATTCTCAGTTTTTTTTTCCAGTATCTCAGTAGTTCGTTGTCAGAAACGTATTCCTTCACAGAGAAAAATAGCCATAAAACTGACAGATGAGATCAAGAAAAAGCCTTGTGGTAGCAAAATGTTAACTGCTGATAGCAAATATTTTTCAAAATTATCAGCTTTTTAGTTCATGGAATCATAGAATATCCTGAGTGAGAAAGAATCCACAAGGATCAAGCTCAAACACGGGCTCCACACAAGGCCACCCTAAAATCGATACTCTGCCTGAGATCATTGTCCAAACATTTATTGAACTCCAGCAGCTGGGGAGCCTGTCCTAGTGCTCGAATGGTGAAAAACCTGGTGAAGAACCTTTCCCTAGACCCATTCCCAGCCCTCCCCTGGCGCAGCACCAAGATGTTCCCTTGTATCATATCACTGTCACCAGGGAACAGATCTCAGCGCTGCCCCTGCACTCCCTGCAAGGAGCTGTAGGCTGCCACAAGGCCTCCCCTCAGCCTGCCCTGCTCTGGGCTGAACAAGCCAAGGAAAATCAGCTGCCTCTCTATATCTTGTTCTCTAGACCCTTCAATATCTTTGTTGCTTGTTCCTATATGTCCTCTTCTTTATGCCAATGTATTTGTATAGAATAATTCAACAGTTTGAACATTCAAAGTATTCACTAACTGCCTGTCCATCTTTCTCTCATGCAATAAACTCTAAATTGAGAATAACAAGTTAAACAACATCACTGACTGTCAGCTCTGTTAGGCAATGCCATTGGGCAAGGCTGTGCTTAAGGCAGTGTAACCTGAGAATGATAGAGAAAAATATGTGGTTTGACCAGCATGAATAAGCAAAAAAAATCACAATGAATTGTTGTCTGGAAAAATCTGTAAAATGCCATCAGAAATTCATTTTCAATTTACTTTCAGGAAACGAGATATTCCTCCCAGAGTGTGAAAATATATTAATGCATGAATCTTCAGCTTAACAATTCCAAATCTAAATTAATATAATTATACAGTAACTGCAATCCTTGCTAGAACTGCAGGCTTTGATATTCTACAATAAGTTGTTATCAACATGGTGCAGTGCTCAGTAAGAAGCAAGGACTAGATCAGTTTGTAAAACCACCCACTCCACAGGTAAATAGGAGAAGCTGACACTGTCCCATTCATAATCAAGGGAAGAGTTAACATATGAGTCATTTCCAACCACTGAACTGTATTGAATCTTGCAGCTGAGCTGTAGTACTTGACTGCTTGTAGAAGAGATCAACAGCAGCAATAAAAATGACAATTTGTGCTTCACTGTAATCAATGAAGAAAATTAATGTGGTCTTGACTGTCAGTGCCCATTTGTTCAGGGCATAATCACAGAATCACAGAATGGCCAGGGTTGGAAGGGATCTCAAGGATCATGAATCTCCAACCCCCCTGCCACAGGCAGGGCCACCAACCTCCACGTTTAATGCTAAACCAGGCTGCCTGGGGCCCCATCCAACCTGGCCTTGAACACTTCCAAGGACGGGGCATCCACAACCTCTCTGGGCAGCCTGTTCCAAAACCTCACCACTCTCTGGGTAAAGAATTTCCCTCTGATGTCTGACCTAAATCTTCTCTCCCTCAACTTAAAACCATTTCCCCTCGTTCTACACACATCAACCCTTTCAAAGAGTTGATTCCCCTCCTGTTTGTAGGCTCCCTTTAGGTAATGAAAGGCTGCAATGAGGTCACCCCGCAGCCTTCTTTTTTGTTTTTAGTTTTCCTTTCCTGCCATAGTCTTGAATTGTTTTTTCAATTGTTTATTTATTGGACATAAAAATTAATTTGCGTGGGGTTGATTACGTAGTAAGATGCAAGAATATTCCACTGTGTACATTATTGATATAAACTCTGCATTTACAGAGTGAAGAACAGATATCATATAAGCCTGGTTGATTTCTCCATCCCTTTGTAGAGTCCTTTCTCTGATGTCAGGAGCACCTCTTAGCAGTCTAACCTGTGCCTTATGTTCCAACAATTGAGAATCATATGGCATTTGTAATTTTAATTAGTAGCATATTTAATGATTTACAAAGACTTTCAGAGCTCTGTTATCAGGGTTGGCCTGATCTGAAGCTCAGTTCCCTCTGTTTTGAAAACACAGACATATTTCCCTGTTTCCTAGGTGACAAAGCACAGAAGTGTAGAACAGTTAGCATTAAACTATCAAATTTCATTAAAAGTTGCTGTGCAGGGAACCTCTGAAGAAGGAAGCCAAAGCATGAGTGAGATGGTTCTTACTCCTAAATGTCTGAACAATTTCTACAGTTTTTGTTTTTGTTTTTGTTTTTTAAATCTGAAAGGAGTTTAATTGATGCTGTAGCTGGAGTTATTCTATGTAAAGTAACCCACACTGCAGTATGAATAATAATACATTATATTAAAACTTATTCAAAGATATAAACACTCTATGTGAAGTTATAACACTAATTTTTTCTCCTGACCTTGTGCAGAATATGACTGTGCTCTACCACAGTCAAACTACTGATTTTAATCTCTCTCTATGGATATTTTCTTCAAATAATCTGTTTTATCTGTTATATTGTAACTGTATTATTGTAATTGTTATTGTAAATAATATTGTAGATATTTCTATATATGTTTTCTTTTATATTTATTATACCTATTGTCTGGATTTTTTTTTTCTTTTCTACTTAGACCAATATTCATATCCTGAAGAAAATATTCCCCTGTCATTACTACCTTGGTTCTGGAAGAAGAAAAGGAATTCTGTATCTCCTGCTGACAAAAATCAAGACAAAACAGGTAATGTTAGTCTCTTCACCACATTTGCACACACTAAATAATTAGCAAATTATCAAAATGAAATGGCACTAATATGATGGAAGTGTTAGATTTGTTAATTATCTGCTGAACATTTTAAGCAATATGGTATGAATCTTCCAAGCACAGATTAGTAAAAACAGTGTCAGATTGTCCTGCATCAATCTCTTTGACAGATAAGCTGTGTGGCCCATTTGCTCAAATTGCAATAGTAGGATAAGATAGGATAGGTTAGAATGGAGAGGAATGGAGTGGAGTGGAGTGGAGTGGAGTGGAGTGGAATGGAATGGAATAGAATAGGATAGAATAGAATAGAATAGAATAGAATAGAATAGAATAGAATAGAATAGAATAGAATAGAATAGAATAGAATAGAATAGAATAGAATAGAATAGAATAGAATAGAATAGAATAGAATAGAATAGAATAGGTATATGTAAGTTGGGATCTTCAAAGGTCATCTAGTCCAACTACCTGACTACTTCAGAACTAAATAAAAATTACAGCATGTTACTGAGGGCATTATCCAAATGACTCTTGAGCACTGTCAGCACCTCTCTAGGACACTTGTTCCATTTCTTGATGGCTCTCATGGCTCTCTTGATGTAAAAATGTTTTTCCAAATAACCAGTCTGAGCTTCCCCTGGCACATACTTGTGATGTTCCAGTGTATCCCATCACTGCAGGGGAGCAGGGCCATGAAACTGTTTTTGCCTGCCCTTCTCAGGGAGCTGCAGCTGATGTCACTTCTTGGCCTCCTCTTTGCCATACTGAATAATCTGAGTGTTCTCAGCCTCTCCTCACAGAACATTCTGTTCAGCTCTTTTACTTGCTTTTTTGTCCTTTGGACACTTTAAACTACTTTACTAATGCCTTTGTTATGTTGTGGAGACCAGTACATTTGCAGCTGGAAATACTGTGGTAAACCAGATCAGAGATCTTTGATAAACCACAAAACTGAGATTGCAGGCTTGGAATCTGTTGCTTCTTAATCTGGAGGCACCGTGATTGAGCAAGTAACTTGTGCCTGATTTTTGAAACATTACTTACACAGTCTACTTTTTTTGTTAAGCAGATCTACTCTGTCGTAGTTGAAGCCCAGGGCTCCAGGAAATTTTTCAACCCAAATCCTTTTCTTATATCTCAATATGTGAGTGAAGGGAAAATAAAATAAAAAATAATAAAAAGAAAAGGAAAAAAAAAGAACGTTTGGATGAGTAGAAAGTAATTGTAACTTACCGATTGCTAGTTCAGACATGACAAGAATGACACTGACTGGCATAGTGACGTGATAGATCAACTATGAGACTGGAAAACTAGCAGAGTAACATCTTGGTGTCTTTGTATGTTGTGCTTTACTGTATTCTATCATCCTTGGTTTTGTGTGCCGGCTCAATCTTTGTGTATTATGGCTAGAAGACTGTGTGCCAGCGGTTAATGTGCCACTTAAGTAAAAAGTTCTGGCATTGGATGAAATAGCATTTATTTCAGTGACTAATTTGGTACTCTGAAATGGTCAACCTGTTGTAACTAGCCAGGCTAGGCAGGTCTCTAAGTAGTTTTGGGGAAGAACATGAATATACCTGCCACCCATATAAGTCTCTGTAATAATATTGCAATAGTCTTACAAGTGTAAATAACACACCTGTTAAACATATAACTCTGCCTTCCCCTGAGGTTGGCTTAAGAGCTAACAATTCAGACACTTCTGCTGCGTAAAAGTGACTGATCCATATGGTTCATATTAGTTGAAAGATACTATAGTTCTCTCAGCAAACCATACTGTTTCAAATACTGTAACAGAGAGATTTTCATAGGGCTTTGCCAGTTTGCAATTCTGTGAAACCAAACGAGAATACATACTAGTAAAGAAACAATGCTTGTATCACTTTTCTTTTCCAAGGACAAAATGCAGAGACACAGAAGGATTTTTTAGGTCTTTATCATACAGTAAATTCAATATATTGATATAAGTATTAAAATATAAAATATAGTGAATATAATAAATAATTGGATGTAATCAATTCAAATTATCATCCTCTTTGCTTCATGACTAGCAAATTTCAGAACTTAGAAATTAATGTCTACAAACTTTGTAAGATTCAACAAGGTCTCCACATAAGTATCTCATATATGAGATACTGGGAGAGATGTAACCTAATTCAACTCCTACTAAAGTCATTAAGCGTGCATTTACCATGTTGTGCTTTTTGCATAATAAAAGGAGTTCACTATTTTTCCTTTGCTATTCATTTGGTTTGATTGCTCTTATCTTACGATTTCTGCAAAATGTGGGTGTTAAGTCTGCATATTTTCTTCAATGTCTGAGTACTCTTCAGTGGTTTCAATTAGCAGAAAAGCCAGATGCTAGTCAATCAATATGAAATTAAAGTCTTTTATCAAAATTGTATTGGTGCTTAAAAACACAATTCCTCTACTCCAAGAAAAACAGCAACTGTCAGCTTCCTTTCCCTTTTGATAGAGTATACATGCAACTATAATAGCAACACTTACATCTTTTAACTAATACTAGTAAGGATGCAAAACATAATGAATATTTCTTGATTACAAAGAAAACAAGTGCTAGGCCATTTGTCTTCACTCTGATACCTTCTGAAGCATTCTCTTTATGTAACGAAACACAACATGGCTCATCTGCTTTGTCTTTCCCTCATCTGTTTTCAGGAGGAAAGTAGAAATTGAGTGGGAGGTGCACTGGTGTATTAGATTCTCCTTTGTCTTGATCACCTAAAAATGGACATTCTGATATGCAAATACTCTATCATGAGGAAAATACACTTGTAATAAAATAACAATATTAATTCAGTAGGGATATAATTATGTCATGTTTTCCATGCTGACATGCCTTGATATATTTATTATTTTAAGGAAAACATCTCTGACACTGTGAAAATGAGAAATAAAAACCATGAGACTTTGGGAGTTACATCCCCCCAAAGAAGTAGTCCTCTTCAATTTTGTTTTCTCTCCTTAAGTAGTATTATGAAGTCACTTCTCTGTCTTTTCTTTCTATCATAATTGCTAGTAGTCACTTCTATAAAAGAAAATAATCCTCTACAAAAGAACAGTCCATGCTGGTGAAAATGTAAAAGATAAGTCAATATAGCAAAAAAAAAATAGGCAATTGAAGATACACATGGAATGTGATAAAGGTACAAGATAGACCTTAGAATGTATAGGGTAATTCCCAGATATTAAAGCAGTTGTTCTTCTTGCAGCTGGCGTGAAAAAGCACAGAAATAGCGTGACAGAGAACCAATAACTCACAGGTACCACTGCATCTGAATTCTTAAGCATAAAATACTGTGAATCCTTAAGCATAAAATGTTACTAGGGAGTGGCCTAGCAATAAATCAGGCATGCCAAGAATGAATGCTGCTATTTTAAAATATGCTTTTTATTTGAGAGAGGGATCAATAAATGAAAAATAAAAATTAAAAAAATAAGACCACCAAACTCTTTGTTCTTCCCATGCATTAGTTTCAAAATAAAAAACAAGATTTTATCTAAAGCAAACAGCGATGCTTCTCAGCATGCCCTGACATTAAGGTCCCCCACCTATCCCAGTAGGAATGCTCTCTGACCTTCCTGCCATGGCTGGTTATGCAATGAGGATGGTTATCTCCCTCTGTGTAAAGAGCTCATATCTGTCTGATGCAGAAGTGGGGAGAATTCTCAGCTTAGATGTGGCCTTGCAGAATTACTGTGGAACATACAGCAGCACTGTAGCCAAGGCACCACCACAAACTACGTCTTCATGGGAAATTACATTGTTTTACTATTCATAGGAATAAGGTCTAGTACAACTTCTGTGTCTGTCCTTTGAATCTTTGTAAGGCATGGCCTAGAATCATAAGCATTTCATATCTTTCATGTGACCACGAAATGCTAGAGTTCTCAAATCTTAGTGGAGCCAGAAGGGGGAGCAGCAAAAAGTCTACCATGGACTTCCAGAGGGCAGACTTGAATTGTTCAGAAGACTAGTAGGGGTAGTCCCGTGGGTTCAGTCTTAGAGAGTAAAGGGGTCCAAGATGGCTGGTTGCTCTTCAAGAAGGAAGTCATGAAGGCGCAGGAGCAGGCTGTCCCCCTGAGCCACAAAATGAAAAAATTCCGGCAGGGAAGAAGACTGGCATGGATGAATAGGGAGCTATTGCTGAGGCTCAAGGAGAAAAAGAGAATTTACCTCCTGTGGAAGAAGGGACAGGCAACTCAGAAAGAATACAAAGAAGTTGTTAAGATGTGCAGAGAGAAAATCAGAACGGCAAAAGCCCAGCTTGAACTCAACCTGGCCGCCGGGGTAAAAAGGGACAAGAAGCCCTTTTACAAATACATCAACAGTAAGAGGAGGACTAAGGAGAATCTCCATTCTTTACTGGATGAGGCTGTGAATGTGACCACTGAAGATGAGGAAAAGAGATAGGTTCTGAATGCCTTGTTTATGTTTGTCTTTAAAGGTCAGACCAGTTATCCTCAGGGTACTCCACTCTCTGACCTCGTGGTTTTGACTGGGGAGTAGACTGCATGCCCTACGATTCAGGAGGACACAGTCAGAGACATACTACTGTCACAAGTCCATGGGGCCAGATGAGATTCATTCAAGAGTTCTGAGGGAACTGGTGCAGGTGGTAGCCAAACCGCTATCCAAGGATCAGCGCTCCTTGTTGACTGGTGAGGTCCCAGAAGACCGGAGGCTTGCCATCTCCATCTGCAGACTCCCATGTACAATGAGAGTTGTAAGGAGGACCCGGGGAACTACAGGCCTGTTAGCCTGACCTCAGTGCTGGAAAAGATTATGGAGCAGACTGTCTTGAAGGAGATCACACAGCATGTGTGGGACAACTAGGGGATCAGGCTTAGCCAGCATGGGTTCACGAAGGGCAGGTCCTGCTTGACCAACCTGATCTCCTATGATCTTGTGACCCATCTGATGGATGAAGAAAAGGCTGTTGATGTAGTCTACCTAGACTTCAGCAAAGCCTTTGACACTGTCTCCCACAGCATTCTCCTGCAGAAGATGGCAGCCCGTGGCTTGGACAGGTAAGCTCTTGGCTGGATTAGGAACTGGCTTGAAGGCTGGGCCCAGAAAGTGGTGGTGAATGGAGCTAATCTAGGTGGCGATCAGTCACAAGCAGTGTTCCCCAGGGGGCAGCGCTGGGGCCTGTCCTTGTCTTTATTGATGACCTAAATGAGGGCATTGAGTGCACCCTCTGTAAGACTGAGATGACAACAAGTTGGCTGGAAGTGTCGATCTGCCTGGGTGTAGCGAGGCCCTACAGAAGGATCTGGACAGGCTGGATGACTGGGCTGAAGCCAGTGGGATGAGGTTCAACAGAACAAAATGCCAGGTCCTGCACTTTGGCCACAACAACCCCAGGGGACGCTATAGGCTTGGGGCAGAGTGGCTGGAAGACTGCGTAGAGGAAATGGATCTGGGGGTATTGATTGATGCTTGGCTGAACATGAGCCAGCAGTGTGCCAGGGTGGCCAAGAAGGCCAATGGCATCCTGAACAGCATCAGAAATGGCATTGCCAGCAGGAATGGGGAAGTGATTGTCCTTCCCCGTACCCAGCTCTGGCCGCATCTCGAGTACTGTGTTCAGTTTTGGGCCCCTCACTGCAAGAAAAACATTGAGGCCCTGGAATGTGTTCAAAGAAGGGCAACAAAACTGGTGTAGGGTCTGGAGCACAGGCCTTATGAGGAGAGGCTGAAGGAGCTGGGAATGTTCAGTCTGGAGAAGAGGCGGCTCAGGGGAGACCTTATTGCTCTCAATAACTACCTGAAGGGAGGTTGTAGTGAGCTGTAGTGAGCTTTTCTCTTGTGTCACTGGTGACAGGACTAGAAGGAATGGCTTCACACTGCACCAGGGGAGATTTAGGCTGGACATTAGGAAATACTACTTCTCTGAAAGAGTGGTCAGGCACTGGAATGGGCTGCCCAGGGAGGTGGTGGAGTCACCGACCCTAGAGGTGTTCAAGGAACTTTTGGATATTGTGTTGAGGGATATGGTTTAGTGAGTACTATTGGTGATTGGTGGATAGTTGCGCTGGATGATCTTGTAGATCTTTTCCAACCTTGGTGATTCTATGGTTCTGTGATCTCTCTTTATTCTGTCCTCTAAGGAGGTACCTAATTCTACGTTAATTTTTCATTCTGGTCACTTTTAATGAAATCTTATGGCTTTCAAATAATAGTTGCAAGTATCCTCATGATTCACTGAAAGCTAAGTGATCAGAAACTCTTCAAACTTCAGTAGGTCTATTCTTTAACTCTGTCTGGATTTATAAGCTTGAAATCAAAACGATTTACTAGACTACATGAGTGTAGAGGAGCTAGGCTTTAACTCTTTCATTCTTTCAGTGAGGATTTCTAATAATCATTCAAAAAAATGACCTCCTGCTTAAGGCTTCTACTTCTATGTTATCCGGGGAATGAAAAATAGCAAGCTAACTTCAAAAAGATTTCCAGGACCTAGTAATTTACATCTTTACAGTATTGATTCATGCAGCAGACATACTAGTAGGAACTGCAAGACTGAATTAGCAGATGAATAGATAGATAAAATTCAAAACAAACCAGTTTGCTTAGCTCAAAATGAACATATGCTCATACTTTTTCTAATAGTTTTGTTCCAACATTTTTCTATAAAACTGGAAAATATAAGGTAATGATTTTCTAATAATGATTCTGTTCGTATGCACTTTTTTTTTTTTTTCCATGAAGACTGCAAAAGCTGTTATGTTTACTCCTCAACATGATGATTAGATAGGTGAGAACATTTTATGTTTCTCATCATTTTGCAGTTGGGTATCTACACAGGACAACAACTAACACTTAGGAGTGATAAGAATACCATGTGCTGAATTACCATGCACGAAAGAGATACAAAGTTCCTCTATAAAAAGGGGAACTGAAATTATATGTGAAAATTAAACCTTGTAAGTAAAAATTATACCCCTCTAAAGCTCCAAAAAAGTCTTGGACATGGAACCAGAGATTTAAAGCTGAAAAGAAGTAGCATATTGAGATCCAATTTTTGGAGTGAAGGTGATGTGAAAATTAATCTTCTTATTAGAAAACAAATCTACTGAAGTTGTACCCTATGGAACCTGTTTACATACATTTCTGAAAAGCTTAAGCAATGCTAGATGGAAACAGATGATATACCAAGGAGGCAATGAATGGTAAGGTGCAGTTTTGTAGAATGATCCAATCATCCAGCCCAAACTTACATCTGAAATGCTGTAAAATGATAAACACAGGCTAAACAGAACTACAGAATATTACCAATATTAGTTACTATAAGTACCCTTGCTAAAACACATATTTTCTCTTTTTTTTCAAACATCTTGCTATGCAACATTAAGCATGGATATTTTTTTGCAGAAGTTTTTGGTAAAATCTTTTACTTACATTGCAAAGATTGGGTTAAAGTCTATTGGGTTAAACTATCTGGTTTTGCAAGTAATTTCTATGGTGAGATCCTTTCCAACAGCAAAATAGGATAAATATCTAGTGAAGTCCTTAAAAAACAAACAAACAAACAAACAAAAAAAAAAAAAAAACAACACAAAAAACTAGATAACTCCTTAAATTGCAAAATTACTTTCAGTTAAAGTAAGTTCTGATCCTGAGATGAATAGTCCTGTGAATTACTCCCATTGTTTGCAGACTAGTCAGCCTGGCCACAAAGGAGGACATTTTGCTTAAGGCAGCTTCCTGATTGCAAGAATGAAAAAGAATATCAAACTAATTAGATTCAGTCATTTCCTTCTAAATCACTATTATTTGTGGTACAGAAATGAAACTGAAGTTAGATGATGGTATTTATAATGTAATTTTGTAATTACTATTATTAAAAGGGAGTAAAAAATCTATTTTGTGTCCTGATCATAGTAAGAATTAAGCAGGTGACAAACCTTTCCATGCTAAAAGCTCTACTCAAAAGCTGCTCCCATCTGTAATTCTAACTTAATATTTATTTATAGGTATTTCTACCTTGCTTCCATCTGTTTTCTCTTTCTCTACATGAGTGAAAGATTTCCTCTCTCTCTCTGTCTCTTTCTCTCTCTCTCATGCCCATTACAGTCAAACTGTCATGTTTCCTCAAACTCTCCTATACAGATAACACCAGAGTTTGTGTGAGTTTGATTTTTGGCCAGTTTTATGCTTCAGCTTTTTTATTATACAGGTAAGGTTAATTGCTTATTACATTTATCTTGCATGAAAACCAAGGCTTGGTTGCAGCTTCCATAATTCTTCACTCATCTCCCACCTTGTATTTCAGACTGCTTGAAATCTCTACTAATTTTGGCTGAAACAGAGGTGGGTTGTTTTTTCACAGTAGGTGGTGTGGTGCTTTCTTATAGAACTGTGACCAAAACAGCACTGAGCTACTTCAGTTGTTACTGAATAGTACTGACAGTCTCTTTCTTCTCTGTTTTTCCCAGCAAGGAAGCATAACAACCTGGGGAAGCACAAGGTGGAGGGGGAACACTTCCAGAACACCCAAGAATACTAAAGTGATATTACATGTCACATGATGTCTTCCTTAGCAATAAAAACTGAACAAAGCAGGAAGGGGAAATATTCATTGTTACAGCATCGGTCTTCTTGAGTAACCGTTACATGTGATGAAGTCCTAGTTTCCTGGCACTGCTTAAACATCAGCTTAGTAGTGCTCAATACTTAAATATTAAGAGTGGGGAATTGATTTTTCTTTTTGCTTTGCCTGCACTTATTTTCTTTTCCTGTTATGTTGTATTTATCTCAATTCACAAGTTTTCTCACTTTTACCCTTCTGATTCTTAACCTCTGACACTGTGTAGTATGGTTACATGACACTTAGCTACCTACTGGATTTAAACTGCAACAGAAGCTACAGGAACATGTTAATCTGCTGTTTCCTTGGCTGATGTTGCTGACAACATGAAAAATGTGGCTGATTGCTGTGATCATGAAAGGATTAGAGAAAACAGTTCCATATTTGTTATATTGTGATTATTATCATTAATCTCTGATAGATTACAAAAAGTCTGTTTCTTTTTCATTGAGGAAAGTCTTCCTATATGATTATCTAGAAAAGCAAAAATCATTAAGGAAATAAAGCAGCAATAGGACAACAGATTTACTGCTGAATGTAGTCTGTCTGAGGAAGCTGATGAAATCTTGTAATGGAGCCCTGTGAGAAAACAGTGCTCTCCCTAGGAAATTTGTTTAACAGCGATACACTGTGCTCCCGTCTCAAAAAAGATATTTACTTTTACCTCACATGATGAAAAAATTATAGATTACAAGAACAACATACAAAGAAAGCAAAAACTATCTTTTTACATTGCTAAAGCATTAAAAAGAAAAATTAAAAGTCCATTAGTAGTGGTGCTTACCATTTGGGCCAGGGCTACATCTGATTTTAACCTACACAGTCTGTATGGTAGAGCTGCAGTCATTACAGCACGCACAAATGCATGAGGGTAAAATGGTTATCTGGGATGACCTTCAAAAGATGAAGTAATGAATCGTATTTTTAACAGCTGCTCTCTTATGTTGTATTTCAGTGTTCTGTAGTCACACACAATAGATAGACTCTTCTCAGAAAAGAAAAGCACTCAGTCAAGAATGAAGGTAATTCAGTTCCTCTCTAGTCTGTTTACCAGGAAGGCATTTAGCAATACCAGGAAGAGCTCTTTATGAAAGAGCAATGTACTGAGCTTTGACATGAGTGTTATTATTTCTGCTAGAAGAGATGATCAGATAAGGACATTTTATCTGTACAAAACACAATCCCCGGTCAAGATGCTTCTCTCAATCTGCGGTATGAAAACACTGCATCTGTTTTGCTAGATGCATACAACTTTGTTCAGTCCCTGTAACTTTCAGTACTTACTTTGACAACATCATAATTCTTCTTGGCATCCATTATCTCTGGAAGAGTGACTTTAAGGCCTTCTCAGTGTCCTTAAACCAAGTTTTTAGGGGTTTTAAGCTTTATAGTGTGACGTTGACAAGCAGTGAGCAAATACCAATAGTGCAATCTATAGCTATAAATCAGGATACTCTGTAATGACATGACTTCAGGTGCTGAACTTATATGGACTTATATTTTCATTTCTCTGTATGTGTTTTGATGCCTGAAAAGACTACCTTTTGTACTTAAGATTCAGAATCAAGTACTTCCTTCCTTTCTAGCATAGAAATTTGTCTAGTTGTTCTATACATGACAAACAACTAGCAAATACATGTATTTTTCAAATGAATTTGTGAGACTGGCACAGAAAAAAAAAGCTAACAGGACAACGAACAACAACAACCAGAAACAAACAAACAAAAAAATCAAAACAAAACAACCCTGAATACATCCTCTTAGTACTTCATTACCAATAATTACTTCTCCTGTTTTGTTTTGTTTTCTTTTGTTTTCAGAAGCATGGACAGAAAGTGTTTCTCTTTCAAGCTCTTGTATTCCTGAAAATTTAGTAAGAAGTGATCCTGAACCTAAACCACAGGCCACAATTCACTCATCAGCTCCTCTACCAGGCAGCATAATGAATTTTTCAGAAGAGATTCAAGAAAATCCTTCATGTGGGATTAAAAGTGTTATGATTGAGGAGACACCTGAGCAGGGTGAGCAGCACTTTGTCCTTAAATGTTCAGATTAAGAATGTACTATTTTCCACTAAAGAGTGACACACTGTAGTCTCAAAGCACAAGTAGTAGAATTTAAAAAGCATGATAGTCCATATTGCATCATCAGTGTGAGAGTTCCTGGTATGATTCAGCATATAGGTACTAGAACTTGTTCTCTAGGCCTTTGTAGGTATTGTTCTCACATAGAAGAGATGCCTCTTGGCCTTATCCCTATTACAAACAAAAAAAGCCATTAGGAGAGCAGTCCTTTATTATCTCTTGTTTATCTGTAAATTCTACAAGAAGTATAACCTGACAGATTCTAAAAACTATCAAAAAATAGAGTTTCGGTTGTTGAGAAATAATATTTCTGGTTAGTTTGTGTCTATATGACTATGCCAGGTAAGATTAAATGTTTCCAAATAGCTTTTTATATTACCAATCTGACATGTTAAAAAAGAAAGTGTTTTTGCCGAAGAATAAAGAGCAACAGGAACAACTGAAGTTTTACTCTGAAAAAGGTAAATGTTATACATTGATTCTAGTTACAGAAATGAAAGACTTCTGACTTGAGGACACTTGTGTTCTGAAATGGGATTAAGTTTCCTGTTGCTATGTTGGTTTTAAATTCATCTAAAAGATGGCATCGAATGTAAAGAGAAAAAATTGACAGAGATATCTAGTCAATGGCATATCAGAAAATCCTGCACAACAAAGTTGTGAAAACATATGTTAAGTAGCTAGATGTCTAATGAATGCTCAGCTAAAGAGAAGCCAGATATAGGCTGACATCTATCATGTGTGCATTAACCTGTGGGAGTTTGAGATACGCTTCTTCACCATGGACTGCTGTAGACCACAGCATAACTTTGAAGCCATTTCAGTAGAGGCTATGGCAAACTCTGTTTGCATTTTTTCCAGTAAAAAACAATGCAGCATTTCTGATATCCACTAAGAGTTTCAAGATTAATCTTTTTTGAGGCAGGAAAATGGAATCTTCAGTGTTGGCTTGCAATCACTGATGCTCCCATGTTTGTTTTTGTTTGTTTGTTTGTTTGTTTGTTTTTACCAGAAGTGTGATTATGAATAGTAAAGAGCTTTTTCAAGATTATCTATGGTTTCAAATATAATACGTTGCAGAGAAATTCAAATACGAATTAAAGAGAAAAAAAAAATAGATCTGAAATGATAAAGTTCTTTCAGAAGTAATTACTCTCTCTGTATATTTTAGCATGCATTCTTTAGTGACATATTGTAGAAAATATAACCTTATATATACATAATGATGTATATAATATATAGTGACGTGAATGATGAATTCAATAAATAAAACTTGAGCTAAAGGGCACTCTTTCCAAAACATGTTTATTTAGTTACGTATTTTACCTCTCATTAAATTGGACTTTAGAAAAAAAGAGTTTTATGGTTGTATAGAAATTAGGACCTGATGATTTTATCCAGAACCTGGATAAACTGTTTTAAGATAATACATTCTGTTACAAAATTCCCAGCTAAAAAACAAAACAAAGAGACTCATATTTGATTTTTTTTTTGAATCACTGCTCTTGAGGTATATGAATATTGCTTTAGGAACTCAAAAAAGTATCCCTACATCTAGATCTCCCCAGTGACCAAAAATCCTTAATTTCTGATAAATGTCTCAATCTATTTAAAGAGGCAGAAGACTTCTTCCAAACGCTGTTCTGAATTTTACTCTAGAATACTTGACAAGATACTCCAACAAACTTAAGCAATAAACAACAACACACGTGGGCCATATATATCTTCTTCAATAATGTAATCTTTCCAACCACCACACATTTGATTTCAGTGATACTGAACAAAAGCCAACATCTCGAAGATGAGAAGCAAGACTGAGGGACATCTTTACATTCAGTATACCTCTATTTCCAGAATCACATAGAACCATTGAAAAATCAGGCAAATACTGCATCCTTTTTCTGCTTGTGGTTCTCTCAGTGATTCCCTGATTTCCCACTCTTCATTATGACATTTACTCATTATATACTCTGAAATTCTGTTAGTCCCAAAAGAATTAACACATACCATATTTTAATTTGATGATTTACTAAAGAGAATCTGAGAGTTCAAAGATTTTTCCTTGATTTTTACAAGTAACTTATTCATTTGTTTGATTGTTTAATAGATGTGGAGGGAAATTTTTGGCTGCAGAAACTTGGAATGAGTATAAACAAGTGGTCACAGCTGAATTCCCTGACTGAACTGCATGAAAACAGAGCTCTAGAAAAAGGTATATTTCTATAATAATTCTTTTTCTTCTTCTTTTTTTCTTTTCTGGAACACATACTTCATTTACTATTTTACATAAATCTTGAGGCTACTGTTTTTTTCTGTTATTTTTCTTTCCTTTATATGTGCTCAGATTTCTGAATTCAACTAAGTAGCTTGAATTTTTATGTCACTATTTTAACTATTCTGCCTACATTCTTTTGTCCTTACACATCTTTTAGTTAATTATTTTACTTAAGTAAAATATTTCAAAGCAAAATATATCAAAATAATTTTCTAGTAGAAAGTTAGCTGCTGTGCTAAGTCAGTTAGAGGGTCTGATCTGAAAACATTTAATTATATGTTTCTTATTAAAAAAAATAAGAAAATGAAAGGGGGTAGTTTTTATCATACTCTGGCATAAACTGAATCTTTCAAAACAGCCTGTAAGAAGTGGTTGTGAAAAAGACATTGAAGTGTCCTACTTAGCTATGATAAAAGCTAGTTTTATTAGGAGGTAGCACTTTTCTACATTAGTTTTAATATAAGTTTTTGTTTGTAGCTTTAGTGTGTATCAGTAACATCAGAGTTATCATGGACAACTAATTGTCAAACAAAATAACTAAGAGCAATTGTGTCCACTGGTCAAAGCTGACAAGTTAGAGTTGTTAAAACTCTCCCCCCAAAGGCCCATTTCCTTTGTCATCAGGCAAAATAGATATATTTTACAACTATACTTGATGTTCCAAGTAATTGTGCATTTCAGTTCTTGCTGATAGAAATTACTTACGGTTATTTACTTCCAGTTGATAGCATAATTTTTTTGTTGTAAAACAGATCATCCAAAAACATCTGGAGTTTGTTCTGATCTTGATCACAAAATTACTGAGCTGGAAGAGTATAAAACCAAAGAAGAATTGCCGTATATCCCATACAAACTTGCTACATTGTATATCTTAAAGGTAAAATGAAAATAAAAATTAAAAAATGAATGAATAAGTTACAATACAAAAAATTAACAATTAAAGTAAGTTCATCTGCACATAGGATATACTTAAATGCATTGTTTCCCTCATAAACTTTTTCATTATAGAAATCCAATTCACACTATTTTATTGCTCAATAGATTTTTCTTCGTATTAAGAAGTCTGCACTTAAATTTTGGACACAGAATTATGGATGTTAAAAAGAAAATGCTATTGTAGTTAAAATAAGATACTGAATTTTTTAATTTTGCCTCTAAGGTAATTGTCTGAAGTTAACAAACAAAGTACCACATCCCTTGAGGATGGAGAAAACCTTTGTATTCACATGCTGTATTTCTCACCACAACGCTTGATTGCCAGAAATGGCTTTTGATTTGCAGTACAAGGTCTTGTTTCAATTTCAACATTTCTGGTGTCAGTAGAAAACTCATTAATTAGCCTGATGCAGCCCTCTGTTTATTGTTCATTACTGGTTTTTAATGTCGGCATCAATGAAGTAAGAAAGAGAAGTCTAAGGGTAATTAAAAGGGATTTCAGGGACTTGGGGCAACTGGATAAGTGTGAGGAGCACAAGCAATGTTTTCCTCTATTTTTCCAGTAGCAGAGAACAATACTGTAAGGAACAGGCAGACCCTGCTGTTGGCTCTGAAGCTGGTGTTACTGCCAAAGTTTTGGTTTTCCTCACCACGTGACCATCTACACGACACCAGGCTTGCTGGATGCTGTGGAGATGAACCTTTTTCAGAGGGAGAAAAGGATTTCAGAGTAGGAATTGGTAGGGCTGATCAGTAGAGCTTTAAACTAGATTCAAAGGAAGTGAAAGAATAAAACCTAGCCTAAGGGACAACTTGCCAACATTTGGGGGCCTGCACTCTAGTGAGATCTTTCAATATGTTTCACCAAGTGCTGGGTACAATGTAAAATGTTTGCAGTGTTTCTACACCAATGCACACAGCATGAGGAACAAGCAAGAGGAGCTAGGAATTTAAGCTCAGTCCTAGAGCCATGACACCAATGGCATAAGCAAACCCCCTTGGGAAGAGCCCTCTAAGTGGTATGTTGCAATAGACAGTTCTGAGCTCTTTCAGCAGGGACAGGCAGGGCAGGTGAGGCAGGGGGTGTGGTGTATGTGTGGAAAGAGAGAGGCTGTGCAGAACTCATAGCTGGCTATGACACAACTGTAAGCCCCCAGGTAAGGATGAAAGGTCAAATAAAGCAGACTGGCTACCCAGCTAGACACAGACTCTGAGCTTTGAGGAAATGGTCCTTCAATGTTAAACAACTCTCTTGGGCTCCCTGATCTTCCAGTGTTCTAACAAATGGGATACCTCCTTGAAGAGGTCAAAGTTGGCTTTCCTGAAAACCAAAGTTGCATTCCTACTTACATACCTGTTTTTTCCACACAAGATCCTGAACTCTGCTATTTCATGTTTGCTGCAGCCAAAGCTGCCACCAGTCTTCACATTCACAACCAGCCCTTCTTTGTCAGTTTAAAAAAAAAAAAAAAAAGTCCAGTCAATCTCTCCATGTTGGCTCTCTGCCACCTGTTTACAGATGTTATCATCAGTGCTCTGCAGGAACCTCCTGGACTGTGTGCTTGGCAGTGTTTCTTTTCCACAAATATCAGGATGACTGAAGTCTCCCATGAGAACTGATGCCCAGAACCGTGAGGCAATAAGGCCTCACCAACTTCCTCCTCCTGATCAGTCAGCCTGTAGTAAACACCCACAGTGGTGTCACCCATATTAGCCTGTCCCTTAATTCTCACCTGTAAGATTTCACTTTATCATTGATCACTAGGCAGAGCACAATACATTCCAGTTCTTCTCTTGCATAAAGAGCAATTCCATCAGCTCACCTCTCTGGTCTGTATTTCCTAAAAAGCAGCATTCTAGACAGGCAAGCTGTCCCACCATGTCTCTATCATCACAATGAAATTATGAACCTACAACCACACACAGATCTCCAGCTCTTTATATTTATTCCTCTTGCAGTGTAAATTGGTATACTGGCACTTTTCTGTTTCATTTAGTCAGCTACTGTCAGAAGAATCTACCTTGCATTAAAATGCAACCAAGGATATCTATGAGTAGCTCCCAATTTTTATACTTTACACACTCATGTCTATTATTGCTGTAATTCATCTGGTAATATCTGTCAGACTCACTCAAAATGCGACACGTATCACTGTTATGTAAATTTGCACTGCACCTGCAAGACAAGGATGTAAAAAGAAAAGTAACAGAAACTGGGATGGGAAATAGTGGAATTTTTCTTTTGTGACTATTATGAAATAGAATGAATAAAATTGAGTCACTGAGGATCTTTAGGCAATTTTAAGCTTAAATGACTCATTTTTCAAATGAGAAAAAAACATCACTTTGCCAGTCCCTCATGTACATATAAGTTAATGAGAAATGACTATAGTGATTCTTAAAGTTATATCAATTTTGAACTTGTTAAAAATTACCTTAGTGGCATACTGAATGCAACTGAGTGCCATATGTTACCAATTTGTGTTATCTAACTTTTAAATGCAAAAATGTTATCTCCACTGTCCACTCTTTTTTAATTATTGTTAGTTGTTTGTTTTTTTTTTCCCAGCAAGAAGTTTAACAATGTTGTTTTTATTTTTCAAGAACTTAGAATAATTGTAATGACTGTCTTCCGTACTCAGATCACCACTCTACAAAAACAGAAATGGACAAGAAGAAAAAATCCACTTCAAGTAAATGAACAGACCCATATTTGTTGAATAACATAATGTAGTTGAATAGAATCTAATTGTTGAGTTGAATCTCACTGCTGAAGCCTCAGTGTTTTTGTCTAGAGTCCAGGCTATTTACATGCTTTCAAGGTCAGCTTAGTCTCCATATTTTTAATGTCATTTTGAAAAAAGTACATCAAAATTGTCTGATGATTCATTATAATTGCAGTTCATTCTCTAGTGTTCTGATTTCATCATTTCTTCCATTCTCTGCAGATTGTAAAAGACATGCAGGAAATGAAAAGCAAGCACATGAAGATAATCAAACAACTGGAAAATATCAAAAAAGAAAAACAGGTAATTATTCTGGAGCCTGAATGTCATTGTGTCATATTATTAGTCAAACTGAAACAGATGGAATCATAGAATATGTTGGGTTGGAATGGACCCCAAGGAACATTATGTTCCAAACCCCCTTCCACAGGCAAGGCCACAAACCTCCAGATCTGGTGATAGACCAGGTTGCCCAGGGCTCCATCCAAACTGGTTTTGAGCACTTCCAGGGATGGGGTGCCTACAGCATCTCTGGCAGCCTGTTCCAGCACCTCATCTCTCTCTCTGAACAATTTCCCCCTGACATCCAATCTAAATCTTCACTCCTTCAGCTTAAAACCATTCCCCCTTGTCCTGTGACTATCCATCTGAGTGAGAAATTGATTCCCCTCTGGTTTATAATCCCTTTTAAATACTGGAAGACTGCAGTGAGGTCTCCCTGCAGCCTTCTCCAGGCTGAACAAGCTCAGCTCCCTCAGCCTGTCTTCATAAGGGAGGTGCTCCAGCCCTCTGATCATCTTTGAAACCTTCCTCTGGACCCTCTCCAACAACTCCACATCTTTTTTGTACTAGGGGCCCCAGGTCTGGATGCAGTACTTCAGATGGGACCTCACGAGGGCAGAGTAGAGAGGGACAATCACCTCCCTGTCCCTGCTGGCCACCCCTCTTCTGATGGAGCCCAGAATACCATTGGCCTTCCAAGCTACAAGAGCACATTGTTGTCTAATGTTTAGTTTTCCACCCACCAGTACCCCCAGCTCCTTCTCCACAGGGATACTATTAATGAGTTCTTCTTTCTGTCTGTATACATATCTGGGCTTACTCCAACCCAAGTGCAAAATTTTGCACTTTGCTACATTAAACCTCATTAGGCTTACATGGCCCCTCCTTTCTAGCCTCTCAAAGTCCCTCTGGATGGTTTCACTTCCTTCTAATGTGTCAACTGCACTACTCAGCTTGGTGTCATCAGCAAACTTACTGAGAGTGCACTCGAGCCTGACATCAATATCATTGATGAAAATGTTGAAAAGCACCCATCCCAAGACAGACCCCTGGGGGACACCATTCATAACTGGCCTCCAAGTGCACATAAAACCATTCAACATAACCCTCTGTCTATGGCCTTCCAGCCACCGAATATCCACTGAACAGTCTACTCCTCAAATCTGTATCTCTCCAATTTAGAGATGTATTGAGGGACCACATCAAAAATTTTGCCCGAGTCCAGGTAGATGACATTGGGTACCTTCCCTTTGTCCACCAGTGTCGTCACTCCATTATAGAAGGCCACTAGTTTGGTCAGGCATGACCTTGCCATGCTGGCCATCTCAGATCACCTGTTCATCCCTCATGTGCCTTAACATGCCTTCTAGGAGAACCTGTTCCATGATCTTTCCAGGCACAGAGGTGAGGCTCACTGGTCTGTAGTTCCTGGGTCCTTTTTCCTCTCTTTCTTGTAAACGGGAATGACATTTCCATTTTTCCTGTCCCTGGGGACTTCACCCAACAGTCACAATATATGGTATATATTCATACATGGTGTCAAGTGACTCAGCAACCACATCAGCCAGCTCATTTAGGACTCTGGAATGCAAATCATCTGGCCCCATAGACTGGCATATATTCATTCTCATAAGGCAGTCTCAGACTTACTCTGCCCTTACAGAGGGGGAGCAGGGAGGATTTACTCCCCTAGTTTCCACCTACAGGGCCAGGGATATGAGCTTCAGGGACATGAGCAATACAAGAATCCTGGCAGTAAATGAAGACCATGGCAAAAACTCATTTACTACCTCAGCCTTCTCCATATCTGTCATAGCCAGTTCTCCTTTCTCATTTACCAAAGGAGGTGTGCTCTTTTTGGCCTGCCTCTTCTGGCTATTGTACCTATCGAATCTCTTCTTGGTGTTTTTAATATCCTTTGCCAAGTTCAGTTCCATCTGCTCCTTGGCTTTCCTAATCACTTCTCTGCAAGTCCGGACAGCATCCCTGTATTCTCCCCAGAATGCCCTGGGGAGAATATGCCCTTATTTCCACAGCTTGTACAATCTGTTCTTTTCCCTTTGTCTGACCAGCAGATTTTGTGCCTCCGCTTCCTGCTTTCTCATTCTGAGGGGTGGAGAGCTCTTGTGCTCCTAGCAGGGCATCCTTGGAGAGTAGCCAGCTTTTTTCCATTTCTTTGTCTCTAAGGACAGCTTCCCAGGAGATCTCATGCAACAATTCCTTAAACATCCTGATGTTCATTCTCCCAAAATTCAGGGTCCTGAACCCACTCTTTGCCAGGACTACGTTACTTGAGATAACAAACTCAGCAGGAGCATGGTCACTGCAACCTAAACTGCCTCCAGTTGTAACCTCTTTAATGATCTCCTCTGCACTGATGAGCACCTGATCCAGCAGTGCTTCCCCCATGGCCAGTCTATCCAACACACGAACCAGAAGTTATCATTCATATACTCCAGAAAGTCTCCTGGATCTCTTGCAGCTTGCTGTACGGTTTTCCCAGCAGATATCTGGGTGGTTGACAAGGAGAAGTGCCTGAGCACGATGCCTTCTGCAGCTGAAGGAAGAAGGCATTGTCAGCAGGCTCCCCTTGATCAGGTGGTCTGTAGTGGGCCCCTACTACCAGGTGCCCTTTATTAGTCCTATCCCAAATTCTAACCCACAGGTCCTCAACCTGCTCCTCACTATTTCTCAGAGGAAGATCCTTACAGTCAATCCAGTCTTTAGGACAGAGGGCAAAACTAGGTAATAAATTTATTTCATTCACATTTGCTTCTGCATTTAGTTACTCGTTGCATCCAATCTCCAAAAATGGCTAGTTCTTCATTTTTTTTTAATACATTAGTGTCTTCCCCATTCTGAATATTTATGCTGGTGTATTTGCAGACTTTTCAGTTAATAAATTTTCCTGTTAAATGTCACTTTCTTCTGATGACTGACACAACTGTGTGAGTTGTTCTGTCAAGAATAATCTTTTTGTAAAAGGCTGTTCTAAGCCTCATTGCTGATGCAGAAGGTATTTCAGCCTTTCTCTGTGGGCATGCTCTCTTTTCCTTTGCACTTGGCTCCTTTTCCACCTTTAAGGTTTAAATCCATTCACTGTTTAGCTTAGTATATGACAATTTTTGTGAAGTTCATGAAGTTAATGAGCCCAATAAGTATAAATTTACCTGAAAACAACCCCAAAACACATTTCATAGTAAAGCATTATACAGGTCGAATAATTCAAGTTGTTTCCAAAATATGAATAAGATTGTTTCCTTTTCTTTGAATCTTGGTTGACACACAAAGTAATGCTCATATAACTGGTTCTTTCAGCAGTCAGACCCAGACACAGGTCTCCATGGATGTTTCAGTTTTTTCTTTTAGTGTTATGTAAATGTGGTTTAGAAAATCACAGAGTCCTTCCACCTGTAAATGTCCACAAGGCTACAGTGAGGATCCATAAGCTCCACTCTTGTGACTATAACTCCACAGTGCCATGCTTTCCCTAGTGGAAGCATTTGTGCATTTCATTAGTCGGTAATTCTCCCCATATCTGAATTACGTACATCTTTGGCTACATTTACGTACATATTACGTACATTTGGCTACATACTGAAATCTTTTTCTTCAGCCTCCACTACTTTAATTCATCAGACTATTTTTCTTTGCCAATGAAGATCAAGACAGCCATTTGGTAGCTGTTTACATGTATGCTTTTCATAAAAATAAATTTCATTCTGTCCAGAGGGTACACACTGAGGAAAGGTTCCAAATTTATTTCTCTACTGAGCACAGACAGAAACATAGGGACTATAACGTGTTTTAGTTAAAATCTTCGAGAGCGAAGTAGTTCATGGAAGCACTGGAAATATCCCTACTTCTTAAGCTTTCTGATTTGATTGCATTTATTATACAATTCCATTGCCTTATTTAGAAAGATTCTGTTGCTGAGCTATTTTTTATACTGCTCATATCTTTAACTTCCCATCTTTTATTTTCTTAGAAAGGCTAAATTTGTTTAAAATTGCTTAGCCATGCCTAGAGAGAACTCATTAGGGTCTGCTCTTCGAAAGACTTGTGGCTTCTGCAAAATGCAGGAGAAAAAATGATTACCTGAGCAGGATTTTTTGCCTTAAGCTTACGTCCTGTGAAGATACTAGCCTCTTGTGAGCAACACAAAAAATTTGCAGATTAAAAAAAAAAAAAAAAAAAAAAAAAAAGAATTGGAGAAGGAAAAGTAATATTTTGCTATTGTATAAATGTTATTCATGTTTTCACTTTCCTGTTTTCACTCTGAATTCATTTTCTCAATAATCTTTTCTAATATAGGAGCAGACTGTAACTACTGTAAAACTGTATGGTGACAAAATGAGGAGTCTGAAATCTCAATTAGAAGCTTACCGAGAGCTGATGAACAAGAACAGCCAATACTGGCAAAATCTAGCTAAGGTAAACAAGAAGTGAATTTTAACAGAAGAATAAGAGCAACAGGAACATATGGGGGATGCAGAAAGAGATTGTAGAAGTCGTGTTTTCTTTTCAGTGACAAACTGAAGATATAATTTGAGAAATTACTACAAAACCATAGCTGTCTTCATCTGGAGATGAGTAAAACCTTACACAGTACGTTTTCAGAACAGTTTTCATATCTTCAGTTCTGTGATGAATACTTGGTGTTAAGTTCTCCCATACTATTTTGCTTATACACTTGAGAACAATTATGTTTTTATGAAGGAAAATAAAGACGTTCACTGAGTATTAAGGATATCTAATGCTTTTTTAGCAGTGACCAGAAATTAAAGTTTATCCCATTATTTATATTCTACAACCAAGCAAAAATTTCTGCATGTACCAGAATTTAAGAAGTGTATTCAGAATCTGATGACATTTGGTTTCTAAATTTGTCTATTTTTATTTTTGTCCAAGATCCCCAGGACTTAGCACTCTAGTTCAAATGTTCAAATTTCTCAACTTGTGTGGAAGAAAAACTAAAACAATCAAATAAATAAATACTGAAGACCTTTTTGAAAAATGAACACTGAGTATAGAACTTTTAATTACTTTGCCTTATTCTATTTCTTTCAGAGCCTGAGGGAAATTAACAGTCAACTGAGCCAAGAGAAGGAAGATCTTCTTCATCAAATGAAACAACAAACAGAGAAATGGGAAGAAAAAAAGGTGAAAACAGCTGGTTTGTTTTTTCTTCATGAAGTTAAACTGTGCCCTCATTTTCATTTCTAGTTCATGCTGTTCCCAACAGTCTAAGGGTCCTGAAAACAACAATTTGTCTTTAGATATGTACAACTAAATCAGCTAAGATTAATTGCTAGACACTTGTTTTATTTCAGGGAATAAAAGTAATTTGGGGATCATTAGATGCCAATGAAGAAGATGTACAGGATTTTGTTCTATGTTATTTTTCCACTAAAAACTGTAATTGTCATTTCTCAGTCTTTTTCACTTCTCACGTCTTTTCAATAATTGTAAAATCACAGCAGAGTTGGTTTTTGTTGTTGTTTTTTAATTTTTTAATTTAGCAAATGATATAAAAAATACACAAAGTCTTCATCTATCACAACACTGTAAAGCAGCTCGTTGACCTAAGCAGCAAAAAATAACTTGCATAATGTTTCCCAGGAAAAAGGGGCATATTTGCAATATTTCTTTCTAATAATGCAGTATCAGTTTAGTAATGATCTGAGATGGCAGCAGATGCAGAAAAAGCCTGCAGAAAGCAGTGAACTGTAAGAGCAAGTAGCTATAGCAGTGGGTTAAAACATCATTTCCACCCTTCTTCTTATTGTGGCCAAACTGTATTGCAGTCACATTGTCAGACAATTTAGTAATACTCAAACTTTGTTCTTACTGAGTCATTGATCACTGTCAGATGTTTCTGTTTATTACAGAAGCAAAAGAACTAAAAAAAAAAAAAAAAAAAAAAAAGGCCTTGGGTAAAATAAATGTGTATTGCAAGAGCACAGCACTCTCCCCTTATTATTATTATTTTTTTTTCATTATAATAATTCTTTTAAGGGCAGGGTTGGGGAAATAGGGGAGATGAGCTATTTCAGGCACATCCAACCTGTAGCTCTTGGGCCACGTGCAGTCTGATACAGCTCATGCTGTAGCCATGCAATACCTCATGCTATCGCAGTGTCAGCTCTGCCCCACAGAGTGGCCCAGCTGCATGGGCTCCAGGGCATGGGGAAGGTACAGTGTAATGCCAGCTTAAATTATGGCAAATAATTTTATGCATTTTAAATTTTCAGTCCTGTGAAAAGTGAAAAACATGCAGCCATGCTTTCCATTTTGATAAATGAATTTGAGGTTTCAGGATTGCAAAAAAGAAATTAATATTTTTGTTTATTTGTGACTCTATTTCCGGTAGGCATACATTTGAAAATTTTCAAATGGAATGCATAGAGTTGTAATGAAAAATTTGTTCGCATCTCTTTATCAGTCTCTTACCAGAGAGAAATATCATTTGGTTTACAATCATGGCTCATTCACTTTGTCATTTTTTTTGGCAGTATGAACATTTGTGAACAATTGTTTTCAAGGATGAAGTACAGGAAGAATAAAATTTCACCAGACATCTTAAGAATTCACTGAGATTTGCAATCACTGCCACTGAACCAGACTGATGCATTAATTTCACAAAAATACCAGTTTTATATTTTTGTTAGTCTGTTTTTAATATGTTTTAATAAAAAATGCTAAAACTTCAAGTTTGTTACTTATATATATGAACTGCCTTATATATTTTATGAGGGCTGCTCTGAAAGTAATGCCTTCTATTGCATTATGTTGTTCCACAACATCAGAGGCAGATGTTGGCTGTATGGCAGTTGAGGCTGAACTTTCTCACCAGTGCAGGTTCTTTTTCATTGCTAGAGAAAATGCATAGCCAATGGTATTGGCTATTTTGAAAAAAAAAAAAAAGGTGTTTTTTAGATGAGAATTTGCTCTAAGACTACTGTGTTCTTTGTATTGGTTGTAGTTTCCTTGGAAATAATTAGGTAGTATTAATTTTGGAGCAACACTCGTAGATGGAGCTTTCATCAGTTTCTCTTCATTCAATGCAGCTTAGGAAAGCCAAAAGGTCAGACATCCATGAGTTATTTAACCTGGGGAGATCTTGAGGCTGTAAAACCAGACACTAACATGCAGGCAGTTAATTCCTTTATCAACAGTTGTCTTGATACACTAACAAAACAACATTACTCAATGTAGAACGTATTTGTTTTTAGTTCTGAAAACAAAAAAAAAAGAAGTTGTATTTCATTTAATGGTCATGAAATGCTCAGTGTTGTGCACCTTCAGTAAAAGGTTATGTTCTTAAACAGTTAAATAGGCTGCTTATGTCAGTACTTCTGTGCCCAGCATGCTTTCAGGACTGAGCGCAAAATGCACATTAAAATAATTTAATTTATTCCTGGTTATATCAGAGTCCAGTTTCTTCCCTAATATGAAATCACTAACATGGACTGTGAAGTGCCAATTTTGGCTCCATACACTGAAAAGCCATAACTTTATAAATATTCCAATATGTATTCCTTCTGTAAATTAAGCTACATTTATCTGTGGAAATAACAATTTAAAGTGATTTTCAATTTGATTTGTGTGTTATAGAATTTTGCCCAGTTTGACCTGCTAGTTTCTTAGTGATATCTTGTCAGAATTGCTTTCCAAATGAATGCAAGGGTATTTTTCAGATTTACCTATTTTATACCTCTCTTCTGAATTACATATATACCATACATTCTGATTTTCTTGTTACTGGAGAAAATAACTTTTTTTTTCTTTTTCTAATATAATCTATGAGCATGATCTAATTATTGTCTGTTATTTTCTATATATATATATATTATTATGCATAAAATATGTAAGTATTTCTGTAATTTTGAAATCATAGTCTTTATATCAATCAACTGTCACTGTACTACAATAGGGCATACATTCAGGATCATGTTGACACTCTTTTGAAGGAATAAAAGTCTAAAAATCAGACTCAAATTTTGAAATAGAGTGCAGATTCCTATAGCATTTCGGAGTGAAAAATAGGAAGGAGTATTTTTTTACAGTGCAGCACCATCTTTTGATGGAATTTTGAATGTCATCAGTATTTAATTTTTTTTTTCTCCTATGTTTTATTATATATCTCCAATATTATCTGATTCCCAGTTGACAAACAGTGAAGACTATAGTTTTTTACAAATTCTTGAAATGTAGCATATTATATTTTAAGAAAGAATAGCAAGTGGTGAAGTTATAATGTTCTAAGCTATACAGGAAGAAAGAACATCTTTTATGAAATCAGGTAGTACTATCAAGATCTGAAGTAAATAAACTTTCCTTCTGTGCTGACTTTAGACTGTGTGTGCAAAGGATTTTATTTTTCAAATTTTTGGGAGACTTACTCTGTAATTTTTATCTCTTTAATTCTTGCAGTGTGGGCAAATGTAAGTATTGGACATTTTGGTTAATTTTCTTGTGAAAATGGTAAAGTCTGAGAAGTCTCTGTTTTTCTTCTTTTATATTTTCTTTTATAGCAACAACCTGTTACTGCTCATTTCTCTAGGATGTGACTATCAGTGGCAACATTATTCCACTGTTATTAATTTTTACATGTATACTCACAAAGGAAATACAAAAGCTGATGTCTTTCTCTCCTCTTTTCTTGCCTTTCAGGTCAGGATCCTTGAAAATCTGTCTAAAAAAATCAGTCATCTTTACGCCCAACACACATTGAGTGAGTTTTGTATTTTGGACATGAAATTTCTTGATCTTCCTATTTTCCCTCCTATTCTTCTTATGCTGTGGATTATACCAGACAAAATCAGTATAAGCTTTTCCATTACAATACTGTATTTCAGGTTAAATTAAAGAAGAATTTTAGAGCCAGAAATGTCTATCATAATTCCAAACTCTTTAGTATAACTGGATTATTACAGTCAGGAAGAATTTTGTGTAGACTTCTTTCAACATTTGAATAGAATATTCTAACAGAATTCTTGATTGTCATAATTAATTTGTGCATTACAAATTCTTGATTTCTTAATGGAGACAATTTTGTACACTTAGACAATATTGCAGCCAGTGCATAGTCATAGAAATGCTCAACTTTTTCTTGATTACATCTTCTACTGGTTTCAATATAGCTTTGCAGGAATTTCACAATATCAGTCTGTATGTGGAAAGAGTGTCAGACCATGTGGATTTCCAGATCAAAATTCTTCAGCACAAATCTGAAAAGACCGAAGACTTGGAAAAAGCAGATGTGCTCATTTTAAAATCAAAAGCAGAACAAGTGAGTAACACAATGGAAATGAAATTGGTTGGTTTATAATTATTCCAGTTGTTTCAAAATATGTCAGACTGACTAATTGTAGAAAGGCTGAAGGAAGCTAGAAGTCTAACTGACAACAAAAAATATGGGAAATTTATATGTGCTTTGAGAATGATAAATTGGTGAATTATTAAAATACTACAGTAAGAAAATGAAGTCTAATTCTTCTGGAACCAAATAGTGTGCTGTTATCTTCATTATAATACTAGAATACATTTTACTACAAAATCTTTTGAACATCTCTAGTACGAATTGTAAAAACTGTACACCAAACATTGGAAGTAAGCAACATCTACTTCTTATAGATTTTTTCCATTTGTGCTCTAACTTGATCATTAATATCTTGGAAAATTCATTCTGATGAACAGATTTTGCATTAACATTTTAAAATATATCTTTGTGGCCTCCCAGGGAGCTAATGAAGAGAAGTCTGAAAACTCAGTGGAAATGGGACCTCTGTGGCAAGCACACATCATACTGCAAAAGATACAGGAGTCTTTACGGAAACGAGAAAGAGAAGTTACTGAGCTCCTAGAAAGCGAAAGAAGATATAACAATGCAGTGAAACCAGAAATTACAGTCCTAGTATTCTTGAAAAATCTGGCTAAGAAGGTCAGAACTCAGAGACCGTAAAAGTGAAAAATGATTTGATGAGTTTACAAAGAAGTTCAATTTGGAAAAATGTGTATTTTAATTAATTATTTTTAGTGTTAAAAAATAGAAAAATTGTTTTATGCATATTGATTTAAAGGCTAGATGAAATTTTCAGAATTACACATGTAATTAAAGAAATCTAGACCCTCACTGAAAATTGACCTACAGAAATCTGATTAGACCAATCTGAATACTCTTTTTATGGGATTATTTTAATATATAAATTAGTGAAACTCAAAAATGAAATCATGGAAAAAACAGTATTTTTCTGTTCTTTCAGTTCTTATCTGAAAAACATGATTTGCAAACAGTTTTGCAGAAAATTTAATCTTATTTTTGATCCATGGTAGGTTCACACCTTATACTGTGATATCCCTGAGGCACAGCAGTACATCAATCAGCTTGTCAGGAAGAATGAGGTTGAAAGGGCTGGTTGGAAAGAAGCCTTTAATAAAGCTCAGGCTGACATTTCATCCTATGAAGTGCTTTATGGAAATGAACCTAGGGATGACAAAAGGTATGTAGGAGTGTTAATAAAGATAGAAATAATATTAAAAGAGTAATGAGTTGTTACCATACACAGAAAATACATTTTAAAGAATCTTATAATTTTCATGCATGGTTTTGAAATTGAAAAAACAATCAAAGTATTCTATAATTATATTAAAAAATTAAATCTAGGAGCTTAAAAACACCTGTTACAAAGACCAGGAAAACAATTCAGCATATCTGTCTTATGCAAATTTTAACCAGTGTGTTATAAAATATACTGAAATAAGCTTATTTGGCAAGACTGTTATAATATCAGCAACTTCTTTTTCTACATTTTTCAGAATGTTTCTTCCTCATACTTTTTGTAATTGCACCCTTCTTGTAGTTTTAATAATTAGTTTCTCACAAAGTCTTCATTTTATTTTGAACAGCAACAGGACACAGTTCTCTATGAAGCTTTTCAGAAATCTTGGGAGAGCAAAGTCTGAATTAGAATTTGCTGAAACAGAGAAGATAGTTTTTGATTGTATCCAGACTGGGGAAATCCCCACCTGGATTAAAAGAGATTGTCCCTATGTAGTCTTGACAGGTGAGAAATCCTTTCATCAATTCAGAGAAGGCTAATTTATTTTTTTATATAAGAAAACAGAGAACAGCAGTAGCATTTAAATTCATATTGTGGTAATGCCATATAATATCCCATGAAACACCTCCAGCTATATTCATTTTAATTAATTACTATATGAATTTGTAAGTCTGGGACTTCATTTTCATATTTGTTTCTCTTTGCTTATCTTTTCTCTGGTGTCTTTATCATTTTAAAATCAGATGTATTATGTACAATGTGTCTATCTATTTCAGTGTGTGTTCAAGGTAGACAGATCCAGAATACCCTCTAGCTTAACATTCAGGCATTGAACACAATGGGAATTACAGAACTCAAAGAATAGTATAGAGAATAGACTACCGAAAAATCTTACAAAATATCCACTGCATGAATTTAATACATTGGCTCTTCTGAGAAGGAATAATTTTCCAATATTTTGCTTGTTTTTTTTTTTTTTTTTTTAATTATTTTGCAACACACAGTGGTTTTGGTGGTCTAGACAGGGAAAGAGGAATGGCTATGATTTCTATTTTAAGAATTACTATTTCTAATTTAAGATATTTACTGTGATATGTATTTGTCATTTAACTACATAATTACTGGAACTGCCCAGAAGACCATAAGGATGTATGCTCTAGAGAGATAAGTCAGCATTCAGAGGAAATAATGCAAAAGTTTGAAATGGAAATGAAGGTAATATATTACAATATATTATATCATATGGTTTTAAATCATTAAAATAAAAAATGCCATTCTTTTCTGTTCTATTCTTAAGGGATTTTAGATTTTCTCTAGAGTATCTTAAAGTACATCTGCAGACAAGTGGTAACTATTTGAACTGAGTTTTTCCTGCTGAAGTTGAATTATAGAATCATAGAGTCATAGAATAACAGAATCACAGAATTGTTTGAGTTGTAAGGGACCCTTAAAATTGATTTAGTCAAACTCCTGTGCAAGGAACAGGGACATCTGCAGCTAGATAAGCTTTCTCAGAGCCTAGTTCAACCGGACTTTGAATGTCTCCAAGATCGAAATATATGTAGGTTGCTCCAAAAGTAATGCCTCCTATACGAAGAACACAGTATCACTATTAGAGCAAATTCTAAGCTACAAAACTCTTATTTTACACAATTAGGTATGCATTTTGCCAGCAATGAACGAGAACCTGCATATCATGACCATAAAAATCTTCACCAATAGAGATGACCCACTGTTTTTCAGCTGCTATGATAGTGTCATTGGTAGGAAAATGTTGCCCATGCAGTCCCTAATTCATCAGCTCAAACAGATGGAAATCAGAAGGAGCCAAATCCAGAGCATACTGTGTGTGTGGTAGGATAGTCCAGACAAAACTGGCTATATGCTTCATGGTCTTCAAACTGACATGGGGCCTTGCATCTTCTTGTAAGATAAAGGTCCTGACCTACCACAGGAAGTTCAATCCCTCAGCTTGGTCAATGTTGCAGTGAAAAAGTGAGAGCTGATGGTTTGCCTGGGTTCCAAGAAATATAAAAGAATCACCCCTTTTCTATCCCAAAAGATATTGCACATCACTTTACTTGCTGAAGGCTGCATCTTGAACTTTTTCTTCAGTGGAGAATTACAATTATCACTCCTTACTCTGCTTTTTTGATTTTAGCTTGTAGTGGTGAAAACACATCTCATTGCCAGAAATGATGCAATCCAGAAAACTCAGAAAACTGATCTCAGAGTGGCTCAGTAGGTCCTGTTTCTGTTCCTGTGTGAGCATGCGTGCAAACTTTTAAATATTCCAACATGGCCACCTTTGTTTCAACATATTGAAGCTGATAACCAGCCTTGTGCACATTTCCCTGATTATAATCCACAAATTCATGCGGATGAAGTGATGCAGACACTCTGTTTCATAGTGTAATACCTGCACATGGCCATCTTGAACATGACTTTTCTTTCACATCAGTGATATCACTGCTGAAACTCACCACTCACCACTCCACTATGCTCATATCCACTGGTTAGTCTCCAAGCATCGATGAATGTCAGTGGGTGCTATTTTTTTCATCTTGGGGGAATTCGTTTACATGCATTTGCTTAATATGCACTTCCACATCAGACATCATTCTGTCGGAGTGCCTCTCTGCTGCCATCTGTCACACAGCAACAAAGAAGTAACAGAATATCAGAGTATTAGTAGAAGGCTCAACCTCCACTGCCATAACACCAAAATCTGCTTCTGGTGCTGTGGGGTGGCATAACAAAATAGGAGGCATTATTTTCAGAGCAGTACTTATACTTTAATGATACAACAGAAAACAGAGTGTAATAAGAACCTTGGTATATTTTTGTTGCTGGACTTCAAACTGAACAGTCCCCAAATTGCCATCAATTATTATTTCTTTTACATTAATTTAGCTATAATCCTAAATTAATACACAGAAATTTTTCATTATTAAATGATGCACACAAAAAATAAAATGTTTACAATTATTAATTATGTCACTGATATTTTTAGGTGGTCAAGAAAACAATGGAACAGTAAAAAACACACCAACAATGGAACAACTTTCCTGTTTTAAAGGGGACACTGGATGGACGTCTTGAATAATAGAAACATTTTCTACAGCAGCTTCGTGATAAAAAATGAATTGGAAGAACTTCAAGCCCACTATTTACTCTCAAGAAACTTTTGGAGTTTCAGTGTTTTGAAACTTTTAGTCACTTTAAGAATTATTTTGAAGACATCTTTAAATACAAAACAACAAAACGCACACACAAAGCCCCCCCACTATTGTATCCTGAAAGAGTTTGACTGAACAAAAGAGCCTAAATGCTTTATTTAAGCAGATACAGATCTGTTTGTAAGTGGATGGGATTAATCTCACCAAATTTCTGATGTCTAAAATTATGCATCTAACATGTATCTGTAAGAATAGAGAGATGGCTCCAAACTGTATTTTTTCCCAGAGCACGAACAGCTCTGTTCCACGGAGAGAACGCTCAGGGTGAAATGCTGTTTGGGTGTTAAAATGTTAATAATAAGCATGATCTGTCCAGATTAAACTAGGAACTCAAAAAAATAACTTTTTGTTTATTTGTTTTGTGGTTTTGGTGGTGGCCTTTTGTTATTATTTTTTCAACTAAAAGATTTACTCTTAGCTTTAAATGTTTTGGACAAAGAAAAGCAAATTTGTACACAAAAGGAAAATTATGCTTATTTTTAAAGACCGTGCTGAAAGATGCATGGCCAGCAATAATAGTCATTGGACTAGACCACCATTCCACGTGAAAGCCTTCAGAGAAGTCCCAGACATGTTGCTTTTCTTTGTCTTTCCCTTTTTAAAATAATTATGTAGTGGGAACATGTTTTTAATTCTGCACATAATAAAATAAAAGGAATGAATCCCAGTGGACCACACCATATCTGACAGACCATGTTATGGCACAACTGTGAATTTTGTATATGGACTCAGTTGAAAGTATATACCAGCAGAGTCTTTTTCAATCAAACAGATGCTTTTTTGTATTGATGTCATGGTTATATGATTCTTGTTATTGGTATTATTTCATATTATCATGTGAAGCACTGAAAGTTAAAGAGTTAATGCCCCATTTCTGTAGACTGCCGAATTTCCAGCTACCTGTTTCTCAGAAGGAAAGAAGAACTACATATCACAGAGGACTTTGTATCCTCTGCTTGTTTGAACAGCATCCCTGTTTTCCTCCCAGGTGGCGCTGCCTGTGCACGCCCTTCTTTTCTCTCAGGTTGACCAACAGATCCTTGATGAGCCATGGTGGTTTCCTGCCTCCCTTGCCTGTTTTCCTATCTCCAAAACAGCATAGAAAAGAACAAATTCAAAGTGTGTTTTAGATTACATGCATTATTTGAATTTACTTTAAAGTATTCTAAATAATCTGAAGTGCTTTTACATTGTTCGTCTATTCTTAATCAAGTGTTACTATTATGCTGCACTAGTGAAATATGGTGGGGTTTTTTCATTATATATAATTTCCTATGCTGCTTCTCTCAATTATACCTTGAGTTATTACAGACTTACATAACATGGCTCATAGTCAATTTACTTTCTGACACATTTTTCACAGCAAGAGCTTTACAACTTGAGGGGAGGTAATCTTGAGTAAAGACTTAACAGCACCCAGGAGATGAAGCTGGTCGCATACTCTTGAACAGGCAAATCTATCAGCTACATGCATGCAGTAAGAAGCTCTGGTATGTTATAAAAACATGCTCAAGAGAAAGCTGTCATCTTTTAGACAGATAAACATAATTTACTTTCCTAAAGAAAGCCCACAGTGACTGCAACTGTGTGGATTGTTGCTCTAATGAAAGTTACCTTCTTTTTCTGCAATCTTTATTTCTCTTGACTCTTTAAAGACCAGCACAACTATAAGGCCTACCACTATTCAGACATGGTTTGCTAATTCTTGGCACCTATTTCTGAATTGATATAACCAGTACAAATTCAAACCAAAAAAGACTAATCTTTCCCTATGTAAAGTATTTCTTAATTTTCTGGTTCTTCTCTATCTCATTTGAAAGTTAACATTTAAAGTTCCTCTGTATAAAAACAGGAAATATTCAGCTCTTTCTAGAAAACAAATATTACCTCCTCCTCCATGGTATAACTCTTCAAGAAGTTGGTTACTGTTATGGTTCCATTTTCACTTCTGACATGTTTTGAAGTAGGTAGTTCAAAACTAACTCTATCCTACTCCCTCTTAGTCAACTCTTCATTCATTGATTCTCAGAAACACTTTCATGAGTAATACCTGTTTTAGCTGGCTTTTCAGAAAGTGTCCACTGCTCAACACTACACACATCTGATGAATTTCTGCATAGATTTGCTTTTTCATTGCAAGTATGTTTTCCCAATGAATGAAGCCAATCAGTAAAATAAATATACTAATTTCATTAAAAAGGTGAAAAATGTTCTGAGCAATGTCAAATATCACAAGAAATAATAAACAGGTGTAAATTAAATATCAAAGATTTCATACAAAATTACATGATATTCAAGCACAGTAGGGAAAACACAATTCTTAAATCATTCTTAGCAAAGTATTTCTACTCCTGAATTTTGAACAAAGAACTATCCTTTTCCTTCACACTGCTCAAACCACCAGTTGGTTTTCTGTGGCAGTTAGACTGTTGATGTATATGGCAGAGAGATACTTAATGACAGTTTAAAATTAGCATTAAAGAATTGAAGTCTTATAGCAAGCCAGAACTGTGTTATGAGTCCAAGAAGTATTTTTAGCAGTCTACAGCTATTGATCTATCTAGTGTGAGGCACACAAATACTATATGAGGTCTTCTCTGAAAGTAACGCCTCCTATTTTATTTACTTTGTCCCAGAATATCAGAGGTGGATGTTGGTGGTATAGCAGTAAAAGCTGAACCTTCCCACCAATATCCCATTGCATTTTATTGCTGTGTAACAGATGGCAGCAGAGGGGCACTCTGATAAACTGGTGTCTGACATGGAAATGCATATGAAGCAGAGGGGTGGAATTGAATTCCATCATACAGGAAGAAATGGCAGCCACTCACAGTCATTAACACTTGTTGAATGTCTATGTTAGCACATAGAGTGGATGTTAGCATAGCAAGGTGGCAAGTGGTGCATTTCAGCAGTGGCAATAGTGACAGTGGGTCACCTCTGCTGGTACAGATTTTTACAAGTGCAGCTTGCAGGTTCTTGATCATTGCTGGTAAAAATGCACAACTAATAGCGGTCACTATACTGAACAATAGCATTTTGTAGCTAAGAATTTACCCCATCAAATAGCATTATTGTGCCCTTTGTATCTGTTGCAATTTCCATGGAAATAAAAGGAAGGCATTACTTTCAGATCAACTTATGTACATATAGCAGAGTAAAACAAAATGAAACAACCGAAATAAAATACTTTTTAAAATTAAAAAAAAAAGACATTTTGTGAAGATATTTCTCAAATGGAAATAACTTTTTAATTAACTCTGTTGGTTAGCTTCATTAACAATTTAAAGAAATATCTCTTGTGAAAACACTGTAACAGTGAAGGTTTGACAGAATTTCTCTTCTTTTTCTAAATTATCTGAATGTCTAATATAAATCTCATATTTCATCTTTCCTTTGCTTTATCCCATATCTCTGCAAGATTTCTGAATCAGTTTCAAGGTTTAATAAGCAATTGTTAAAACTGATAGCTTTTACATATTTTCATGATTATGTGCAGATATAGAAGTAATTTCTTTGTAAGACAATTGTTTTTACTTATTTTAACTTCAATAGTAAGGGTGAGAATTAATTTTAATTTTACAGTTTCACAAAATAGTATCTTATACAGCAACTGTAACATACTTTGAATTAAATCAACCAATAAACCATAAATAAATAAGAATATTTAATGCAAGTTCTGTTTTCTTTTGATAAGAATCATAGAACCTAGAATCCTTAGAGTTGGAAGTGACCTTTAAAATGTTTAATTTTTTTAGCACAGAAGAAATCAAACAGAAATACTGAATCCAATTAATGAAGTAGTGAATACTTTTAACACATGTTCATAACAATTTATTAATGAAATTGCATGTAAATATTCATTAGCTATTTTTAAATAAAACATTAGATCCCGGACAAAAATAAATAAATTGGATGCAAATACAAGTTAGAATTACCAGAATGTAGGCACATGAATAATATCTATCAGGGATGACAATGAGGTTGAATTGCAAAATGCTGGTGTGTATGAAACAAACAAACAAAAAAAGTGTGTCAGCAATAATTTTCAATTTCCAATGGTTGGAAAGCTATACTAATTTTATTATTGTCCACTAGTAACAACAAAAGATGTCTTTGCCATTACTTCAGAATCAGAATCCATTAGTTACAGAATCACAGAATCATAGGAGTTGAAAGCGATCTCTGTAGATCACATAGTTCAGTGCCCCTGCTGGAGACAGTTGCCTACAGTAGGTCACACATCCAGGCTGGTCTTGTATATCTCCAGGGAAGGAGAACTCACAACCTCCCTGGGCATCCTCTTGTAATCCTCTCTGACCCTCACAGCAAAGTTTTCCCTCATGTTCATATGGAACTTTCCGTGTTCCAGTTTCTTTGGCTTCTTGCCCATTGCCTCTTGTCTTGTCACTGGGTGCTATTGAAAAGAGCCTGGCCCTATCCATTCAGCACCTACCCTTTAGATATTTATGAGAACTGTTAAAATCCTCTCTCAGTCTACTCTTCTCCAGGCTGAACAGTACCAGGTATCAGCCTTTCCTTGTAAGGAAGATGCTCCAGGCCCCTCATCGATTTTTGTAACCCTCCAATGGACTCTCTTCAGTCTTTTATGAAGTAGGAAACACAGAAGTGGACACAATACTCCAGATGTAGCCTAACCACGGCAGAGTAGAGGGGCAGAATTCACAATCTTCAGTTCACCTCAGAATACTATTTTCCTCCTTGGCCACAAGGGCACACTATGGGCTCATAGCCAAACTGTGTTCTAATAGGTCATCTATGTCCTTCTCCACAGAGCTCCCTTCCAGCAGATCAGGTCAGCCCCTAACCTGTAGTGACATGTACAGTTTTTCTCCTCAGGCAGAAGGCTCTACACTTAACAGCATCCAGAATATACCGTAAAATCACCTTCCAAAGGATAGAGATGAGCTGACTGGCCTGTGGTTTCCTTCCTCCTCCTTCTTGCTCTCTTTGAAGACTGGGATGATATTGGCTTTCCTCCAGTCTTCAGGTACCATTCTCCATTTCCTTTCATTGATGATAGAGAGTGGTTCATCAATCACTTCTTCCAGTTCCTTCAGCACTGATAGTGCATCTCATCCAGTCCATAGGTATATTTGTGTCAAGCATCCCTAGATGATCTCTGTCAAGATCCTTCTTCACCAAGGGGAAGTTTTCCTCTCTTCAGACTATCTCTTATCTCCTGGGCCTGGGATTCCTGAGGGCAAGTCCTAGCAATAAAGACAGAAGCAAAGAGTTCAAAAATTCAGTGTCCTTTTTTAGCAGGGTACTTCATTCACCACTTTTTCCCAACCTTTTTTTTCTCTTATTGATATACGTAAAGAAGCCCTTTTTCTCATTCATGTCCTTCCTTGCCAGATTAAATAAGGAAGTCCAAGTGGGCCTTCCTTGTTCAAACCCTGCAAGCCCTGACAATATTCCTATATTAGTCCCAAGTTTCCACATTCCATAAATTTTCTTCCATTTGAGTCTTCTATGAGCTCCTTGATCATTCATGCAGCTCTCCTTCTGATTTCTTACTTTAAAGGATGTCTCAACATTGACCTTGTATACTTATTTTGAGTTGATAATTGTTTCCATCAGATCTTTTTTGTACTTTTATAAATTTTAAAATGCTTCTGAGATTATTTCAAAACGAAACAAACAATGAAAAAAAAGAATCCAAAAGACTCTGCATGACATTCTGTCACCAGTAATAGCCCTTACAGCAATCTGAGAAACATGAGATCTAAAACTGCAAATACCTTCTACTTATCTGCTAAAGTTATTACTGCAAGACCAATTAATATTTTCTTAGAATTTACCCTGTCTCACAGTAATTACTACAGCTCACAAATGAATATAAACTCACAGAATGTGTGGAAACAAAAGATTATTATATACATTAATTTTTACAATGTTATATAATGGATCAGATCTAAGTATCTTTATGTCAATCACTCTTTGAAATGCTTTTTATTAGAATAAACAGAACAGTAATAACATTTGGTCAGAGCTGAAAGTCATAGGCAATTTAATCAGCCTGGACATTTATTAATAGTTTGTTTCATGTAGATTTAGTTGTACAAAACTACAAAGCCCTTGTTTAAATGAGAAAAAGTCACACCCAATTTTTTTCTAGGTTTATTTTGTCATACTTTCTAGACTCCATTTACATAAAAATGGTCTTGCTTGTTCAGGAAGATGTGACCTTTCTAACACAGGACAGATCTGCAGAAACACAAATGAAAACTGGTTTATTGTCTTTTGAATATTTAAGGAATAAAAGGGACTTTGACTAGTTTTACATTACTTTGAACATTTCTAGATTAGAAATCATGAAAGTAAAACCTGTGCATTTCCTGTGTGTATATATTGCTTAACAGTATGGAATCATGAAGAGGTATAACTAGAAGACAGAATGTACACAGGAGATCTGGGAACAAATGTGTACTTATTGTGTGCTGAGTAAGAAGAAAAATGTGTCTATATCAAAATAGGGTCATATTATCCTCGAACAGTATTTCCACAGACAAATCCCAAAAAGAAGAAATGTTCAAGTTGTTCCCCAGAAAATAATGGGTAAGACTTCCAGTATGACTAAAAGTCATATTCAATTTTAATATATAGTGTTTCATAAACTTTCACAAAGCAGAATCCCAGATAAAACAAGTACGAAAGGCATAAGAAACAGTTCTGACAATTACAGACACAAATCATTCATTACATATAAAAGGAAAAGGAAAAAAGAAAGAGAAAAAGAACAAGAAAAAAAAAAAGAAATTGAAGAAGAAAAAGAAAAAAATAAGAGAAAGAAGAAAAAAGAAAGGAAAATATTTCTACTAATAAGAGTGAGCTGCAGTAAGTCACAGAAAAAGAGGAGTTCAGAGATTATACATAGCCACCAAATGCACAGCGAAAAGAAGATACCAATCAGCAAAGTTTGCACTTGACAAAAATCGGGTACATTTCCGTTTTGAGTCTATTCAGTGAGAGTGGACTTATCCTTTGGTGAACCAGCTTCTTTGTAAGAGGTACTTGATAGCTACTTAAGCATTTTCCTCAATTTAATATAATCTTTACATAGCCTGAGATCCCAGTTTATCACAATGCAATTTCAGAGGCAAAAAGATCCAAATATCAAGGCTTTTTAGATATCCTCCAGTCAGATTTTCTTGAAAAGTTTGGTTACAGAAACACAGAGATATATATATATGATATAGTACATACACATTTCCATCCTAATAAATGCTACAGCTGCTTGTAGTTGAAAATGAGCATCAGACAAATTCTCTTTCCCAAATGCTAAATGCATTGTTTCCCTTAATACAAATATAAATCTGAAGCGAGTGGGAATTTTTTCTTCATTTTGTGGTCCTGGAGATGTGTACTCCAGCTGCTTCTACAGCACCTCTGGTATCGGGCTTAGCCTTACCAAACAAAGCCTTCTGCTGCAATTCCTCTGTACCTGAGGCAGAAATGAGGTTTACCTGGACTGCCTCCCTCCCCTTTAGAAGCAGACTGTGTTCTCCTAACCTTCACCAATGAAATGCATGAAATTGGATTTGTTGGAGGTCGCTTCTCCCACTATTACCTTCTCTATCTCTTTCTCATTACATACATTCTCAGTGGCTCATTACTTCGCCTTCTCTGCTCATCAAGTTCCCGCTGTCAAGTACATTTCATTTCCACTACTCATAAACTTCTTTTGTTCCCCCACTTCAGCACCCTTTGGCAAAAGTCATATCTGCACGTTTAATGCATGGAATCATTTTTAATGCATTGAAACACACAAAACTTTACTAGATTATTTAAAGTTGGCTACATGCAGAAGGCAATTAAACTCTGTCCCTGGTCTTCTAAACATTTCAGGACATTAATGGCATGCTCTGCAAGGCAAACAAGCTGCACCATGTGACAAACAGAGCACTCTTTGTGAAACTGTTTGGGTACTCCAAGGGAAAGCATACCTCATGCCTATAATGCACTTGCAATGCCAGAGAAATTAGGGGCCTCTTGCTGTGATAAGTTGTTTTACTGGAGAGATTGTGGTAGATTTGGTTCAGTGATCACACCCAGCATTTCTGGGGAGGCTAGGAGTCTGACTACAGCTACTTTTAATTAATGCTGAGACAAGACAACTGTTGTATTTTCCCAAATACCGTTGCTTTGTAAAAGGTATGATCACAGGGAACTGTTCCAAACAGAACGCAAAAAAAGGTTAAAAGTATTTCTGTTTTCCATGAGACAGCAAAATGCAATGTTATGTTCACAAATAATTTGGAGACGAAAAAAAAGCCAGAAATTATTATTCTTTAAAAACCTTAGTGGGATTCCCATCTTGTTGTATATGTTTTTGTTCTCTAGTAAGCCAGAAGATGCAATATTGAATGTAAGTACTCATCTGACCTTTAGACTCAAATTCTGAAATTTTATGCCAGTCAAATTGAAGTTACCGTCTGTGAAAGATACTTTCATTCATACCCACATACTGTATGCAAGATACAATTGTCTATTCTTCCTCTACAGAGGACACTCTGAAAGGTGATACATCAGGTGATACATTAATAATATTAAACTGAATTTGTTTGAAGTTTGAAACCTATTCTTAAAATTTGAATTAATTCAATGTAATCCATTGCTTGCATTTTGCATCAATATGAAAAGTAAATGAATCACTCTCAAGCAGGTGCTCCAAACTGAGTGAATTCATAAGCAAATGACAGCACATGAACTTGTTTGTTTAGCCATAGGAATGATGACATAATGTTTATTCAGCAAAAAGAGCTGCTTTCTTTTTTCCCTTTAAAAGTTACTTTTTTGCTGTCTTTTTGCTGACTTTTATCCCTCTTTCATTGTTTCTCTTTTACATTATATTTCTTTAAAGGACTTTCTCTTTCCCATTTGCTGTATCAGTTAGTACTTAAATTCTAGTATACTGATGGATATAATTTGACTAAGTCCATAGTGCCATGTGCAGAATATGTATTTCATACTTCATTTTTCCTCTGTTTTCATGGTCTCGTTTTAACAAGATCTGTGAGCCACAGACAAATTCTAAGATGTGACTAGCATCTGTTATGTGTTAAGTGAGTTTAGAATAAATATTTTTTTCCACATTTCTGCTTATGGACTGCCATTTATGTCAAAGTGCAAGAAAATACACTCTTCTGCCACGCAAAAGTTGAGCTGAAAAAAAATGTTAGGACAAAATTTAACATGATCTATGGTGCTACATTTATGAAATCCTTCTTGAACTGTACAATAAAACTAAAATTCCAAATAAAGCTCTTTTGCTTGGGGAAAAAAAAAAAAAGGTCACTTGATACAAAGTTTAAATACCTTCTGTTTCTCACAGAGTCAGTTCTGCAAATGTGCATGTGTCTAGGTAACAACTGAGTCAAAATGTATTGAAATTTATGTTCTCATTGAAAACTGGGGAGCTGGCTTCCTCAGACATAGAAAAAGTTGAGGTACCCAATGAGTGCTTTGCCCCAGTCTTCACAGGTGGTCAGGCTTCCCACATCTGCCATGAGCCTCTAGGTGAGGGTGTGTGGAGTGGTTTCTGTCCCACTCTAATGGTGGAACAAGTCCGAGTCCTCCTCATGAAACTGAACATGTATAAGTCCATAGGGCCGAGCCATTCTTCATCATATTTGAAAAATCATGGCTATCTGGTGAAGTCCCCAGTGACAAGAAAAAGGGAAATGTTGAAACGTTACTCCCATTTTAAAGAGAGAAAGGAAGACCTTGGGAATGGTAGACCTATTTGCCAGTGAGCCTCACCTCTGTGTGTGGGAAGATCATGGAGCAGATCCTCCTAGAAGCTATGTTAAGGAACATACGAGATAAAAAGGTGATTTGAGACAGACAGCATGGCTTCACCAAGGACAGATCGTGCCTGACCAATCTGATGGCCTCCTATGATGGAGTGACAACTTCAGTGGATGGGAGAAGGGCGGTGGATGTCACCTACCTGGACTTCTGCAGGGCCTTTGACATGGTCCCTCACCACATCCTTCTCCATAAATTGGAGAGGTGTGGATTTGAAAGATGGACTATTCGATGGACTAGGAATTGGCTGGCTAGATGCAGCCAAAGGGTTGCGATCAATGTTTCTGTATCAGGGTGGAGGTTGGTCACAAGCAGTGTCCCTCAGGGGTCGGTCTTGGGATCGGTGCTCTTCAACATCTTCATGAATGACTTAGACGATGGTATCGAGTGCACCCTCAGAAAGTTTGCTGATGACACCATGTTGAGCGGTGCAATCAGTACACATACAGAAAGACAGAAATACAGAATGGCCCAGGTTGGAAGGGACCTCAAGGATCATGAATCTCCAACTCCCCTACCACATGCAGGGCCACCAACCTCCATATTTAATAATAGACCAGGCTGCCCAGGGCCCCATCTAATCTGGCCTAGAACACCTTTAGGGACGGGCATCCACAGACTCTCTGGGTAGTCTGTACCAGCACCTCATCACTCTCTCTATGTAAAGAACTTCCGCTGACATCCAACCTAAATCTTCCTCCCCTCCCTCAACTTAAAACCATTTCCCCTTGTTCTGAAGTTATCTACCCTTTCAAAGAATTATCTACCCTTTCAAAGAGTACCCTTTCAAAGAGGTACTTTACGTACTGAAAGGCTGCAATGAGGTCACCCTGCAGCCTTCTTTTCTCCAGGCTGAACAAGCCCAGCTCCCTCAGCCTGTCTTTGTAGAGGAGGTGCCCCAGTCCCCTGAGCATCTTTATGGCTCTCCTCTGGACCCTCTCCAACAGCTCCCTGTCTTTCTTATACTGGAGGCTCCAGACCTGGACACAGTACTCCAGATGGGGCCTCACAAGAGCAGAGTAGAGGAGGACAATCACCTCCCTGTCCCTGCTGGCCACCCCTCTTCTGATGGAGACCAGGATACCATTTGCCTTCCGAGCTGCAAGAGCACACTGCTGGCTCATGTTAAGCTTTTCATCCATCAGGACCCCCAGGTCCTTCTCTGCAGGGCTGCTCTCAAGGACCGCTCCTTCCAGTCTGTATGGATGCCTGGGATTCCTCCGGCCCAAGTGCAAAACTCTGCACTTTGCTGTGTTGAACCTCATCAGATTCACCAGGCCCACCTTTCAAGCCTCTCAAGGTCTCTCTGAATGGCATCCCTTCCTTCCACCATGTCAACTGCACCACTCAGCTTGATGTCATCAGCAAACTTGCTGAGGGTGCATTTGATTCTATCACTGATGTCATTGATAAAGATGTCAAAGAGCACTGGTCTTAAGACAGACCCTGGGGGCTGCTGCTCATTACTGGCCTCCACCTGAACATAGAGCCATTGATTACCACCCTCTGTCTGTAGCCTTTTTCTTATCCATTGAGAGGTCCACCCATCAAATCCACATCCATCAAATTTGGAAGGCCTTGCTCAAGTCCAGGTAAATGACATCAATAGCCCTCTCCTTGTCCACCAATGCCATCACTCCATCATAGAAGAGCACCAGATTGGTTAAGCATGACATTCCTCTAGTGAAGCTGTGCTAGCAGTCTTGGATCACACGCTCATTCATCACGTGATCAAGCATGTCATCCAGGAGATCTGTTCCATGATCTTCCCAGGCACAGATGTGAGAGTCATCAGCCTGTAGTTCCCCAGGTCCGCCTTGTTCCCTTTCTTGTAAATGGGAGTGATGTGACCCTTCCTCCAGTCATCCAGGACCTCATCTGACAGTCATGACTTTTCGAGTATGATGGAGAGCGGCTCAGCAACCACCTCAGCCAGCTCCTTCAGAGCCCTGGGATGCACACCATCCAGTCCAATAGACTTGTACACGTTTAGTCTCATGAGATGGTCTTGGAATTTCTCTGCCCTTACAGTGGGGTGGGATTTACTGCCCCAGTCCCCACCTAGAGGTTTAGGGATGTGGGGCTCAGGGATGTGAGAAATACCAGAACATCTGTTAAAGAGACCCTCCCCATCTTTTTGAAGGCCCCTTTTAGACACTGGAAGGCCACAGTAAGGCCAGCTCTAAGATTTCTCTTCTCTAGGTTGAACAACCTCAAATATCTCAGTCTGTTCTTGCATGAGAAGTTCTCTAGCCCTCTAATTATCATGGCCATCTTTTGGACTCACTATAATAGATCTATGTCTTTCTTTTTCAGTTTGGGGGCTTTGGTACTTCAGGGTTGAATATCGTTATGGTTGACCTAGCCTTGCTGCCAAATGCCCACTAAACATTCTTCTGCTCCTCAGTGGAACATGAGGAGAAAACATGGGCTGCAGTTCTTCAAGACCAGGTCTGTGCACAGTTCTTTAAGAAGAAAATACTCCAGCGTGGGTTTCCTGTGGATTACTCACTGCAGCTCCTTGCAAGTTAAACTGTGTCACTATGGTCTTTTTTCCACAGGCTGCAGTTCCTGAGTGTAGATCCTTTGTGTTATTTCCACACACTACAGCTTCCTTCCGATAATATCTATTTGCTGATATGTGAATCTTCCATGGGCTTCAATGTGGATATATGTTCCAGCACGTCCTTAATGATGAAAGTTATGAAAGACAAATAGAAATCATGATTAGGACTATTGTATATCTACAATGTTATTTAATTTCAAACCTGAGAAACTGGAATTTTGACCTTACAGTTTCTGCCTTTGAAGTCTATTGTCACTGTGTCATTGTGAATTCACTCTTCAAGAAAAGCCTGCAATGGACAGCACTTGTCTGCTTAACAAAAAAATTGTCAGAGCAGGAAAGTACTTATTGGAGGTCTGGTCCAAAGCCCCTTGAAACCTTCATCTCATGTCAGTGCATCTAAACTGTTATTTCTCCATGGTTTGTAGTGTTTCAAAGCATTTTTTAGTTACTTTTAGAAATAACAATATTTACAGAGAACAAAACAACAATAACTGCCTAGTACTACTTTCTGCATTTCACATTTACCTTTTATCCATTTCATAGAAAGAATCAGAGAGCTTTTCAGGGTTGAAGAACCTCTGAGATCATCTAGCCTAACCATCTACTCCAGGCAGGGTTAGCTCAAACAGGTTTCACAGTACTTTGTGCAGCTGGATTTAGAATATTGCCAATGACAAAGACTCTACAGTCTGCATTCAAGACCACACACACACCTGTAATTTAGTGAATAAAATACTTGTCTTTCAAAATTATCATCATATTTAGCACCAGTGATACAGCACTTAGTCAACACAGAAATTTAATTTCAAGATTGATTTTGAAACAATTGTCTGATATTCAAGTATTCTTTAGGCTGCAAATATTCACTAGAAGCAGCACATAGGAAAATTATTGTAAACAGCTTTACACAGTGTTTTACACCAAATAAATCCTCAGAGGACTGTCTTATCCAAGTCTTGGAAAGGCTTCTACAATGATCAGTCAGATATAATAACAGAATAAGGAATCTTATTTTAAGTCTTGAAATCTACCATACTGAAAACTGAAATCAGAAGAAAATATTTAGTGATATAGCAAAAATCAGATGCAGAAGACAGTCCAGCTAGGCAAGTAAATCATTAACAGCCTGTGAACAATAAATTACTCTGCAAGAAGATTAAGGAACTCCCAAATGTTGTTCAAATAAAGCAGCAATATCATTTTACTCTGTGCAGAACAAAGTTCAGTTTTATTTACACTAGCACCAGAGCTTAAACTGCAACTAAACTCATCACACCACTACTTTATCAGTATCACTCCAACTGTGGATCAGTTACGTAATGATCTGGCTAAGAGCATGATTTCCAGATATTGCTAATAAATATCAGCAGTGTTTAAGATACATATCAGCAGACAGGTAGCTTCACAGTTCTGCTGTCTCTATACAATCTCAAATAGGGTTCTAGACATTCCTGAAACATGGTAAGAACAACCACAGTAAGTGACTCTGAATGACCAAAGAACAATACTCACAAGAAATCTGAAAACATATACAGTAAAATGGACACTTCTGCAGACAGCAAAAAGCTAAAAAGCATTTTGAATAGCTGCTACCTTGCCCATCTTTTGTTCTGAATTTCTATGAAATATTTGTCTGGGAGGCCAGGAATAAAATAAGGTCCTTAAAAGGCAGAGCAAAATGAAGCTGGTGAAAACTCCTTAAGCAGGCGTCTTTTTGCAGAGCATCTGGATCCAACGCCTGTGAATTCGAAACACAGGCTGAATTTTTCCTTAAAAGTGGTGAGATGTTGTTCACTCTTTCAAGGGCTCTTCTACCACGCCTACTTACAAAGGTGAAGATCTCCTCAAGATGAAATACTGGTGAACAAAATGATAAATATATGCACATCTGTAAGAGATATACTGGTCTGACAAACAAGCTGTGCTGGACCTTTTGTTGATAACCTCTTTTCTTTCTCTGTTTCAGTGAATCCCAAGGTAATGCAATACTCTAAAGCACTGTTATAAACATTAGAGTAAAATCTCTACTTATGCATATATGTGAATTCTAATAGAGATAATCTTAAAGGGAGTCCACTACCAACGGTATTTGGGTTGAGGCTCAAAGCTCATTGGCTTCCATTTTTTTTTTTTTTTTTTTTTAAATATATCTGTCTCTCTTTAAAGCAAGCAAAGTATTTTGTAGCTTTTGTTCTTGCTGTTCATTGGCTTCGATTTTTTTTAATTATTATTATTATTCGCTTTTTTATTAGTTGTTGGAATTCATCAGGGGTTATTTTTGTTAAGTTTATGGAGTTTTGATGTTTAGCTTCTAAAATTATCTACATTTAAAATATACTCCTATATAACTCCAGAGAAACACATACTTGTTTTGCCAAACATTGCTCAGAATTTGTGCAGCACAGGAAGGAAATGATTTGTCTAGAGACATATTCTACATCTTGGTTTTGTCCACAGCCTGGAAGGCAAGTCAGTAACAAAACCTTGACTGTAGGGAATTCTATCTAATGAACGGAAAGGTATAATTAGGATTGGATCCTTGAACATCTTGTGGATGTTTTATGCATCCCACATATAACCTGTAATGTGACATATTCCACTGTGGCTGCCAGTATAGTAGAAACACCCATCAGCAAAAGGTTTTTCACAAGATTAAGGCTGTGAGCAACTTTTGGGACATAATTTTATGCAACAGTGGCAGCATTTGATTGTTGATTTTGATACACTGGCACTGACCAGCAGTGCCCTCCTGCAGCAACAATCTGTGCATAAAGAAATCACATATCCATTTAATGCCATTTTTGCAATAATCTGCATCAGGATCTGAGGTACATACGTGAAATAAGAATAAAAAATAGATGTATGCACACTTTGTGTATGTGTGTGAAATCTCTATCCCAATAGAATTGCTTTCTTTGTTCAATACGTAAAAAAAACAATGACAAAGACTGATTTGTTCCTTTGTACACCACGAGGAGGTGCAATTGGTCTTCTCTAATAAATATTTGCCTTGTGATTTTGGATTGGCTTGTTTTTTGTTTTATTTTGTTTATGTTTTGTTTTTCAGAATAGGGTGAGGGGGCAGTAGTCTTTCCACACTTTTAATGCGTATTAATATTTCACAAATGTTGATACTTTTTTTTGGTGTTTTCTTTTTGGCTTCAGACTGAAAGTACTAACAGTTCCTTTTCTTTTGATCCTAGCTGTGTAACTTTGACCTCTTCTCTGTGTAATTACAACCGTGTGGTTTTTTGTTCTCATCAGTGTTCATCTTTGACTCATCGGTGTCACTCTGTTTTCTTGATGGAAACAAATTCAGTTTTCTTGCTAATCTCACATCCCATTCTCTGCTGGTATACATACATAAAGAAAGAATGGACCACAAGGAAACCTCCAGATCTCTGTATTGAAAATTCTGGGTTGTAGAAAGCATGGAAATCACAAGTCAAAATAGTTATGGTAAAGAATAATGGCCATGAGACAATTCAGCATCGTAAGGGAAGTGCAAAGAGCATTTATGGTTGTCAATCTGTTGAATTTATCAATAAAAATATGCATTAATTTTCTATCAGTTGTCATTCATCTTGCTTTTTGATTTTGTACAGAAAGAGTATTTACCATTCTATCTTGGTCACAGTTAATGTAAACTATATGTAAAAGCTATCAAATGTCATTGATTTTACAGAAGACACAAGGTGAAAACATGATACACTGAAATATCTGCTGCTGACTGAAACACTAATAGAACTGAAGACAAGGAGCACACAAAACACGTAGTCCTGTTGTAGAACAGGACAGAAGATTTTTCATAATAATACACAGTTGCTATTTTTCAAGTTCCATCTGCTGACTTTCAAGAATCTTCATTGTTCAGCTCATTTTCTATTCTTTTCTCCCATTATACTTCTTTTGTCTTCAGATCTGAAAAGTTAACCAATCTTCAGGATTCAGCAACTTTATCTTTTATCTTGTTCACCTTTTACAGCAGATAGAAAACTGAAGACAGAAGGAGGGACTTCAACAAAACCATTTAGCATATCTACAAAACCTTCAAATATGTGCCATTTTCCTTAGGATTTGAGAAATTTTACTTTTGTTCTCAACTTCATGCTTCTTTCAGTCAGTACTTTATCCTGAATCTCTCTTTGCTCTTCCTTTGAAAGAAACACTAACAAGACTAATCTGTCTGAGATAGGGATATCTTTGTCTCAAAGCTCTATTAAATAGTGCCTTAGCTACTCCATTTTTCTATCAGTACTTAGCCCACATTACTCACTTTCCACTCATACCTCTCCACATTTTTGGTACGTGTTGGTTTTCATTGTTTCAGCTATCTGTTCTCAGAAGAGAGCTTTATTGTTTTTTTCTGTTTACTCTGTGTGAAAACACGATTATCTTGCCCAGTGACTTTTCAACTTAGCTTCTCTGTACAATAAAACTGTATACCCTTTTGTTCCTTGCGTGTCACAATTTGCCTATTTCTAAACTTCCTGACATTAATAGGCTCACTCTTTCCTGATGGAAACAAATTTGTTGTTTCTATCTATCGTTTTCAAATTATTTGGTTGATTTAAAAACTTTGTTCTAAATATCTGAATATATGTGTACTTCTTCATCTTTCTCTGATGGTTTTCACAAGAAAAATGAAATCAAACTCACATAGAAAATGCTTTAACTTACTTTTGTTTTCCCCTGATTTCACTTTCAAAATGTGTTTCTCCATCCTTCTTTCTCCAGGTGTTCACCGAAAACTTTTTTATATAAATATCAATAAAATTCTCCAAACTAAAGAAAGAAGAAAAAAAACACTGAAACTCACAAACAAAACTAAATAAAATTCATTGCATTTTTTCCTTTACCTGTACTGAAAAAGCAAAAATATGCTTAGAAGAAATATGTGTTCTTATTCATATTTTCAAGGAAAAATGTAATGAGCCTGGACGTACAAAAAAAAAAAAAAAAAAAAAGCTTTTATCTTTTTATCTGGCGAACACAACACCAGAACTTCTAATCCTTTGCTGATGCAGCATCTTGTTCTCTGTCCCTCCATGATAAATACTTCAGTGCTCCGGAGACATTCATTATCATTACCATATATGTGTTCCATACCAGTGTGGTAATGCTGGATCCATCTTCATTACCCACTCTTGCTGTAACGCAACTTGAAGTTGACTAATCTATTTCAAAAGTTAATGCAAATCGTAAATTCTCCTCGACAGTGACAACCATTAATTGCTAAACTGAATATTTTGCCAGTAGAGAAAAGCCATCTCAACAGTTTTGTGCCAGTATCTTGCCACCCTAAAACAAAATAGCATATCTGCAGGAAGCTGAAGATGAACTTGTGTGTGCTCTCCACATCTGAACAACTGGATAAAGAAAGCAAATCAAAACCCTTAGAGTTTTCTTTCAGGGAGCTAGTTGCACTGCTCTCACTCTAAAACAAACAAAAGCACCACTCTTAAGTCAGACATATGGCAGAAAAAGCTAACACAGCTAAGAGCTGTTGCCTGCTGGATATCACTCTGGTAACACTTATGCCTATGTGGAATAGGTGCTGCAATTGCCTGGGGAGGTACTTCTGCCTTCATCAGTGGCTCCCACTATTGCCTGTGCTCATATATTCATTGAACAAAGATGGAAGACTAAGTGGAAATTTGACCTTTTCAGTAGTGGCATTGCAGATATATAACGTCATCACTTTTCAGCACATTTAAATAAGTGGTACTTTTTTTGCCTCTTAATGAATGAATGGCATTCCATTCATTAAAAGATTATGCACAATGAGAAATCAGACAGATGTATCATTTCATGAACAGTTCTATCCTCAAAGTTACATAAATCTGAGGCAAAGGTTTAATAGCTGGAAATAAGTACTTCTTTATCATATGAAAAAATCTGTATTGAAAAATACAGGTGTGTTGGGGAAGAAAAGATAGGAAGTAGATATTAAAGTAAATTCAGTTTGGGAATATCAGAATGTCTTTGGGTACAATTGTACTACCAAAGATCTCTCTGTATGTATGTACTGGTTGATCCTCAGTTACTGCTCTTGTTAGTTTGCTTTCTGCCTCTCTTCTGAAGCAAAATCCTGACTTCTTCTGGCAAAAAATCCAGATGTGGTATAGATTACACTTTTCTAGGAAAAATCCTTGTGAAAAAATCTGAAGAAACTACACTTCAGCACAATAACAAAAGGTTTAATTCTTTCTTGTCATCTACTTGTCCCATAATACTGTTGGAGAAGTGAAAGACAAGATCATGTTATTTCAAGAAAGCTGGATTCTTCATACATGGATAATGGCAGCTAAAGTTCATGGGTGACCCGTTCTCAGCATGCTTGCAGCCCGTCCAGACTTCACAGGTTAATTTTAAGTAGCATGGTCAAAAACAGCACTTACGGGTCAAGATTTCTCTGTAATAGATTACTTGAATTGTCATGACATAGGTTGGTGATGAGGAAAATGAGTTTGGAAGATGATATTATCCAAAAAATTAATATGAATAACTCCATTCTATGTTCAGTCAGAATAAGTTGTGGAATATGAACTATAGATGGTGGGAAAAATAGAGGAAGGAGTAGAAGTCTTATGTATTTTCTACACAATAGGTTATTTAAATAGAAATATAGGCTATACTAAACAAAGTGTTGGACTGAAGTTTCAGTGACCAGGGCTTTCAGGTTCATAAATCCTCATTTTACAGGGACTGTGGAAGAGCAAGCACTCCACCAAGACAGTTATCAGCAGTCCGGGTAGAATTTTTTTCTTCCTTTTGACTTGGTATAACAACATTTTGGCTGACCATTTTTCATCTGACAAAGGGATACAGAGAGAACTTCCCAGGAGGAATCTTGCCTCAAGATAATGTATATCCACAAACTAAAAATGCAACTCTAATGCTTCCAAAAGTGTGGCATTGTTCCTGAGTATTCTAATAGTCCCTTTTCAACTTTGACTGTTGGAATTTTTGTGGTGCTCCTTAAGATGCTGTGTACATGCTGGAAATGCAAACTAACGGTCAATTTCAAACTAGTTCTGCAGTCATTGTGGTAAAAGACACACAGTGCATTGCATTACTCAGCTTTAACTGAAATACACTGTGCCACAACCTCATTGGATGTAATCCAAGGAGTTTTACTCTCCATACAGTTCAAATCTGCGTAGTCATACTGTAATTGTTCTTTATCTCAGTGCAATTTGAACTGCTGAAATGAAATTCTGTTCATTCTGTTCACAACTACCCACTACGTGAGAAAGTATGAAAGATTCCTTATACCTTTTTTTGCATAATTCCTGGAGGAATCATCTATCCTCAGAGTCCTCAAAGAAGAAATACTGCAACAGTCATTTTTTCACCTTTGAAATCATTCACTCAAAGTCTCATTACCCCTGAGGAGCCTTGTTTTTGGCATCTTCATAGAGCAGAGCCCCAGGTTGCATAGCAGCAAGTTAAGCAGTAGTGGATTTTTAACTTCAACAATTAATCACACATTACTTTAAATCTCTGGCAATTACTTCAAAAAGTTGTTGTTGCTCAGTGCTAGCTTCTATTGACTTGTATGTATCTCATAATCTGGTTTCTTATTTATTTTGGGCTGCCACAAATCTCCACTAAGGTTTCTGACTCACTACAACGTTACACTACTTTTATACTGAATGCATAACTCTGGTTAGAAAATTAGAGTCATAGAGCATAGTTCTCAGCTTTTAAATTATTTTTTAAGTTTAAAACTGTAGAATAGTAGCATTACCTAGTCGTTTAACAGACATAGAGCAAAACCATACAAATAACACTTACTTAAAGTTTAATAATGTACCACACAGTAAACCGGAATCAGAACAAAACATTATAGCCTTTAGTGATATAGCAAAAATCAGATGCAGAAGACAGTCCAGCTAGGCAAGTAAATCATTAACAGCCTGTGAACAATAAATTACTCTGCAAGAAGATTAAGGAACTCCCAAATGTTGTTCAAATAAAGCAGCAATATCATTTTACTCTGTGCAGAACAAAGTTCAGTTTTATTTACACTAGCACCAGAGCTTAAACTGCAACTAAACTCATCACACCACTACTTTATCAGTATCACTCCAACTGTGGATCAGTTACGTAATGATCTGGCTAAGAGCATGATTTCCAGATATTGCTAATAAATATCAGCAGTGTTTAAGACACATATCAGCAGACAGGTAGCTTCACAGTTCTGCTGTCTCTATACAATCTCAAATAGGGTTCTAGACATTCCTGAAACATGGTAAGAACAACCACAGTAAGTGACTCTGAATGACCAAAGAACAATACTCACAAGAAATCTGAAAACACATACAGTAAAATGGACACTTCTGCAGACAGCAAAAAGCTAAAAAGCATTTTGAATAGCTGCTACCTTGCCCATCTTTTGTTCTGAATTTCTATGAAATATTTGTCTGGGAGACCAGGAATAAAATAAGGTCCTTAAAAGGCAGAGCAAAATGAAGCTGGTGAAAACTCCTCAGGCAGTGCTAGAACCTTTGTTTACAGTAGGACAATCCCCTCTTGTTCCCTTCATGCTAGTGAATTCTAGGGGTTAAAAGCATTTGGAAACATAGCTGCAAGCGATAAAGTAAAACAGAGTAGGAACACTGGAAAGACTGTAAGACCATTTGAAAATAGAATTAGTCATCCTCACTTGTCATTTATTTTTCATCAGATCTGTTGATAAGTAATAGCTTTCTCATTTAAATATGATCTTACATGTTGAATAGAGAATGAAATTAAGGAATAAACCACAATGGAAAAATTAAAGAAAAGGCTTTTACATTTGGTTGAAAATGTACATGTAAAAGTATTTTCAAAGGAAATTTATTTATTGTTCCTGAAGGAAGAATTGTTTGGAAAAAAAAAAAAAAAAAAAAAAAAAAAGAAGAAAAAAAAAAAAAGTTGCTACTATGTAATGTAATTTTCAAGTAATAAACTAAATATCTTCACTTCTTTTTTTCCTGATATCTGCAATATTCCCTAGGGATCTGACTGCAGTTCAACACTATTACATATTATAATGAATGAAGTATTAAGGTTACAAGAAATTGCACTACCTGAAGTCTTAAGGCTCAAAACCATAAGGAAAATGTAACAGATTATCCACATTACTCTTTGCAAGGTTCGCTCTTTGCTAAGTAAATTATTACTAAGTAGCCTGAATTCAAATGACTTTTAAGCTCCTAAGAAGTACTTCCTTAAATTGCATGCATTCCTCAGTTTGGGAAACTGGGACAGGGAAAGAGAAGTATTTACACAGCAGAGAAGATTTAGTACCCTGGAATGAAGGGTTTCAGTAGAAATAGTCAAGATTGGGAAAGAATAGGTGATCCATTCAAACCTATTTCCTCTGGGACAACAGTATCATGGAGTTAGAACTGAGAATGTTTTATTTTCCAAATTATGGGAGGGGCTGTTTGAGTCGAATTGCAAAATAGGAAGAAGTTTCTTATTCTCTATATCAATATTTATTGCAGTCCTTTGGTCTGCAATAAATAAGCCAATCAGCTTTCTGTTTACATTACATACATTCAGCAAATTTCAGTTGTTTTGGCTCACAAGAGGGTTTTGTTGCACTTTTGCTTGTTTGTTTGCTTGTTTGTTTTATAAATTGAGAGTGGCAAGCCCCTCACCAGAGTCTACAGTGTTTTGCAAACTGTTTTAATCTTTTTTTTTATTAAATATATGTTCATAACCATTTCTCATGGAAATGAAGAAATAAAATTACAGAAATTTGTTTGTTCATATTAGAAAAGTTCACATGTCCATTTGCTGTACTAATCTGGTTACATTGGTGAGAATTAAGTTTAACAATAAACAAAAAAATGAAAATTCAGAAAACTAAGTAAGAGGAAGGGACAAACTGATGAAAAAATCCAATGACATAAAGAAATAGAGTCTTTAAAGCAAAATATAGATCATCAGTTTTAATATACATTACAGCTGAATTAAGTTAAATAGTACAGAATAAATAAAATCCTATTTGCTGTATTCCACAACCCATCAACAACAACTAAATAGTATTCAGATTTAGTGTGGGGAAAAAAAAAAAAAAAAAGAAGAAGAAAGAAAATTATTTTAATTCATTCTTGCAAAGAGTTCAAAATAGTTTGGAATAGAGATGGACATGTACAGAGAGTAATTTTAATAAATTTCTTACTTCACAGTTTTTTGAAGATTTAACAATCCAGGGAACATTTTTTAATTCTAAATCTTCCACTGTTTAAATGTTTTCTATAAGGATGTAGAACATTTCTGTAGGAAGGAGGAAGGGCACTTTTAAAATGAATTCTCTATTAAAACAGCAGGTCTCAAGGAAACAACAGACAAAAATATCGGCATACACAAAACTCATTGATTTCAGAAGAAAACACCATAGCTTAAAACTTCATTCACATGTATGAATTTGATAGAATGAAAGAAAAATTATAATAAATATTTCTATTATGTATATAAAAATAGTCCCAAATGTGTGCAAAAAGAAATCATGATGGAAAAAAAGGCACAAGATATTATTGTAGCATATGAAAAAAAAGGGGAAATCAGCTGAAGCAGTAAAATTCTGAAATTGCTTACCAGATGAGAGTGTTACAGAGGGGAGAAAATAAACAACACTCCAGTGGCATAAGTTCCATAGAAAAGTAATAAATAATTTCAGGTTATATAAAAGTTTGAGAAATGTGTTCTTTCTAAAAACTAATTTCAACTGTTCCTGATTCATTGTGCATAGAAAACATGCAAGCAAAATAACCTAAGGCACATGTTTTTGTTAAGGCCTTGACTATGATTAAAAAATAAAAATCCAAAGGAAGAAAGGTTATTTTTTGTAGTTAAACATTGGTCAGCTCTTATCAAGCTTTCACCAGTCTCTTCCAAGTAAAAGTAGGCATGTGTGAGTTTTGCTTAAGCAATATTCACTGTAAATTAATTGGAAATAGTATTAATCCCCATAGCATATCAAGCATTTTTAATTTTTCTGCAATAAATCTTCATTCAAAACTATATCCTACAAAATTTTTAACTGGTCTGTCACTCCTGATATTGGATTTAAAGAAAAACTCATCTGTATTTATTTGTAAATGCTAACTTATTTGCTGAATTATGATTTAATATTTTATCATGTTTTTATTTCACATTTACAATTCTAAAACAAAGGTCACAATTTATTCCCTTGCAATTTTAATTTTCTTTTTTTTAGTGCCTAGAGACGTGCTTAAATTTTCTGACCACTACCAAAATTGTTCACAGGCTAACAGGTCCTTACTGTGTTTTGTAAGGGCATCAAAAGCAAAACTAGAATTTAATTCTGATCTTCCATTTGGTAAATGTAAATTCTTTCTCAACTGCAAGAAATAACTTGCAGAGAAACTGCAACTTTCATTCATTTTCACACAAACCCTCTTCTTGGTTATGGGTTATTTGCAGCTTTTTTATCTAACTGTTTACAACATTGAAATTGAACAATGTAACGGTAGTAGAGGTTGTAAGGACACTTTCTTTTCTGCCATGTCCGCCATTGTGCTTTTTCCTGATGTAGAAAGCAAAAGAAAACAATAGGAACATTTGCTGAGTTTTCTTTGCTTGAGTTGCTATTGGAACATATAGATCATTAATGAGAGCAACAATACCTGGAGGAGGAAAACAGACAAATCTTATGACAGATGTAATATCAGAAGAGGAACAATTGCAACTATTGACCAACTATTTATAAAACATTGAGTAAAAAATATCTACAAAATAAATTGTGACTATATCCATGGGATTGAGATAGTTTTTCAGATATCATTTGAAAAGTCATACCAACAACTACTAATACAATGTTAAACTGCAAGAGGTTTCTTGTATAAAAGAAAAAAACATAGTTGATTGTTAAAAATTGGGAATCCAATCAAAACACTTCTGATAATGTAGCACAGAATTCCAAAAACTGTTTTCACTACCAAAAAACCTAATAGAATATTGATGGAAGGTTCATCCCCTACTGCCATACCACCAACATCCGTCTTTGATGTTGCGGACCAGCATAACAGAATAGAATACAATACTTGCAGCACAGCCCTCACACTTTGTTTTCCATTGTACTAAGAGAGGTTGTTTATGAATACTGCCTGGCACCTGCATAATGTTTCAAGCAGTCAAACAATATGAACAGTAATTAAATGACACTGTACAACTATTTATTAATGAACTCATTCAAATAACATTAGTAGATTTGTATGAGCTGTCATAATGTCAAATCTTGAATTCAAGGGTTGTTTTGTTCTGTTTTGTTTTGTTTTGTTTTGTTTTCGTCAGTGGAAAGGCTAAGTAGATAAGCAAAAGACTTGAATGTTTACTAAATATTTTAATAGTCTGTTATGTAAAATTTATAGCAAATGCTATGTTCCTTTTCCAGATATTAGTGAATAAATATATTGACATTAAAAACATGCTGCAAAATAGATCTCCCCTTGGCACAGCAAAACTGTCAGTGTGGAAGTTATTCTAATATAGAAATCAGCTGATTTGAATGATCAAAAGCAAACAGTGCTTTTCTAGTAAAGCAGCTATCTTCAGAAAAGTCTCAAACCCAGTCAAAGTTCAAAGTAAAAGGTAAAAAAAAACACCCTAAAGAGTAACTAAACAGCCAAATAGAGGAAATATTTTGCTCAGTAGAAGCTCTTATTTAGCTTTGGTATTTGATTCTATGATTTTATGACTTTCAGGTAGTCATCCACAGGGGGAAAAAAATAGAGTAAGAGGGCTGATATTTTTTTTTGTCTTTACTACTGTCTTTAAAGATAGCAGATAGTAAAAAGGTAGCCCTTCAAAAAATCAAGAGTTCATTCATGTGAAAGAAAGAGAAAATAAATCTTTAAATGACAGGTTCTTTAAAGCTCACTTAGCTCCAGTTCAACTAGGCATACTGTGGAAAGCTATCTTCACAATTAACTCATGTTTCCTTAACAATAAATAACTGGAAAGAAAAAGAAAAAGAAAACCCTAAAAACCAACAAACTTCAAAACATCTTTAAGACAGGAATTCTTCCACAGAAAAATTAACAGATTTCATCTGTCCTGAGCAAATCTGTGCATCTTAGGAAAAAAGCACTCCAGAATCTACTTTTCTGCTCAAATACAGCTACAGTCTGAACACTGCTGCATTCCAGGAGCTTCACCCTGAATTTCTTCAATATCTGACATTCAAAGAATTTTGTTATTTTTTTTACTGATCTTGCACTGTTCATCTTCAATGGCACGCATTACAAAAAGGGACACGTGTTAAACAAATATTAACTTGACTTTTTAGTAAGCATGCCAAATGTATCCTTCACAGTGGCACAGAAACACAGAGAAATAACTGAGCAATGCTTGCTATTTCCATAACTACCAGGAAATATAAATTAAAAATAAACATTAATTTTTATGTTGCATGATAAAATGTATGTTTCATCTCATGAAATGTGAGACTAAAATGTGCAACAAAAATAGAGCTCAGTTCAAGAGGTTGCTTAGCCCTGTAAAAGTGCAACAGCAATATTATACTATATAGCACCATTGTTTCATCCCCTCCAAAATAAAAAACAGCGCTTCACTGCCATGGGCGTAATTGTGCCTGACATAAAACCATGATAAATGACAGAGAAGTTGCTTCAGCCATGCCTGACATCATTTAGCAGATGGACTTGTCTGAATTCCTTAAGTTCCTGCAAGCTTGATTTTTTGACTGATAGCACATTTCACATCAGAATCAGAAAATCAAAATTGATGGACAAGTGCTCAACAGTCCTCCATCCTCCACTGGTCTGCAAGTGATTGAGTCAAAAGGTGATGAGTAATGTGGCAATTCCTCCACATATAACTTACTGCTTCCCTTCTTCAGAATGTATTACTGTCTGGGAGATATTCAGCTTTTGTGAGCATAATATTACACCACATTTATGTTTCTCAGGAATCCACAGTAGAACAAATGAAAACACAAAAGGTGTTAAAATATTTGCAAACTGTGAAAGTATGTGCAAACCAAATAAAAAAAAAGCATGCCTAAAATGTAAATCATCTCTTGTTATGAAGATCTGACCTTGTTCCAGTGCTGGAGCAATTCAACAGTAACTTGACTAAATGCATTGAATTATGTAAAGCCAGTGTGATATTGGCTTCAGGCACCAGTCTACATTGAGTGCTGATAACTATTTTAGTGCTTTCCAGGCTCCAAGGCTAGAAAGAAAACAAAGATAAAGAAAGGGCTTATGTGCAACAAATATATTTAAAGCATGGTGCTGGGTTGCCAAATGTTCTGCATTGCAAAGCAGCATCATGCAGGTAATCAAGGGACATTCAGAAGCATAGCAGCGTTTGTAGCAATGTGCAGGCAAGTACAGGCATAATTTATAGGACAGCTGGAACATAATTTATAGGACAGGGTTTAACAATAACTAGAAGTGCCCTGCTAGGATGGCTGGTCACTCTGGCCATAAACATTCATCAAAATAGTCGGGATAGAGTGTTTTCATGTTCATGCAAGTCACATATGCCCATTACCTTGAGTCTGCTCCCAGTGTGCTGGCTGCTATTGAGCTGCATGGATTAATGGTTCCAAAGCCTTTTTTCTGTGAGTATGGCAATTCAGTTCTTCTCACATGAAAATCTTTGGGAATCCCTACTCTTCTTAAAGCAACAGTTTTAGAAAATTCTTGCTAGCACATAGTGGTAGAAAATAAAATATGACCTGCTGCTATAAAATGGAATTCTCTGCAATCTGATAAATAATTCAAATTAAAGACATTTAATTCTATACTATCTTCATTTTAAAAATATTAGATTTGTTATTCACATCGCCTCAATAATTATAAAACACCAAATTAGACAGTGAACAATTCTTACAGTGATTTCTTTTCATGCTTTCTGAAGTTGCTTGCAATGACACATTCATGGAGACTCATTAGGATTCTTGATCCAGGGTTTTCCAAACGAAGCTTTTTTAAGCAAAAGGTAAAATGTTAAATAAAACATAGATTTATTTGCTGAGTGATGACAAAATCTGTGGCATTTTGCTTACCCAGCTTTAGTAAACAAATTGAAAGTGAATTTTGGTGATGTCGCGATGTTTGTGGGATTTTTTTTTAAATAATAATATATTTCCAGAAAAATTTAGACCATAAGTAAGAATATTTATTGTCTTTTGAACGCAAAATCTAACTGTTTAATGATTTTCACAAGAAGTCTGTGACAAGTATTATTCAGAAAATAATACTAATGTTTCTGCACCTTTCTCAAAAGATAGTCTTGAATAATGTGAAGACAGTTACACCATTTTTAAAAATCATCTTGATTTAACATAGAGAGATGAGGAATTCTGTCTTATCCAATGGAATTAATACTGTGAACTAAATAAAGTAGATTTAGATTGAATGTTTAGAAGAAACGTTTACTGGAGGGCAGTGAGGCACTGGCACAGCTGCCCAGAGAAGCTATGGTGCCCCATCCCTGAAGGCATTCCAGGCCAGGTTGGATGGGGCCATGGGCAGCCTGAGTTGGTGGGGAGCAGCCCTGCCCACTGCGGGGGTTGGAACAATGTGGTCTCTAGGGTCCATTCCAAATGAAACTGTAATTCTAATTCAAGCTGCAGTGAAAGACTGCTAGAAGTAGACGTGATTATATTAACTGTGACAGAAAGGTTTAGCTAGAATAACTTCATTGATTCCCACATCTACCAGTATGTGAATATAATTTCATGTTATTTACACTGCGTTTTTATTTTTATTTTTTCTTCTGGACTAGTTTCCAAAAGTGCAGATCTTTCTCTTTTGTTTTGTTTGAAGTGACATTGATTTGTTTGAATTGATATTTGGACTATTGCTTCTACATATTTTGGAAAATATTTCATTCTCCAATATGATTTTTTTTCTGCAGTCATTCGTGTTATTTTGCCATTTTGGGAAGGCACAGGCAAATCTAATCAAGCAAGCTATTCTAGAAAGGGAAATGGCAACCTGAGGTTTTTTTTTTCCCCTTCTTCCCTTCTTTACAAGTTCTCAGCCTTCTTTCCTCCCTGTCCTTGACACAGATGCTACCAGACCTACAGACTGCCTTAGAACTGGAGAGATCAAACATTCAGTGCCTAATCCCATTGCACTCAATGTTGCAAAGTCTCATGGGACTTAAGTATCTACGTTTCTGGCAGCTCAGTGTGCTGTGGTATTTGTGATCTGAGAACTGCATCACAGCCTGTTTGTATCAAAGAGGAGTGATACTCAGCCTACCTTTATGTGAGAAAAGACTTCTGCATTACTTTTGTAATGCATATTTACATATGTAAATATGTAATGCAGTGCATGTATATAACAGATATAAGTCAAGTGTTTTGCCTTTTTCTGCTAGGACTGAAGCCAAATTATTATCACTTTTCCATTTTCCTTCTGTCTTCCCTGGAAAAAAAAAATCATGTCATATGCAATATGCAAAGGTCTCCACGTACAACAGGAAAAATATCTGAATATATTCTGCAGAATTTGGAGAGAAGCTAATTTCCGACTTTTCAAATTTGATCTTTCTCATTTAGCTCTGTGTACTAACAGGTGCAAAATAATAGGGTCCTTCTATTGAAATCAGTAAAAAGAAAGGCTGATTTTTTCATATGTGCGTGTTCGAAAAGTTCAGTGTTTCCTAAGATTTATTGGCAAAGAATGCACTATAATTTTTGTGTTTTCTAGTGCAGAAACAGAATGTTGGCAAGAACAAAGATGTGTTATTTTCTCAATAATCCAGTATAAAAGTGGTAAAATGGCTTTCTGGCATCCTGCACCCAGCTGTCTTTTCCTCCAAGCAGCACTATATGCTAATCATAATATGGCTTCTTTAACATACTAATTCCTAGTCCCAGTTTGAACAGTAAAATTCAGGTTTAACAGTACATTAAACCTATCCAATGTTGCTAGATAGCCTTCTCTTTTGAAACGTCACCATGAGGTGAATGTAAAATTAAGCCTACTCAAACAAAAGTACGTTGGTGGTTTTGCATTACCAGGAATAGTAAATGTAGTATATATTTTTTTTTTATCAGACATCTTCTTATTGTTTGATTTTGGGGGGAAATTACAATACACAGAGAAGCAAAATATGACTATCTTACAGTAGCCTTGCCTGTTAGTGCTGTATGTTTAATAATTTGGATGTTCGACGTTAGAAAGTAAGTACCAAGATACAAGTGCTTGTATACTTAGGGCCTAGCAGGTTGATTAGCACTTGGCCATGTCTCTAAATACATTTCAAAGGAAATTGCTTCCACTTCCTCATGCAGCATGCACCCTTCTTATCTGAAAAAAAAAAAAAGAAAAAAAGAAAAAGAAAAATCTCTGTTGATAACAGTATGAAGATGTGAGAATTTTGAAAGCCTTATGGTCTGGAAAATGTGTTTGGGAATTCAAACCAAGCAAACCTTCTCCTTATGAAAATATGCATCCCAGCAGCTGGGCTCCTCATTAAAGCCCCCTTTTCTGCCCTACTCTGGAATGAGGTGCTGCAGAGCTCCCCTTTCCCGCCCTCCCTCCCAGACCTGGTTTCCCTTGCACCCCACATTCCCACCGGCCCTCCCCTCATGCTCCCAAGGACGTCTGCAATGGTTAGGATTCGTCAGGTCACACCTCGCCCTGTCAGGACGCGGCGCCTCCTTTGCCCTGCTGCAACCCATTGCTTCATTTCATTTGCGCAGAGCCTGGCAACAAGCTGGCCTTGTTAGATGGAAACTTCAGCCAGCCAAAAGGAGCCAGCAATTTCCTTATTGCTTACCTGTCACATCCCCTTGGCTTTTCTTAAACCAGCCACTGCCTTCATTAATCTGAAGCCAGGCCTCAGTACAGACACAGGCAAGCACAAGCCTGTGCATGCAGGCAAATGGGCAGGGTACCCTACATGGCTGAGCCAGAAAGTGCAAGTGGCTGGGGCCAGGCTGCACCCCTGCCTCAGCCTCTGTTATCCCTGCTTGCTCCTCCTCATTCAGCCCTGCTCTGTGTTCAGCCTCTCCCATCTCTCCACGTTACTTCCCACATTTCCACAATGTGCAGGTCTGACTCAGTCTGGTTCCTTCTTCCTCCTGCCCTTATCCCATCTGACAGTACATTTTCTTTACCCCGCTCCTTCCCTGGCCCAAATCCCTGTGACACCCAGCCTTCTCTCCTTCCTGCTTTAGCCAAAGGAAGCTCTGCCACCACTTCTCCCATCACTTCCCCAGCACTTACTGCCACCCTCTACCCTCTAGTCTGAGTATGAAGTGGGGGACCTGTATGGAAGAGCTGAGGTCTTGCTTGTGGTGGGTCCTGTCCTACAACCCAGCTACACACCCATCTTCATATGCTTCTCATCTCTGGGTGTGGAGAGAGGAGACCTCAAGCCTCAGAAATGTGGGATTGTTTGCTAGGTTTTCTCCTGGCACTAGAGGCTAAACTCTACATTACCTGTGCTGTTCACACACCTGATACCTGGCTTTTACTTCATCCTTGGTCAGTTAGATTTGATTGCTGCTGTTTTGTTAAGCAGTGTATTACCTAACCCAACAAAAAATCTAAAGGTAGTTTTGAAGTGAGGTCAGAGTCAGCTCAGCCCTGAATGTTTTTAAGATCACTAGATATTCAAGTTCATGTTTTTGCATAGGAATCTTCCAAAGAAGCTCTGTCAAAAATTATTAAAAAGCTGTTATAATAAATTCAACATAAACATGTCTATGCACAAAATAAATTCTAAGAAAATTCGGATGTAACAATCTTTGTGCACAAGCATAAAATGTAGAGATTATTCAAGATTTAGAACATAGTACATTGCTTGTACACTGGGATCATTCTCTTCTACCTACTTTATGTGTTTCTAGTTCCTAGCACAAGGAAAATTACCTTTAATTTTGTTTAATACAGTCTAACAAAACCTGATGTTTCCCCTTTTTTTTTTTTTTTTTTTTTTTTTTTTTTTTAAGCTAAGGAAGAAGAAAAAAAAAAAACAAACCACTTTCTTCCATGAGTAGTTCATGTGGCATTTTGCTGACAGAAATAACTACATCAATAAATTTTGGAAAAAGCTGTTGATAGCATTGCAATAGTTAGATTTTGCAATCTGAGCTGTTCTCCACTGGGTGCTGAAGTATTTCCCAACAAAAAGCAAAAGCCTGAATTCAGTACAACATTGGATTGAGTATATTTCTCTGATGTTTTCTGCGGGGAATATTTGTCTTTTCTTGGAAATGAAAGGCAAATTCATTCACAAGGGCTCTCCTCACCCACTCTGTAGCCTAGCAGTGTCCACACTTCCTCTCCCACCCCCATTTTTCTTTTCCTTTCTCCATCCCCTTTAAGTTGTAATTCAATCTCTTCCAACTCATGATCACTTTTCTCTTTTTGGCACTCCCTCCTCCCTCTCTCTCTCTCTCATTAGTTTAACTTGAGTTAATTAGGAATAGTAGGCAGCCCTCAATCTGTTATGTGTTAAAATAGAACAATCCGAAACAGAGAGACACAGACACAACTATGTGATTTCATTGTCTAAAGGAGACAGAAAACCAGTGGGGATTCCCTTATCAAGGCAAACATCTCCCCAGTGGTTAATCTAACTGTCTTTAAAATGTTCCACAAATGCAGATCTAGGATAACAATCTTTCTGTCATGTTTCCTTTTTCTTTTTTTTTTTTTTTCATTTCATCATTGGCAAGAATGAGTGAATTGGATTGACATGGAGGTGATAGAGGAAGAGAAACAGCCTACACGTCAAAATGACAATGTATATTACATGGTTAACAGAATGAGTGGTACGTGCAATGGTTGTGGGTATTTTCATCTGCTGCGTTGTACAATAAGCTCTTTTTTTTTCCAAGTATATCATCAAGATCACTCTCAATTCAGTACTGATTAAGTGTTTGCTTGAAGGATCTCTTTCTGTGAGTAATATCACTTCATAAACATGGATCTGAAGTAAGAATCCAAGTATTCATTTGTTGCTGTTCCTGAATCATGTATATATAGAGGTCATGACTGGTACTCTGACTGTAGTGCTGATCGCAGACCTTAGGGCAGAGTGTGCAGTGGAAGTGAAATATTACAGACCTAGGAGATCCAGCCCTGATTGTAAAGGTAAGGCCTTTTTGATTGACTACAAATGGTACTGTTTGGTTGAAATGCATTCTCAGGAAAGAGTTAGAATTGTGCACCTAATACAAATATACATGCCTGTGTAAAACATGTATCTGTCCCAGTGCACTTGTGTATATATTCACATCTATGTAAGACATAAATGCATAAAATTTGTTTTCAAAGACACTGAAACAGCACTGATGAACAAGCAAAAGACAAATATAGGGCAGTGTTAAGATCATGTTGCTAATTTCGTATCCAAGTTTCTGCATAAACATGAAGATATGTGATAGTAATTGTTGTTACAAATCTTACCATTGATTAGCTGTGTTAATGCAAATACACTTTGAAATAAAAGAATTCCAATGTTTTTTTTGAATTCTGATATCCAGAAAACAGAATAAAATTCTATTTTTAAAAAAGCAAAGAAAGGGACAGTTTGAAAGTACTTCAAATACAATATTGTTATATGTGTTAAAAAAAATAAATAGCCTGTCTACAAAGACATCTCTTTATTTTGGAGAAAACTGCTAAAGACTTAAGGGGACATGAAAAGAACATGCAATGAAGGATGAAGTATATGCTTGATTAACAGAAGACACAAGAATATTTGAGCATTAGAGAAAATATCTGTTCAGAAAGACATCCTTACAGTTTCTTTTCAGGATTTGTGAGGGATTTTCTAGCTGAACACAATCCACATAAGACCAAATAAGGAGATGCTGCATTAAATTTACATTTTATACTGTTACGATAGGTTTGCTATATACTTTGCAAAATAATGCAGCAATTATGAGCAAACTATATTAAATTCAGTAAGGAAAAAAAAAAGGTCCTTATAATGATCCTCAGTTGGATTTTTGCTTTATAAAAGAGCACAAAAATGCAGTGAAGAACATCAGTCTATTTTATACCACAAATAAAGACTGTGTTTCTGTCTCCATGGAATTAAAAGAATTTACTGTAACACCTCCAATTTTATGTGAATAATTAAGACTGTTTATTTTTATATAACCACAACTACAATGTGATCACAATGTGAGAGTTCTGTAAGACAGAGGTATCAATTCATGATTTAAGCAAAATTCAGGGCATTTTTAACATGTAGGTGATATGAATAATTTAATTTGTGACATTTGAGGTTATATCAGCACTAATTATGCAAGTATGGAGACACATAAAGATGTGTCATTAAGAAGTCATCAGAAAAGTATACACTCACACGTAAAACCAGTCAGAAATCAAAATTGTCGGAAAAATAATAAAAATCAATTGATCTATCATCTTTCTAACAGATACCTAGCAGTAAAAGCTATTAGAAAGGTAGAAAATAATTACCATTTTAATGATGTATAATCAGTATGCTGATGGTTTATGAGAATAAACATAGTTATCTGCCTGAAAGGAACAGATTAGAACCATATTTTCTGTCATTCCTCATTGCTTTTCCAATGTTAAACTGGGTGAGGCCTGAAAATGCCTGTAACAGTGCACATTTCAGTGTATTGCACACAAAACCCTTGGCTTCCAGCAAGCTATGTGGGAATGGCAAGGGTAGAAGAAAGCGCTGCAGTCATGGATGAACCGCTTCAATATGTAACAAACCAGGGAAGGAATACTGAATGACATAAATGGAATTATAAGATTGCGTAATATAAAGAAGAATCCATTTTGCTGAATGCTTTTTGATCGCTGTCAGTCGTGAAATTTAATCTGGATGGAGATTTCACATCAAGTTGAGCTTCACATGCGCAGGGTATGAAATTTTGTCAAAGATAGAATGCAGGAACTGACAGTAAGCATCAAATAAATAGCTGCAGAAAAAATTCAAGGTCATGCAAAGTAAATCAAGAACATGCAAAGTAGCTCATGTTTTCTTGTGTCCTGTAGCAGTCAGTGGCACATAGCAATTTATGCACGTTTATCTAACTGAAAACATTACAAATGCATAAAGGCAACAATATTAGAAATTGCCCTTTAGGATACTGCTTCAAGCAGATTAATAACTTTGGTACTGAAAACTGCAAATTATTTTTATATTCTGACATCCTGGCATCATTGTTTATGCTTGTATTGCAGTTGATTTTACCTATTTATGGAGATATTTAGATAGATTTAGAAAGCAAACTGTACAGATAGGGTGAAAACAGTGATATTTCAATAGTTGAAACAATGTTATTTTTGCAGTTGATAATGCACTCAAATTCACCCCAGAACCAAAATTCAGATTAAGAAATATTTATAGATACATTGCATATACCTAGGCAATTTACTAAAAAGTATTTAAAAACCTAACACTTCTGCCTAAAGAAAACCAGAAAGAAAAAAAAAGAAAAAAAGAAAAAAAAAAAGAAAAACAGAAGAAGAAGAAAAATCTGCTGAAAGCATAAAAGCTCATGGAGTTCAAGCTGTAGTGTTGTAATTAATGATCTCAATGAATTTCCTTAGGTTAGCCACAGAATTTTAACTATGATCAGAGACTTCATATGTGCTGAGGAATATGCAGAATGTTAATCTGGTGGTTAATTTCCTCAGAGGCCAGAGACAGAGCAGAAAACTAACTATTAACAGGGGCACTGGCTGAGGGTGTAGACATTCAGGACAGCTTGTTGCATGCAGAAATACGCAACAGTTGTGGGATACACTCCTTCAGTAGTGGTTATTCCAACTCTCTTATTATTGCCTTTCTCAGGATTTAAATCTGAACAGATTATTTTCAGAATCTCTGAGAGATAAACAACTCAAACAAAACAGAAAACACGAAGAAAGTTGCACTCATCTACAGTGACTGTCACTGTAACTTTTACCTTACTCTCACTGACAGGACCCAACGCATGGTCCTGTCCCCTGAATGGTGTTTTGCTTCTGTAAACACTTTTTTCAAGAAGTAATGTGGCTACTTAAAACAAAAACAAACATGATGCCTTTTTTTTTTTTTTTTTTTAACTCTTAAATGAAATTTCTTTTTTGTGTTTTTTTTTGTGTGTGTGTTTTTTTTTTTTTTTAATCTGTTTTTCCTTATATCTTTCGACAGAAAAAAAAACATGTTTCTAGATGTAGTTAAGTCATTAAGTTTTGGATGGTATCTGTGTCTCAGCTGACAGTATTTTCTTTTGCTTCTTGATAGAGCAGCAGAAAAATCTTCTAAGAAAATATCTTCCTCTTTTATCAATAGGAATGTGATTACTTTTAAATTTCAATCATGCAGAGAGATATCTGAAATCATTAGGACAAAATGGAGAAAGATTATTCCTGTAATGGAATGCTCCCCCTGAAATATCCATTCCTTTTTTGTAACCCAAACATCCCCTTATGCAAACACTCCCTTTTAATCCACTGCATGTCGTTACATAGAGTCTCTGCCACAGCAAGCGCTCCCTTTCAGATAAAGCACTTTCTGCTGTGAATATTCATACCGATTTTTCTGTATTGGCTGTAGGCATGAACATATTTGACAAAATGTCTATGTGTAATACTCAGGTTAGTATCTTATTTTGATTGTTAGCATATTACTTAAGCCTGAATTTGAGTATATAAATTGTGTTTGTTTTTTTCTTTCTCCTAAATTACGCAAGCATTAATCATTATTCTACAACTAGTAAAGAAAGTTTAGAGACCTTTGACCAAATCAAGCAAGTAACTTTTCTTCTTTTGTGGTCAGATCTGGGGAAAAATAGAAAAGAACTCTGAGAACTTTTATTTGGAGGTTTTTGTGACGTTATGGCATTCTCACATGGTTGGAATTTTAAAGCTGTTTCCAAAACAAATTGCTTTGACTTATTCAAAGATTCATTCTTTGTGGTGTTTCTATAAACCAAACAGAGAAATGTCATGCAAAAAATACATAGCCTTAAGAATGTGCTTTCAGTATGTATTATTTGACTATATCTACACTTCTGTTCAAGGAAAATTTATGGAATGGATATCACGCAGATAGAATGGTTTTGAAATGTTTTATCAAAACATCATTGCTTTTGAGTTCAGTGTTGCAGTTTCCGCAGAGGTAGTGTGGTGAGGCAGCTATTGCTCTACCCTTATAAACAAACATTAAAAAGTTAATAGATTTGTTGTTCACCTAATGTAAATGTGTTACTTTTACAGCTGTACTTACTTTAAAAACAGAGAGATTGCACTATAGCACAATGTAATAAAATGTTCTTATGATGTTATTTTATGTGCCATCACGAAGAAGAGAAATGGGAGAACAAATCTTAAGCCTAATATAGTCAAAATAACTCATGTACTTTGCCTTTCAGAGCTTCTTAAACTGCTTATCCTTCTATACAAATAAATTTATTTGGATACTAAGTGATGACCTAATAGTCCTGCTTGACTTAATATGAACTTGCATTACATAACCCTGTTCTCATTTTTCTCGTCACTGCAAATTACCGCACTTGAATCTTACCTAATTTTCTCTAAGAGAACAGATATTCTGCAGATTTTCTAAGAATGACCTTGAGTAGCAGATATCTCTTTTGTCTGTTTTTTGGGTTTTTTTGTGTTGGGTGTTTTTGTTGTTGTTGTATTTTTGTTTTCAGAAATATGGCATTATTCTGTTTCACTGTTTGTTAAGTATTCTTGGCAAAGAACAATTTACAAAGAAATGAATAGGCAAAAAGGCTTCTGAGAACTTGAAATGTTAGCAAGCTATTAAATAGGTATTGAACTGATACCACAAAAAAATTTACCAATACCATTTTTTTTTACTTTTTCTTTCAATTATCACTACTGTTTTGTTGGTGAACTGAAGTCCAAAATAGCTGATAGTGATGCAACAGTGAAAAAGGGAAGAGTGCCTTGTGAAAAATGAACCACAGAGTGTAAAGTTGCACAGACAGCCAACTCCAGCCTGATTGTTTACTTACTCTGGTACATAGAATGACTTGAGAGAGAAGGCATATTCTGTCGGTCATCTTTATTGCATTTGAATCATGGTCAAAGAAGTCTTGAAAAACAAGCCAGAGGCAAAAGGAGATTTATTAAAGATTCATTAAAGAGATAATGAGAAATTTCACTGTTAGAAAGCAGTGTACTACCACTGTGTACCACCACATCATGGTAAAACTGTACCACCATGACTCTTAACAGTTAAGAAGAAACTGGAAGAATATTGCTTGCTACAGTTTGTGCCTCAGCTCCCAGCAACTGACCCGTTTTATACCTTTTGCAAAGGTACTGACACATGCTAAAAGAGAAAATTAATTATCTCTGTGTGTTCTCACTGCTCTTGCATCCTTAAAGTATAAGGGGAAAATATGAGAGTAAATGAAACTAAACTACCCCATTAGTCTTTTCTAACCAATTTTGCTTATATTCTTTAGTTTACTTTAAAACTTTCATATATACAATTCTTTTTAATCTAATGAATATCTCAGTTCACAGTTCAGACTTTACCTCATCAAACTATCAGTTTCAGTGTTCTACGTTTTAGCTTGCATGCAGTTTGATAATCTCTCATTTTTCATCTTTTACTCCCATGACTGTCTGTCTCCTTTTTAATTTCTGGCTTGGTAAATTTTTTTGTAGTTCAATATACTGAACTAATACAGAAGTCAAGATGAAATTTCAAAGTAACAGAATTTTGTTTAGGTTTGAGCAGAAATTACAAATCTTTCTTGGCAATGATGAGAAAGGAGTCTTTTCATGTGAACTTTATGCTGTGAATTTATGTTAGTTGTGAAATATTAGATTGTGTCTCTGACAGACTGTAAAACTTCTGTATCCGTGCAGTCTGGCAAATTGTCAAGAAAGGATGACAATATTTGAATTTTAAGCCCAGTTTACATATTTAATTGTAAGCAATTTGTTTTTCAAGGAAAAACTGGAAGGACTAAATTGTGACTCAGTTTTTGGTCACAGCCTAAGACCTTTAACACATTTTTGCCTCTCCAGAATCTGCTGATTGCTATGGTAAATTGCAGCTTATTACTATGATTATCACAACCCAGAATAAAATGTCATCCAGGTAATGCACAGTTCTTAGAACTTTTTGCTGAATATAAGCATAATTACTGTGCATAATGCTTAATATTCACACTGTTTTACAAAGCAGAAAGTCAAAGTACATGTGTCTGAGAAGCCTCAACAGCATGTTGAAAAGTGCACTGAAATGTTATAAATACATGCATTTTACTTGAGAGCAAGAAGCCTCAGTGTTCTCAGCATTCGTAATCTTTTACCCAAAGTGAAAGAACCAAGAATTTTTTCAAACTATTGTATTAAGCTATAAAAAGATGCAGTCAAAAACCACAACAGACTTCATTTTATTTAAAAAAAAATTTAAGATAGTACATTTCTCACATATTTGTTTGAGTTTGCTTCTTTTCTTAGGACACTTCGGCATCATCAGCCAGATGGTACACACAAATGGTGTTAAAAAAAGAACTTATTTACATTCTTAATTATACAGATTCCTAGTGACCTGGATCCACAGATGATCTAAGCCAGCTTTGGGACAGTAACCTAAGTTACATGAAATCAAACAGCAAAAAATGCACACTGTGAGATTAAAAGTTATGGTTCACTATTAAATGTGAATATGGAAAGAAAACCAGAAAGGAATAATAACAAAGAAAAGCTAAAGAGATTTTTTTTTTTCCTCCTAGTTTGCTTATAAACCACTTAACGATTTGAATATATTCAACAGCTGTATTTTTTTTCCTCATAATTGCAGTAAAATAACTATGTACCAGTACATTTTGTTGGACCACGTTGGTCATGGGTCAGATGTTATCATTTGTGTTTGTTTCTTGTTTCCTTTTTTTCCTCCTGTTATTTTCTCAAAAGGAACATGAAACATTTATTGAATCAGTCAGAAAAAGTGGATTCTTTTTTTTTTTTTTTTTTGTATCTGCAATATCCTGCACATATGTTTAGAAAACAAAAACAAAAACATATTTCTGATTTTAGATGTAAAGAGGATAATGTCACAAAACAGAAGCACTTATGTGGTTATCGGTGTAAGCTTAACTACTCTCAAAATACAGTGCAATTGAAATTGCATTTGCAAATCAGCTGGCTAAAGTGCTTCTGTAGCAACGTTTTCTATAACAAACCAGGAAAATAGCTCCCAAACAATATGTCATCTGATTCTTGCCCAAGGTTGTTATCATCATTTTTATTTGTGAGTTGAAGGAATCTTGCATAATGACATTCTTCAAATTTGCCACAAAATAAAACTCCTCCTTAAATGCAATAATTTAGAATGGAATGGTTCAGTTAGATCACTGAGTTCAACTGCCTGACCACTTGAGGACTAACCAAAAATTGAAATATATTATTGAGAACATTATCTAAATTTTTTCGTATGCACTGACAGGCCTGAAGCATCAATCACTTCTCTAGAAAGCCTTTTTTGGTGTTTGACTACCCTCATGGTAAATAAATTTTCCTGAAACCCAATCAGAACCTCCACTGATATAGCTCTGTGCTACTCCCACAAGTCCTGTCCTCAGTGACAAGGAGAAGACATCACTTCTCTCCATGCTTTCCCTGTTCAGAAAATTGTAAAGATCAGTGATATTTGCTCTCTTCCTGCTTTTCTCCAGATTAGCCAACCCAAGCATCCTCAGTGTCTCCTAACAGTACATGCATTCCAGTCCTTTTAACAGCTTTGTTGATTTCCTGTGGACATTTTCAAGTAGTCTGCAATCCTTTTTATTAAATATTTAATATTTATTAAACTGTATACAAGATTTAACAACATTACTTGGAAGGGCAATGAGAAAGTGCTCCACAGCATTCAAAGTGAGCAAGACATCATCTTTCCAAAAATCATAGCCTTGATGATTTTAACCGTTAATTCTCACTTACTAGTAATGGTAATAAGTAGCATGTGTACATTTGGGAAGTTTTTCTTTAACACATTAAAACTGGATCATAATCATGACAAAGTATGGAAAAATGGGAATTACAAATGCCGATCTAATGCAGTCAACTCACTATACTTAAACTGGAAATTAAGATGTAAACTACAGGACAAGGGGTAATGCCAATCTTATTAGTTACCTTAAAAGGAGAGTAGGCCATAACAGGAAAACAAAGGCAACTATGAAGTGCTGCAAAAGTTTTATTCTATAATGGGATTGTAAATCACCCAGAGCACATGCATGCACAGATCTGCAATCTGGTTAAAGTCCAGTTTTTAGTAGAAACACTGCCCTCTGGCTGCATCCTCAGAAACTTCCCTGAACTCTGTAAACAAGGAGAGGTCTTGCTTCATTTAGTTGTTTGTTTGTTTAAGCTAAACTGAACAGTTAGGAAACAGAAGAGCTGGAAATCCTCTGTTAGTGTTATTCATAAACACTGTATGATTAATTGCTATATCAATTTAACTTTTATTTTTTATAACTCATATTCCTAATGCAATGGCATCTCCTGGCATTCCTTTTTCTAATTCAAACAGTATAAACCTGAGTTTTGATCCCAAGATTTCTTACTGACACAGGTGGTTAGGCAAATCTGAAGGACTTTTCTGGGAACAATCACAATAATAGTAATTTTGGGGTGAGGGAAGTGTTACACAAACAGGACGTTACTGATTCTGTATCAGTTTAAAATCAGTTTTGTTGAAGCATCAGTATACCTCCTTTTGACTTCATCTGTGAATAGGAATTTTCATGTCACAACCTACCTGTTTACTATGACTTGTATGGTAAATATGCACTAGCTTATGAGTGAGAAGGATTTTCTTATTTCCACTAAGCAAACCCCAGAGCCCGTTATATTCTGCATGAACAGATTTGAAACAGGAAATCTTTCAGAAGCACTGCAAATTATAGTCGCACTGGTAATGAATATAAAACATTAGGAAAAATAAAAGTAATTCAAGGAAATAAGGGGGTATACGTTTGAAAAATTATCTTTAATGAAATGTAAAGGTTACATTAGATACACTCATTTTCTTCTTTTTTAGCTGTACATTAGCTGTTTTTAAGAAGCTCTTCAAAAGTAAAAAGAGTTATTTCCACATATAAGACTTTCATTTCTGAAGAACACACTCACTATATACAAGCTTATAAAGCACACATAGCAATTATGCAAAACCAATTGAAGCTGTCTGAATCTTGGCCTCAAAACAAAGATTCATGAAGAAAATACTGAAAACTGCTTGGCAGCAACTGTTGCTAACAAAGCAGGTTAATAACTAGTGTTGGGCTTGATTCTGATGTAACTAGTTTTGCATTTACTTGAATGCCATTGATTTGCATCACATTCATTTTGTTCACTGGTAAGTGCTTTTATCTGTGACCTATTGCATAAAATCTGCCACATTAATTCATGAACAATTACTTGAGGAAACTCTAAGTTATTTAATTATTTATTTATTGCTTTCATCTGACCTGGATATTGAAAGGAAAAAGAAAAAGAAAAAGGAAAAGGAAAAGGGAAAAAATTTTCAATAGGAGTTGCTTTGTCATTCTGACACCTCCAAAATGACCTCTATTATATTTCTTCAATTTAGTTAGGAATAAATATAAAAACATCACAAAAAAATTCTGAATATTTAAAATCATTATTTTTTTTAATCCTGGTATAAACTTCTGAAGTTTGTTGCTCTATTCACATTTATTTGCTTGATAATATGTTGTTGTGGTAATACTATTATTATATCAGTTCTCATTTGTTACAGCTCAGATACAATATTCTTTTCACAAAGGATAGTTAAAAAAGCAAAGCAATAGCTCATTATTAATGTTTTAATTAAATAATATCCTCTTGACATGAAAATTTATTTAGCCTGAGTGAAAAACACATATTTTTGGCAGTTGTTAATTAATGAGTAGACTTATTCTCTGATCTTATTTTTGCTCATATTTGATGACATTATTGAATACTAAGGAAGAATTGGAATTGCTGGAAAAAAAAAATCCATACATGTAAATAAAATATAATTGTTGATGTCCTGAATTTTCGGAAAAATACACACAAACCTTTACTATTCGCAGCAGAGAAAATTGCTTCCTCTGGCTGGAATAGATTCTGTAGCTAAACATTTTAAAATGTGTTAATAATTACGAAGCACTGCTCACTCTCATTGTGCCAAAACATACCTATTTCCCTAAATATGTTTATTTATTTCTTTGACTTTGTTTTTATGACTATATTGAAATAATCAAATTGCCATTCACAAAAGATAGACCATCTGCCCATAAAAGCAATACACAGTGAGAAATATGTTGTATAGTAACTAGAGACCACGAGGAGATGTCAAGGGAAGAGGGATGAGGATTCTGAAAATGTGTTTAGACTGATGTACATGCTTCTAATAAAACATTTTGCTCTGGATAAACACAACAAAATTTTAAATAAATATTCCTGGGCTCCCAGTCAATCTTTCAAAGAGCGAAGGCTCTTCAACACAGAAGATATGTTTATCTTCTCCTGAGGGCCTGCTATTCAAGAAAGGATATAGTTAAGCTTTATTTGCTGTCCAAAAAAAGTAATACAATTTTTCATAAATGATAGATTAGAATTCAGATTTTAAAAAAATAGAAAAAAGAAATTAAAGGAAACCTGTCTTACCTGGCTATAGGCAAGTTTCTGCATCAAAGGTACCTCCTGTACAATCACCAATATCAGCTATTCACCTGTGGGATGCTACTCAGTTGATGTATGTTATATACTGCTTTGTTGTGAGACCTGTGCTGTAAAATATCCTGTCTCTCACCACTGATTATAAATAGTTCTACAATTATAAATTATAAATTGTTCTACAATTAGCTTACAAGCAAATAGCTGTACAGGAGTGATATAAATTTGTTGAAGAATGTCCTATGTCATTGGGCTAATCAAGATAAATCATATCATCTTCACCCAGCAAAGCCTGAGAGAATGGAAATAAAACTGTTTTCCTAAATGTAGATTTTCACTGGTTTTCAACAGCAAATTGGAAGATTTGCAGAGTCACTACTCTACAAGGCAGCCTTGATACCCATCTGCTCGAGATTTATGGCATATCTCATGGTTGCTCATGCTTTATGTACTGGTTGTGGATTTTTTCTTCCACGTTTCAACTCTGCTTTCTAGATACTCTGCTCTGTCATGCTCTCTTGTCATACTTTGTTGCCTGTTGTGAAAGTACTTAAGATGAAGAGATGAAAATTTTCATTAAATTTGTTCAAAGCTCTTTTTGCATACAGTTGAGAGTTTCTGATAGGTGCATGAAATCAGAAGAAATGGTAATGCTCCATTACCATTATTAATTATTAGTATTAAGTGGGGCTTTATTTAAATAAAAAAGAAAAAAAAATATAACAAACAACAACAAAAGATACTCCACAGCTGTTGCTCTTGTGTACTAGCAGAGCACACACTTAATTTCTTCCATCCCTGCGCCAAAAGTGTCATTATGGATTTAACAGAAAATAGACCGCATGCCAGCATCCACTTGAGCAACCCGTGTACATATATCAAGAAATTATTCAAAATCTTTTTGTAACATGATGACAAAATGGGTAGCACTAGTTTTTCTACTTCTTGTTCTGCCTCTGTTCTTATTGTGCTGAACTAAAGCTAGTTAAACCTGGCTATTAGTGGAGCAAAGATGTTTGCATGAATCAGCCAAACAGTATTAAGCTATGTGTTCAGACTTGTTTGTGGAGTCATTGTGGAGAAATATCTTCTGAGACTTTTCTTCATACACTGTTACTGTTCATGTAGCAAAAGTGAAATGTTTTTCTCTGGATTCAAATTTCAAACTCAATTAAGTACATATGCATCTGTCAGCTGCTTCACTCCATGAGCTTATACTTCACATAAATGCTATAATGACTTGAGAATATTTAATTGTACTCAAAAATACTTCCATTTAAATAAAAAGGATGTTTTTATTTTCAGAAATCTGTGATAGTCTAAAATCAAAAGAATTTTCTCAGCAGTCTTGAATACCATGTCATATTATTACTTGAATAATTCATTTTCCATTATTAGAATTTTTAGGTCTTCATATTACCCATCTCTAGAGTCCCAGTTCAGAGTAGGAAGATTGTACAAAATTCTGATCAGTTCTTTCTGATGGCTGTCTTTCCATATCATGCTAAATGATGACCTCTGTTTCTTCTGTGAAGCCATTAATGAGATGTCATAAGAAAGATTAACAAAGTGAATAAATCAGAATAAATCAGAATCAATTTCTGATTGAAGGTCCGGTTACTTTAATAATCTTGGTGACTTCACCATTAACCTGTTTTGGTGTTCTTGAAACTCACTTTCCACTCCTAAATTAATAGCAGATTCTGTACTAATACCAGTAGTATCTTCATGTGAATTCCTTAGCTCCATGTGTTATTTGAGTTTAGAAGTGGTTAATCTACTCAGGATTTGCTGTCACAGACATTTTGTTTCAACAGAGATTTTTCAAGTGATTTTTTAAGACAAGATTTTATAAAAATTTACATTACAAAATGTGAACATGTTTAATCATTAACAACTCTGACTTCAGTCAGTACAAATGTTAGAATATCACAACCAAATTGTGGATAGAGCATATGATTTTGTTCATTTTCTATTCCAGAGTATTTTCGACAGCAATCCTATATCACTACAAAAAATTACTCAGCTTGTTTTGAATTTTAGTAACTAATTTTTTCTCTTTACTTAGACCATTATCAAACTGTTTTGAAGACATAATTGTGATGTGGTCAAAGGAGTAACTTTGATAGATCAAATGACAAAGATATTCAATTTGGAACATTCCCAGAACTTTGAAAGTAGAAAACTTCTACTGACTGTTTAGCTTCAATAGAATCCTTTCACTGTTCTACATTAGAGGTAGGCAAGCTAAATATATTCAGTATTGTGTATTGAACTTGAGTTTTTTCTAGTCCAAGACAATTGTCAAATTTCTTTAATGATAAAGTTTGAGTATTTTGAAAGACAAAGTGTCCCTCTATATAGAAAAGTACAGGCCAAAATTTCTTAACTGCTCTGATTGTCATTTCTGTTTTAACACAAAAACTAAGTCATCTGTCCCCTATTTCTTGAGAATGGAGACACTGAGACAGTGAGAATTGGGAAGACAGTTTGGCAAATATTCAAAAAAAGGAAAAATGCACTTTTTTTTTTTCCCATAATACTTTCTTAATGAAGATCATCTAAGACGGTGAGAGATAGAGCGAGACAGAAAAACCAGCATAATAGGTTGTGGCCCTTTAAAAATCAAAGTAATTTCTAGTCAACAGATATCTCTACTCTCAGAATAATATTCTATGCTATAATTATAATGAAAACATAAAGGAAAAAAAAATGAGAGGGGAATTTCTTTAGCAAACTTACATTTAACAGGCTGTAGTAGCCTGGCATAAGCTAATATACAAATAGTAAATACAATCATAACCCTTTAGTCATCACTTCTCGTGAAGCCATTTTCTTAGAAATAGACATCTACTGTATTTGATCTGTATGAGGATATAGATGACAATGATACAGATTGGTAAGGTAACATAAAATCTATAGCACTCTTCTGGACTGTCATCTCAGGGAAACTGGTATACTCCAGAGCATTTCAGATTATACTAGTATTGTGTTTACTAAATCCAGTCACAAGTTACTCAGCTGCTTCTTTTCATACACTGATTTCACTGGTCAGATTGACAACTAACTCAACTAAAGACTCCAGCTCACATAAAGAATACTCAAGTAGAAAGAATCTTAACAGTATAGAACAAGTAGTTTGCCCACCTAAGTTGCAATGAGCCCAATTGAAAGAACAATGTTGGTGATATCTCACTGTATGACTGCATCTGAGGAGAAAGGTAATTTTTACTATGGAACATTTTGTTTGGTTAGTTACTCATTTTTTAAAACTTCATGACTTTTGAAACACATGTACAAATGATTTACAGCTTCTTTCAGCTAAGCAGCATACATAATGATATGATGGTATCACTTAAGACTGAGCTAAAGTCCATGTCGCCCTAAGTCCTGTGCTTTATTACCAGGGATATCATTCAGCAAAGTATTTCATAGCTTAATTACAACTTATATGATGAACCACTAACTTACCTTTGATCCTCTTTGATCTTTTATTGCATAGGGAAACTCAGTAGTTTTTAATCAATAGGAAAGTTATACATTAAAATGTAGAACTCACTATCCACACAGTAATATAGTGCTCCATTAATTTCTTCAATATTTATAGTAGCAAAGATGTGAAGACGATGACAATAAGTGATGATCAAGGCAGTGACTAAAAGAAAACAAAATAAACAGCTAGATAAAATCTGATTTTTACCTTGTTAGAAGGAAAATGGTAATAAAACTATAAAACTATATCTGAGTGTTGTTTAACCTTTTTTGTTTGTTTGTTTGTTTTTTAAATACTAAAGCAGCCCACTAAAGATACAGTGCTTAAAGTACACGTTTTCATTATCTTTATTTAGGTGAAATGTGTCAAAATAATGATGTAATATCAGGAAAATAAAAAGTGAGAGCACATAGAGTAAGAAACTGTAATAAACAAGAGCATGTGAAGTGAAGAAAAAGAATTAATTTCTTTACTATCTTAGTAGGAATCTTAGGTTGGAAGAGAATAGGAAATTTGTGGCAAATGTCATTCGGTAGATAAAACCAGATGATAGGACAAGCAAAGAGCTCAAGATAGCAAATAATCTTTTTAAGAGATGAGATATTTTCAACAGCACACAAAGTTTAAAGAGAAAAAAAAGGAATCTCAAAAGCTGTGGTAATGAATGTGATTCATGCAATCCAGGAGTAAAAGAGGGAAAGAGGGAAACATAAAGGATGAAAAAATAGTAAAATTTGTGTTAAATGAATGAGTGCTGTTGAAAATATATAGCAATTTTGACTCACATGTTTGGAAAACTCAAAACTTTTCAGATAGGGTAGTGTCTGTGAAGTCTATTTAAGCAGATTGCAGGCAATAGAGAGATTTGGGAAGAAGAACAAACCACTCTTTCAAAGAATTTATGATAATGGATTTGTAAACTGATCAAAATAAACAAATCAGGAATACAATGGTACCTAAATATAAAAACAAATTCAAGACATTCCCACTTGGGAGAAAAGATGTTTTTGGACTAAAGCAGGCTTTTGTTACAACTGCAGCTAAATTCTGTTTAAGGTATTTAAATCTGAACAATTATGAGGTGAATTAAGTTGGCAGTGGGGAAAAAGTGACAGGAAGATTGCTAAAGCAGATTACAAATTGTTAATTTCATGAAAACTTTAAAAAGGAAAGAAGTAAGAAAGAAAGAAAAGTAAGGAAGGAAATAAATGAAAGGGAAAGAAGGAAAAGTAAAAAAAAAAAGGGGGGGGGTAAATAAAAAAGAGAAAAGAAAAAAGAAAAAGGAATAAAGAAATAAAAAGAGAAGAAAAAAAACAAAAAGGAAAAAAAGATAACAGAAAAGTAAAGGAAAAAGAAAGAAAAAAAGGAAAAAGAAAAAAAAAGAATAAAGAAAAAAGAGAAAGCATGTTGAATGTTGCTCTCAAGAAGTTATATTGTAAGCAGATAGAATCAAATTATGAAAATGTTGACTAAAACTTTCTTAGATATTTTCTTTATTCGGGAGACTCAGTGATATTCTCTAATGCAAGAAGACATTGTAATTCAAACTATTAGTCACAAAGTGCTGTCAAATGTAGTATTCTACACTGGGATGTTTTGAGTCTGCCTTCTGAGACCAAAAAGATGAATGATGCATCCAATGCAAAGTAACCTAACTGTTAATCTTAGCCATCATATCATTATAGCAGTGAGAACTATCTTCATATTCCTTGGACTCTTGTCTTGTGTCTTTGTACCAGAGATATGACTCTCATTGAATAAACAGTTTGAAACATATGTATGCTGGTATTTTCCATCCTTGGTAAGAATTTTCTGACTATTAAATAATTATTTTAGAAAGGCAAAAACTCAAATTTGATTTTCTGATAGGCATTGCAATAAAAATTTTGTCCTTGCAATTTGTGCCACCACACAAATGGAAAAATAATATTATTTTGATTGGTTGTACCCAGAGACATGTAGTTTTTTTTGTTTATTTTTCTGGATAAGACTTTTTTTTCCTACTTTCACGTTTTTTGAAAAGCATGTTAGGGACAGTCTATCAAAACAGTCATCCCTTACCTATGTGATAAGCAGGTATTAATTACAAGAATTTACACTAAACATATTAAAGCACAACCTGGAGTGGCTTGTTTTCCTAATGAACGCTGTCCCGATCTGGCAGTTGTTCTTAGCTGACCAGAGAGAAGTGCTCAGTTTGTTTCCAGAGCTAATAAGTGTGTGCTTATCTTCACAGCTGCCTTCCAGTAAGTGAAGAACCTCAATTAAATCTGGGGACCTGCCTTCTGACAGAAAGTAATTTTACAGGTAAGAAAAGAAGGCTTTAAAAATATTCTTCAGCACGAAACGCGGAGTGCCTGGCTAGCAGATTGCTTCAGCAGAAATGCTGTATCAAGCTGAACAAAAAGATTGTGACTTTTGGTCTTAAAAATAAGCAGCGTCGTTTTCCCTTTGTAAGGAATTCTTTCATCCAATCATATTCTCGTATGCAAATATTCCGTAGCTGGTACAGATAAAAAAAGGGCACAAATAAAGCTAAGGGCTCAGGCAGGGCTAAAATCACTGCGCTTCTCTGATATCTCATTTCACCTGTGTTTCAGGAACCTGCTCAAACTTCTCTCCTGACAACATGAAGAAGCAAGGCTCACACAGCAATGCTGCTCCAGTTTTGCCAGCACTGCCGGAACCACTCAAAGATCTGAAAATTAAGTACACTAAGGTTAGTAGTGTTTGTGTATGTTAGCTTTTCTTATGCATCTAGCTCAGACTGCTCATTTCAACTTATTTGTACTGTGGAAGAAGCTTTGAATCAGTACTCAAAATGTTTACCCTGTCCCTTTTCTGATATTGTGCATATTTGTAATTAATGTTCAGTTATATTTTTTACCATAAGTTTTTCAGGAAGTGTTCAGGAGTCAGAGACTCACTTCATATTTCATGAGAGGTGGGTGTTGTTTTCCTCCTAAAACTAAGATTTTGCAGTGATAAGTTCCTAAAAAAAAATTATAACTGTAAGAAATAAGAAAAGGTTCCTGTTGCTATAGTATTTTTCAGAAGAACAAGTTAAAGTTCTAGTGCCACATTCTATTATTATAAGCAGATTTACATGATTATGACAAATACGTTTTTGTGGAAATGGACATGTAAAAATGAAAGTAAAGTTCACTCTGCTCACCACCTATTTTTATTAGATATAATGAATCAGTTGTTCAGATTAAGCAAGTAACTATCATAAAAGAGATATTGCTTATCATACAGTTAGTGATTATACTTTTAGAAACATTTTTGTAGTAGCAAATTATTTGTGTATGCAACTAGAAACACACCAGCAAAGGTCTGACTCCAGATTTGTGTTCACAGCTAGAAGGATCCTCTGGCTGTTTTTTGTCAAAGTATACAGACATCTGCAAGAATTTTGCACACGCCATTCACAGAAGTGTACTGAACCTCTGCCCCCTGAAATGTTCAGGTAGAGCAATTGAGCAGAAAGGACTTCTTCTCTTAGGAGAATTCCGTCACATGGTGGTTTTTTCTCATTACCACTGTGATATAAATAATTTTTACTATCCTAGAAATGCTACTTATTTTGTAACAGAAGGATGTTCTGCAATTATCTAGATTAGTCCTTTTGAATTCTATTCTATCTTGTTTTTTCAAGGAAAACCTACCCAGATTTCAATGCATATCTTTCTTGAATAAATCATGCAGGACCTTACTTTGTAAATATTTAACAGGCTAGAAAAGCTATGTAGCTAGCTCTGCCATGTGATAGCTCTTCCTGTCCCAAAGAAAAAAAAAAAAGAAAAAAGAAATCTTAATATAGGGATAATATATCAGTACACAGAGAGCAGAGGTGTTTCAGAAACCTCTATAACACTATAATATCTTCTTTTTCTTTGTTGTTTTTTTTTTCTCCAATGGAAAATAGAAAAAAAAATGTATGATCAAAACACCAGCAAAATGCCAGCTCAGAAATCCTATGTAAATGAATATTAAGAAATTTCTGTAAAAAAAAAAAAAAAAAAAAAAAAAAAAAAAAAAAAAAAAAAAAGTGGTAGTTTTCTATCAGTGTGCAAAAACCTACTCTACACAGAATGGAATAACAAGATAGTATGTTTAAAGTGTCTACAGTATCTAATTAAGTACAGTGGCACATAATAAATTCATGTGTTTAAGTTTTTCTGGTTTTGATTTTTTTTTTTTTTTTTTTTGCCCAGAATACAGATTTTATTTTCTTAAAAACAGTATGCAATTTATCTCTGCAGAAATTCAATACATTTATTTGCAAAACTGTGTGCATACAAGTGATGAAGTCCAATACATGCTTTCTTTTTGTTATGCATTCCTCCTCTCTTCAAATATCACAAACGACTGTCTGAAAACCATAAGAGTGAACTGAGAGGCAGGGAACTGGCATAATATAAATTTATCCCATATCCAGCTGTCCTCCTACAATTTAATACAATGTACTCTTGTCTTCTTACCCACCCTCTACTATCCATCCTCAAATTAGCACATGTAGTGTGAGGCTGCTGTGACTGTGTACCTTGAAGAAGTCAGAATGAGAGAAGCATTAATTATGACTGTACTCTTTAACTTTCTGCCTGACATACTATGGACATCAGAAGATTCCTCTCTTCAAAAATTCTTGGTTCTCTTTATCTATAATGACAGGAAAAAAACTGCCTTCACACAAGCTTCTGGAGGAAAAAATGTACAGGAGTTATTCCAAGGGCTTTGCTCTAAACTTAATGCACACTGTTTTGTTTTCTACAAGAAGGATCAGTTTAGGATTTTTATACAGATTATTTAACTAGAAAGCATTTCCATGGGTGTGGCCAAACACTGGAATAGGCTGCCTGCAAAGGTGGCTTATGCCTTGTGTTCAAGAAGCATCTGATAATGCCCTCAAGAATTTGCTTATTCTAATTTGTTCTGTTCTATTCTATTCTATGGATATATATGTTGGCATTTCAGATTATACTGTTCACTTTAGCAGTAAATTGTTCTGAATGAGTGTTGGTAGATAGCTGCAAATGTACTGGTAAATATTTTACTTAGTCAACACTGGGGATTTAGACACTGATTGTTTGAAGAAATGATTTCTGCCATGAATTTTTTCAAGTATTTTCAAATATACTAATGATGTTGCTTTAATCAGAGAAATTCAGATTAGTTGATTGTTAGATTGTTGAATTACAAGAGGGGGATAAAAAACAAATTATTTTGCTAAACTGTGTGTGAAATGTTGTGGAAGACTAAACCACCCTGACTGAAGACAAATTATAGGTAAGCATCCTGTATGTTATAATTGCTGCTTTCACACAGTTGAGGGATAAAAATACAAAAATTGAATCAGAGTACCTGGGAAGAGGCCACTGGGAATAAAGCAACTATAGAAACCTACTTTGTTTAAGCTTGAATGACTCTGTAAATACCAAGGCACTAACTGATGCATCCAGAAGTTTAAATAAACAATGAATAGAATGGGTATGTTCTTTAATCATTACTTCAGTACAGCAGGAAGATAAAATTCTTTTATACATTCATTTATTAACACATTCTAATGAGAAAAATATATATATATATTAAATGCTGTCAGACGCAGATTTCTGCCAGGCTTGGATTGGACCATAAGACAGACTGCCAATGTTGAATTCATCTGAATGGCACGCATGTTCTACAAGAGCATGTGTGAGCAGGGGACAACGGTTTTTCAGCACTACTTCACTCTCCTTAGTGATGCTGAATTTAATCCTCCAGCAAGCGGCAGGAACCTAGCAACAGCTCTTCTTTACTGCTGGCCACCCCAAAATGCTAGCAGTATCACTTAATGGTTTACTGTCTGCACTAGAGAGGCAGTGAATGGTCAGCTGAACAGTTATCAAAACTGAGAGATTGCTGTTAGCACTGTATACCAGGTAACTGTGCTCATTTGAAGAGCATTGTCAAGAAAAGTTTTATCATAGGAAGAGCTGTAGGCTCTACAGTAAAGAGCCCATTAAAAGGTGATTCTCGTTCCAAGGAAGATGCATGCAAAATTGTATTTCATAAGGTGGTTGCTTCTAGCATAGAGCCTTAATAGCTATTTCAGCAGAGCCGTTGTATGGTCAGTCCATTTAAGACAAAGTCCTGAATCAAGTTAATTCTTCATGGAGTACAGACACTAATATGACATTTCCTATCTAGCAGTTATGTTATAAGATGAACTTGCTGTCATTTCAAAATACTGAAGGGTGGAAATAAAACAAACAAGCCAAAAACAACATGGGAAAAAAAAAAAAAAAAAAAAAAAAAAAGGCAAAGAACAGGTCCTTTCTCTCAGTTCTCTGCTCAGATCACTTCAGTGGTCAAATCAACTGTATAAACCAAAATAGAAAACCTGTGTGACTTCAACTCATGCTATTAGAGCAGCATCTGATTCTCTGAACTGAAATCAGTCCTTTCAGAGAATCAAGATTTTATTGCACTCTGACAATGGGAAATAAAGCCAATCAAAGGCTTTTGACTGCAATAAGTTTAGTTTAAATGAGAAGGTGTATTATAGTGTCTATTGTGTAATATGTATTTCCAGGTCTAGTGCAACGTGTGGAAGTCATCAGTTTTTCAGTTTGTTGAAATAAAAGCTCGTTTCCCTCTTAAAAATACCAGTGAAATAACAAATTGACAGCAACAATACCTCTGTGACATCAATCTATGCAAAATAATTTTCCAGCCTCTAACTTCATGTCAGTGTCCAGTCATTACAGACAAATCTCTTTACATTGCATGTGCAGTAAAATATTAGGTCTTTCATGTTTTCACCTGATAAACAACAAAAAAAGAATGTAAGCTGCTGGAGGAGTTCTACCTGAAAGAAAAAACAGTGTGACTCGTTGCAAGATTATCCCAATTTTGGGGGATTCATTTTTTAGTAAGATGGGAGAGTTGACAGAATACTTTTGGATGGTCCATGAGTGTTGTCTGCATTTAGAGAGCCACAGCCTGCTTGGGGTGGTTGGTGTCTGCTGAACTTGGTTGATTGGTTGGTTGTTTTTTTTCCGACCGTATGGAAACATCTGTATGCATGTTTCAGCACAGTTGCTTACAATGTATGCAACATAGCATACATGGAGAGTTTTGACTTTTTCCTCCTCTGTTCTGTCTGTCATACCTGCGTAAGACAAGACTGTTGTCTGATTTGAAAAAGACATGTGAATAGTTTATAGATTTATACAATCCTGATACAGTGTTGTGTACATATCTAAAGTAATGAAGTTATGTTTGAAATGGAAATGGTATTAGAGACATTAATAAGAAAAATATTCTAAAGTAATATCATGGATGATACTAGTTGGTGCAATAAATACAATTTTTAAACAAATACTTTCAGAACTTCCAAAAATGGTATGTTTTACTATTATTCCTTTCACAGACAGATATGAATTTGGCATGCTGTAACATCATAGCAGTGTTATGTTAATATTTACCTTTTACTTTGTCTCTTTTCTTGGCAATGTAACTAAAGATGTCTTGTTCATATTAACTACTTCACTGCTGTCTTTGCCCTTTCATGATAGACAGCATTTTGTGCAAATACTCTTCTGGTCAGCTTCATCGCATACTTGAAATTTCCTGGAACTTGCATTTTAGTTTCCCTTTAGACAGCTTTTGTTAAATCAAGAGTTTGCTGATCTGTCCCGATGGCTAGAGGAGATGATGACACTGCATATAAGATGCCAACATATAATCAATCAGAAACCAAGAATATAGTAATAAGAATATAGTAATAGGTAATTGTTACCATATATGCTTAACCTTTTAATTAGTCATGAAAATATTACCATACTACTCATAAATTATTAAGAATCACCCAGAAAATAAATGCAAGTAATGTCAATAGTATGCCAAAAATGCATTACTTGAAATCTGTCATGTATTGATAGCATATGTGTTTATAGAATTTATATCAGTTCTGTGAGACAAAAAGCATTTATACAGCAGTTATGGCACCTTACCTCTGTCCTGCCCTGCATCAACCATCATTTGCTTTGATTTGCCTGCCGCAAATTATGTCCTGGTTTTCTATTTAAATGTAGAAACTTCTGATGCTATGAGAAGCAGTTGTGGGTGCTTCACAGTGATGGAAAGAAAATTAGAAATCACATATTTTCCACTAGTTCATTAGATGGTAGAATTAAACTCAGGTCCTCAAGCTTCTGCCTGCATGGTTATGATCAGTGAATGGATGTGGGGCAAGGTGCTTCTGTCAGCCAGGATCCTCAAAATTGGCAGAGGCTGAACATAAAATTCCCTGTATACTCAGAATCTGCAACTTTTTTAATGATGAGCATAAGCAGGATCTCTTTTGTGCCTTTGGTCCACGGCCTAAAACACCATATCAGGTCTCAAGAAACAAGTCCTAAGGCAACATGGCATTGAGTATATTTCCCCAAACCGGCCCATAGACCATTGGCACTCCCTCTCTCCCCACCTCTCTTTTCTGGGCCTGTGGGCCTGTGAGCCTGCTGTCCCCCTGTCGCAGACTCATATAGATCTAGAGAAAACTCCATCACACACTGAGCAGCAACATATCTTTCTCTTTTCATACTCTGTGTGATACATAAAGCCTTCCCAGTGACATTTCCTTTCTCTTCAAAGACCATCTTACAGAATCAGAAAGTAAAAGATAACTCCCTTCGACAATTTCACCTGTGTAGATTCAAAGATTTTTGGCTCTGGGGCAGCACCAGCCTGGCCTATGGATCAGACTCAGGTTCTATTTTGCTTATAGAAATGCAGAGGAATACCTCACATTCCTTCCATGGATCTTCATTCAGCTGTCTGATAAATTTTTGCAACTGTGTAATATTATATAACCCCTCAATGACTGCATATTAGTGCACATTTTTAGTAGATCATTTTATTGTCTGCCATTCAGCAATTACTGAATGAGCTCAGAACAAAAAGCAGTGGGCATAAACTGGAACAAGGCTCTGCCTAAATGTCAGGCAACAGTTCTTTATTGCGTGGGAGAAAGAGTACTGGCAAAGGTTGCCCAGAGATATGAAGTCTTCTCCCTAGAGATCTTCAAAAGTCACTTTGACATTGCCCTGGACAACTTGCCTGATGCCCTATGAGCAGGATGAGATGGCCTCCAGAGCTCCCTTCCATACTTAACCCTTCTGAGATACCTCCTGGTATCATTTTTAACATAACAGAAGAGAAAACTCGGAATTCCTTTAATTTTTCCTTCAGTTGTAATGATGTATTTGCTAATTACTTTTTTACATAAAGATGTCCACTCTTGAATTGCTAGTGCTATATCACAAAAGTTCATAAAAGTTCTATTGGGTAGAAATCAACACCCATCTTGCCTTGTTTACTTCTTGTTCTGCATATGTCAGAAATGTTACAATCAAATGTGATAGTGTTTGTTCCAGACAAAGAAAGTAAATTTAGTGCACACTGTGCTTTTCAGCCTGTATAAAAGCTTAATCTTTGAGTGGAAACTAAGTTATTTATTGCATGAATTTTGTGTATTAATTTCATTCAGCCTTTATAAAAGCTTAATCTTAGAGTAGGGACACAGTTACTGTCATTTGTTAAATGAACTTTGGATATCATCTTCACTTCTGTTGAGTAATCTGTTGTGATTAACTTTGATGTAGCTGTTACGTAGTTTTCACTCTTACATGATTCCTAGCTGCTAACTGTAAGTTTTGTACTTTTATAAAGAGGATGAAATAGATATTAAATACAAAGGCAGAATAACATAGGAAGAATGAGGAAAAGTTATTTTATTAATTATTAGACATATTCAAATCACTGTCAGGGTAAAAATATCTAAGCAAGCAAAGCTTGTTTACTTGTTTTTCCTGGTGGAAAATCAAGAGAGGTGGTGTCTGCTGAGGGGTAACAGTGTAGAGGCATTACAGAGCTCCTTTGGGTTGGAATGGAGGTTGGAAGACTACCAAGCTGGACAAGAAGAATTTATTTGCTGTAATGTCCCTCTCAGGTCAAATAAAGATAGACATATTGCTGACAATAGTCAGAGTAACTGGAGCATTTGCATTTTATGTCTATTACCTACAGAGAAGGAGAATTGGCATTAACGTCAGGATTGGAATTGGAATCATTTTAAACAGAAGATAGTCATACTGATTGTAAAGAAATGATGACTAAATTTTTACCAAAGGACCATCTCATCAAAGCCTAAAGTTGTACAAAGTAGCTTTTCTATTCAAGAGCAGGAATTGCAACACATGCTGAGTACTAAAACCAGAAAGGCTTGAATGGCATTCAGGTAGGGAGGAAAGACAGAAGAACCTCTTGCATTCACTAACCTTCAACCGTAATCCTGTCAATCAGTGTGGTCACTTGCACTGTCAGCAGGAAATTTGCCAAGAGTTTATTATGATTATATTAATGTACTGAATGCTACATTATGCTCACAGGATCAGGGCTCTTCTTCCAGTATGTACTACTAAGTTTTTTTTTAAGAGAGTGTCACTGTGAAATGTATTAACTACTAAGAGAAAGAACAGTCTAGGTTTCTTCTATGGTGCTAGCAGTAAACTTATGGTGAGTACAATTACTCATTGCAAATAATTCCTCTTGATTTTTGTTTTCTACCTTTGTTTAATGAAATAAATGCTGAGTTTCTGTAGAATACTGAGATAATTGCATCTCTGCATTCAAGTCTTGATCAGAAACACATTCAGTGAGGAACCAGTCCACAAAGCCACAGTTTTTGTGAATAATAAAAGAAAGCCTATGTCTGATTATTTTTCTCCCATAGCGTGGAAATAGATAAATACACATGCTTACTTTTTACTCTGCTTAACAGGTTATTTCTGTTTTTCATTCAGTTGACAGTGGAACTATTTTAGCCTAGACTTTCAGACAAAAGTGTTACTGGATTTATTTATTTATTTATTTATTTATTTGGTGGGATTGCCTTCTGTGGCAGGAGGAGGTGAAGAGAAATCAAAGAAAAGCCAAATGAAATGGTGCTGCTCCGGAATAAATTGCATGGACTACTTAATACATATATATATATATATATATATATTTTATATAATATATATTTACCGATCCTGTGAAATCAAGAAAGAAAAGCAGTTTGGGGCAGATTGTTTAGTAACATACTTCTGCTGTTCATCACAGAGTTTGGTTTGAAGGAGGAGAGACTTCTATGTAATGATATCTCTTATAATATGAAACATTGCAAAAAATATCACATGGAGAAAGAAAACGGTTTCTCTCTAAAGGAAGATAGTTTTTAAAAGGTGGTTTACTTCATCACTGTTCTCATCTAAGTTTTGTGGTAATATCCATTCTACTTTTTTTCTGGTACTTATCATAAAATCATAGAATTATAGGATTGCTAGGTTTTGGGAAAGATCTTAAGGAGGTCAAGTCCAACTGCAATTAATCAGAGAGCTCTAGATTTATTCTTAAACATACAGTAGAGTCAATAGGTATAAATATTATTAATAGTTCTGCACTTTTTTTCATTTTCAGATATTTATAAACAATGAATGGCATGATTCAGTCAGCGGTAAAAAATTTGATGTCTTTAACCCTGCGAATGAAGAGAAAATCTGTGAGGTTGCAGAAGGTGACAAGGTAGGATTTACTTTCATTCTTTTATCCTTAGCTTTAAATTCAATTTTATATTAAAAGTAAGAAGATGAACATCCATTTCTGTTGAGGTAAAATAGTACCTCAAAGATTTATCCTATATGCTTTCTTCTGCTTCACTCTTATGAATTTGTTGATATGAAGAAAGATCTATAGAAACGTTTTTTGGTAATTTTCTTGTTAACAATACTAATTCTTTTTACTGTCTTCGAACAGTGGTATCCAATTACTATTATTTTGTTCTTCTTTCCCCATATCTTCTTTATACAATGATGTAATCTGTTCATTACATATTTATTGAAAGCTTTTCATTAGAGATACCTTGAAGTGGAAAAATGTTGATATTTTTCCATGCAGACTCTGAAAAATTATTAATTGCTATCAGCATTTTTAGCTGACACTTTGACTTCTTGGTAATGTCATCTTGAAAAATATGGTTTTTGTAAAGAACACAAAGGAAAACAGTCCTAAAACAGACCCTGAAGATGAAGGTCACCTAAAAAAATGAACACTAATTCCACCAAAACTGCTTTTGTTCTACATGTTGAATTTAAGCAGAAGAGTGAAAACATTGCTTAGACTTATAAGCAAACTTTTTTTTTACCTATATGAGATTTATTCCTAGAAATATTACAGATAAATGCTATCTAATCAAAGATAAAATGAACATCTATATCTTTATACATGCAGCTTTATATCTCATTGTACTAAGTATTTCAGCTAAAAAGGATGTGCTTAGTTTTACCATAGAGCTTTAATGTATGTTGTTACCAAGTAGACTAGTTATTTGTTTATATAGAAGACAATTTTATAAAACAGTTTTAAAACTGACAACCAGGGACATTTTTGGATAAACTCTGAGAAAGTTAGTATGAAAAGTGAATGTTCTATTTCCAGCTGACAACTATATGAAAATGCATTAAAATATTCATTGAACACCATTTTATCCATGACAGATATTAGGATACTTTAAAGCAGCTTATTTGTGCTGGAAGTTCACTAACAATTTATCAATATAAGTAAAATCTCTCTAGCTATATTTACTTAATTGTACAGAGATGAAATATTCTCGAGAAATGTATACGAAATTAATTCATACAGCTTCCTATGTTCAGGTGCTGCCTGTCCAGTACAGGCATTACACAATATTAGTGATGTTAGAGGAGAGCTATACCAAAGATACATTTCAAACTTCTTTTTTTTTTTTTTTAAAAAAGACATCTTGAAAAATCTTCATGAACCTGGCTTTTGGTGATTGCATTTTTCTGATCAAGTGCTCTTGAGGTGCCTTGTTCTTGCTTTTCTTCCATCCTACATGCATATAGTGCTCTATGTCACTGAGATTTTTTAGAGTTCATTTTGTCCTCAACCAAGGAATTCTCTAAGCATGCCATTAGCTTCCAGACTGTATCCTGCAAGCACTTACATTCACAGACCTTAATCGTATTTATATATTATTTTCCTGATTTTAGGTATTCTGGCACTTGTAGTAGAAAAAAACATTTTGTACTACATTTATTTTAATTTGCACAATTCATACAAGTGCAGCTCATAGTTTCCCTATGTTCTTTTCTGACATAGGCCAAGGTGTACATCCTAAGTCATACAGAAAAGCTGAGGAATTTTTATGATAAGAAGAAATAAGAAAAAGAATTAAATAGTCACACAGTGCATATCTGTGTGTTACTGTTCTGACCAATTCTGAAAGAAATCAATCTGTTTTATCTTGTAGATTTCAGCTACCTCGTGTAGATGATGGGTCATTACTACCCTATAATGATTTTGGTCATTACTAAATTACATTAAAGCTCCTTCCCATCTATCATTTTCACAAATTTCTATCCAGGAAGTACTGTGGGTCTCAAGTCTAGTAGACCTACACTAGGCTTTCCAAAGCAGATGATATTTTGGTTTTACTTTTTCCCTTTTTATGGAGAACTGGTTATTGGGTTTTGACATTGGTTAAAATTTCTAAATCTGGTCCACATTTAGAACAATTGGTATGGGTACTGATTTACTCAATTTCATTGGTTTAGTCAATCTTAAGTGATTTACCCAGATGATGTTCTAGCAATGAGAAGGGGGGAAAGTAATCCTTCAAACAGTATATGAAAGCAATTGATTGGGAAAACATGTCATATATGATTCCTATAGTAAGTCTTCGTTTTGGTTGTTGTTTTCCTTGGGAAAAGTATTACAAGATTTATAAACTGTGGAAATATTCCAAGTAATGAAAGCTATTTCTCAAGATATTTCTTTTTTGTTATTTTATTACATATATATTCTGAAACACATTTGCACACAAAAGAGTTTCATAAAATTTGTGGTGTATTTTCTCACAGCACTGAAAGACAAGTGATAAACAATACCTTACCTTATAAAAAACATTAACGAATTGGCAAATTAGCTTGCTTAATGCTGAGATACTGCCTAGAATACCGAGTGCTTAAGCTTAGCATTCTAAACCTGGTGAATTAGTCCTTTGTTATTATAATATTAAGTAAAAATGTCCCTTGAAACTTCCACAAACAAACACATTTATTTATTTTCCTCTATAGAAAATTTGTGTTCATCTTACAAAACATTTTAAGGAACAAACTTTTCTAACCTTGTATTCAGAACACCCCCAGATATTTTTAGATAGTGTTGAGTATCTAAAAATTTAACTTAGAGATTTTTGCATCTCTTTCTACATAAAAAGATAAAATTTCATTAGTATTGTAATTTCTGTATGAATCCCTAATCAGAGCTACTACAAGTCTGAATGTTTGTAAATAGAGTTCCTTAGTATGGTTTTTTTGTTGTTTTTTGTTTTTTAATTTAGAATCTTGGAAAATGCATCTGTTCTCATTGAAATTCACATTGCTGAAACAATAATGAAAGTGTTTAAAAGGAAATAGCATATCTAAAATTAATGTACTAACTCTGATAAGATTGGGATGCAAACCACCTTGCATGTTTAGAAATCCGCATGAATGACAATTAAAAAGTTTTTCTGTTTTTCTTACAGGCAGATATAGACATTGCTGTTAAAGCAGCTAGAAAAGCTTTTGAGCTCGGATCACCCTGGCGTACCATGGATGCTTCAGAACGAGGAAGGCTCTTGAATAAACTAGCTGATTTAGTTGAAAGAGATCGACTGACTTTAGCTGTGAGTATAATACGTGAACAAAAAGGGTAAAAAAGCCAATGTTAATTGGCTCAGTGAAATTTTAAAGGAAGATACAAAACAAACAGAAGTAACACACTAAACCTTTGGGAATTTGGGCTGTCCCAATAATTTTTTACTCTGTGTTCTGAATGGCCCATATAAACTGGATTGTATTCAGGTCTACTGATACCCCAAATCCACAGAGTTCTTCAATATTTAATTAGCTTCAAGGTAATATTTAAACCCACAATCTATGCAGTTTCAGTAGTTGATTTTTAAGGAATTGACATAGACCCCATGCCCAACACTTTTCTAAACCAAAGCCTAAATCAAGGCCTAACCTCAAAGCCAGGTTGAAGTTTGCAAGTAGGGTAGGTTAGAACTTGAAGAAATTTTAAATTTTGTGGGTATGTATTTTGTTATAATTAACTCTAGTTTGCAACTAGCAATCAGTGGAAAACTTTAAACAGAACCAAAGAAAACAGTAAGTTATGTGATATTAGGAAGAGCATAGGTGGTGGTTGATGATTTCCTGTGTTTCGTTACTTCTGCTTGTTGTCCAGATTTCTGCTCATCTGCAGATACGTAAGCATTATCATTGTCTACTAGCTCTGTACTAATGCAAGAAAGATCTTTTAAAATAGAGGTGTACCAATTATTTGATAAGTGTTGTATCCTACACTTGTTTTACACCTTATGTTTGATGTTACCATCAAGATGCTCTCTCCAAGTTTAAACACAGTTCGGGCTGAAAGACTAAGCACATTAAGAATTGTCCTGAAGATGAGCATTGCTTTGGTGCCTGCAGTGTCAAAGAGTGTAAAAGAGCATCAGGAACTCAGCACCCCACATCCAGCACCCAGGATCATTACTCAGACTGATCTAATCACAATTTTAAGTATTTAAGCATTAGCTACAAACTAGAACAAGTTAATAAAATTCAAACCTCCAAAACATGAAAATATCTGTTGGCCATTGTAGCATCTTATTGTTCCTTTGTTCCATCTATTGTTTCTAGGACACACTTGCATGTGTCCTAGCAGATTTTTAAAAGACGAGTGAAAAATTCATAAGAGCTGTGGCTATTTCCTTGAACTCTCAAGATTACAACTCTCAGGCTTACACTTCTCTTCAGCAACTCTCTTTCTTTAAACTAATCCTGTCGTCTTGATGTGGAGTGATAACCTTCAGAAAACTTGAGTAACTAGAATTTGTGTCCTTGATAGTGCTAAATTTATTGTAGCTGAGAGAGAATAAATTTTAAGGAGCTATATTTTTTTAATAGGAATGGTATGGCCCCTTGCCAGTTCAGTACCAGATAAAGTGGCATTTACTTCTTTGTTGTATAGCCTAAGGCATTACACATGCAAAGAGGATAGAGAAATAATCTTTTTTCCACAGGAAAGCCAGAGCATTTAGTTTTTGTTCCCACCAGCCTTTTTTGTAGTATGAAAGCATAACTTTTCTCTCTCCCTCAGCTTCTATTTTGCTGACTTAGTTTTTATTTTCCACATATTTCTCACATTAATAACTACTTTTCCCTTTTAGATAAGGTGTACTTGAGTGAAGTGCTTTCCAAACTATCAAAATGAAGAGTAAAATAGCTAAGGAACTCTGGGCCAGTTAAATAATAAATTTAGAAATAAAATAATATTTCTAAGATATGATTAACTCTTGAAACTATTGTTTGAATATTTTATCCTTAGCGTCCTAATAAGATTGTTCTCAAAGCTGAAGGTTCCCTCCATCTTTGTACTAGGAAACCTGAGAAAAAAAGTGTATCAGTATCAGCATGTTGTCATTATTTAAGGACATGGTCTTTAGTAAAATACTGTAAAATTTAGGGCTGTTAAAATGGCATACTCCCTAGATTTTATATCAGCTATATTTAGTCCCTGAGGGATCACAAAATTAATCACAATAATCACAAAATTAATCAACTGAAAAATAAAAGATGTTGAATGACTATTATTTTAAAGGTTTAGGACGTATATTTTGCTAGCATGGAGAGCCATGGGATGGACAGTTGGCCAGCCTTCAAATAAGACAAGTTTTTTTTCACACAATTGTTAGCTAGAAACAAACAAACATAAAAAAAATAGTGTCTTCTCTATATTTATTTTTCATATTGAAATGTTGTCTCTTGAGTTCCTAATGTCTCAAAACTTTCCTCTGCACATGAGGAAGATAAGTTTTTATTTGGGGTTTGTATTCCATGCTTTGAATATAATTTTTCATAAAAAAGGCCTGCTCTGAAAGTAATGCCTCCTATTGTATTATATCCCACAACATTAGAGGTGAATTTTGGTGGCATAGTAAAGATTAACCTTCCACCAATATTCTGGCAATTTTGTTGCCCTGCAATGGATGGCTGAGGGGCAATTTGTCAGATTGACATCTGGCATGGAAATGTGTGTGAAGCAAAGGTGTGGAAATGAATTCCTCCGTGCAGCAAAAAAATTGCATCTGATGAGTTTTGTTGACATCTGCTAAACATTTATGGAGACCAAACAGTGGATGTGAGCACAATGAGGCTGGACATGGTGCCTTTCATCAGTGGTGACAGTGACAGTGGTTCACATTTACTGGTGGCATGCAGGCTGTTTCCCATTTCTGGTGAAAATTCACAGCTAATGTTGGTGACTATGCTGACAGTGTATCATAGCTGACAATTTGCTCTATCAAACAGTGTTACTGTGCTCTTCATATCTGTTGAATTTTCCATGGAAATAAAACAAGAGATAATCTAGATATGTTGCCGGTTATGCATCCATTAAGCATTCATAGACTCCAAGCTGTAGATTTTTCCATCTACACTTTGAGAATACTTAGTATGAGCTATAATGTTTTATCTGATTTCAGATAGGAAAAAATGTTATTCTTTTTCAGAACATGTCACCATTTAAATGTAAAATGATCCTGCTAACTGAATAGATCACTGAGAATAAAGTAAAATTAAATTTCCTTGTTTGTAGATTAAACTTTGAGTTTTTTCTTCTAGATGGAAATTAATCTTCTGTGTACTAGTACATGCTAAAAACCTCTGAACTGAACAACCACTGAATGCTAACAAACACTAAATGACCAATATTGGAATAATATAATAATAATAATAATAATAAATATATTATTATATTATATATTATTATAAAATTATAATAATAATAAATACACATATTGGAAAGCTTATCAACATTTGATATTAACTTCGTAATTCCTGTTGTCTACAGACATTGGAAGCTATTGATGGTGGTAAACTCTTTTCCACTGCCTACCTAATGGATTTAGGTGCCAGTATTAAAACAATACGCTACTGTGCAGGCTGGGCTGATAAAATCCATGGTCGAACTGTTCCAACGGGTGAGTAGCTTTGAGATAACAAAAGCACAGAACTGAAGCAATGTAACCTGTAAAAATCTATATTTTTCTAGAAGCTGTGCAGTATCAGTAAAAATTATTAATGGAATATATTTTAGATTGTTTTTAATATGCCTTATTTAACATCTATCATAATGCTAATTATGAGCATTCATTGTAGTTATTAGCATTGTTACATTCTTTTTTATATACAACTACAAAGTACATTTTAATGTCTAGGAATATTTTAGCCTATATATACATCTAGAAAAGCCTCATTGGGTACTTTTGCATACTATTGGGTTGTTTATGCAATGGTACTGTAAGTCAGGTATTTGCTTATTAAAGCTAAGATTAGTAAAAGCAATAATATTTGTTTCAGTTATCAGATAGTTTATTAGGAACAGTACTAAGAGATAAGAATGAGGAAACTTTCCTTTGTTTTCCTGAATTTTCCTTCTGTTTCCTCTCCCACTGAGCAGCTCTACAATAACATTGTTTCTAGCTGACTTCTCTCAGAAGGACAAGGAATGGTAATAAAGAAAGAATTAAGGAAAACTGTAGTGATAACTACCAAATTTTGGCACGACATAGATCCCTATACCAGACTTAATGGAACACATGCTTATTTCAATCAAAGAGAATTTATTTTACTTAATGGATTTCATTTAAGATAACATCTAATATTATAAAAAAAAAAGTCTGATACGTACCTAGGATTGCAAATAGCCTTTAGAAAAGTATTTTCCAAAAAAAGAAAAAGGTGAAAAGAGAAAAAAGAAACAAATAATATTCATTGGTATGCTGTGCATACCACTTCGAGAAGAAGAGTTATCACTGCAAAAAGTCAGTCATAATGTCAGAATCAAATGTTGGAGCTATGAAGAAAGCAGAGATTGAATCCAGATGTACTTCATGGTTGTTGTTGCACAGTTAAGGTTTTGAAAATATCATTTATAAGTAAAATTACACGTAACTTTATATTCTTTTGATTTGACTGTTTCTCACAAATGTGTCTAATCTATTCTAATCTTCCTTCAGATGGAAACTTTTTCACATTTACAAGACATGAGCCTGTTGGTGTGTGTGGACAAATTATTCCTGTAAGTTGGAGTCACTTACTTAAAAAAAACACACAGATGTTCCTGTTGCAAATGAGCATGTTTTTAAACTTTTGTAAGTTGTGGATACATTACCAGTGAGAAACTTTCTGTTCCCAAAAGCAGGTACAAAACTATCCAAAACTACTACTCCCAAAACTATCTTGAGTATTCATCAGACTCTTTAAGGCGGAGCTTTAAAGAGTCAGTCTAATTAAGCCTTGGCTCTCTCCTCCCTGTATTATGGAGCACAGATCAATGTCAAAAAATTGAATTTGTTCGAAAAACAGAATTGTGTTCTGTTGGAACAGAAAGAATCAAAGTAAACCAGGTGGAGAGAGTAACATTTATAGCCTAAAAGAAATAAGCTCTTTGGGACCTGGAATATCTATTCTGTTTAGTATAGCATCTGGACTACTGCAATCTTTGGTTATGACTGGGTTACCTTCATGACACTGCAAGCAACAGCACGAAGAGTATGTTTAATGAGTGCCAAGCCAAAGTTCCCAAGCTCTTTTTCAGTGTTTTTTGAATTTATTTATTCTAAGAGAAGTTTCAGAAGACCTACCTGAGTCTGAGCATCCAAAACACTGAGAAAATCAAACTCTTTGTTGAGGTTTACATAATTTAGAGGGGTAGCTGTGACAGTGATTATATGCACTAAGCACTTCTGATCCACCCATCTCTTTTCCCACACATTAGGTTTGGAAGTCTGCTCTGACCTGCTTGACAGCTTACTAGGTTCTAAAATAGTTGGGTTGTCTGCCAGTCTTGTTTGGACATGTGAGTCCATTCTTGTTCCTGATATCTTTCTGTTGACCTGGCAGATCTGCTGTACCTCTAGACCACTACATTGATCTAGAGAGCATCTCTGGAAAACATCATTTGGATCCAACTTCTTGCAGAGCTCAAAGAATTATTGTTCTAGTTCATTTTGTAGGTCAGGCATGAGATATTTCATGTAAAGCACACTCAAGACAGACAAGACTAGACAAATTTCTATGTAAAATTGCAGTCTAGAACTATGGGCAGTTTGTACATATGCTAGCTTCCTATGCAAAATGTTCAAGGACTTCTAAGTGTATCTTTGTTTTCTCTGAATTGAAATTTAAAGCCAAGTTCAAAGTCTGTACATAAACCAACCTTTGAGGATTATGTGAACACTGCAAAATACTTTTGTCTGCTCAGCATTTCTCTTCCACTCACTCAGTTCTGCTTCAATAAGGAAGATTCAGAAAGCTTTGTAATCCCTTTCTTTGAGTTATTTGTGCTCCTGTTATTTCTGGGGGTGGGGTGAGATTAAAGGAGATAACCAGAGAGATAGAGAACAGATGTATTTATACTTCTCCAAGCATTTCCGAGATAATAGGTAACTGTTAACTGCCTTTTCCTCCACTTTCTCCTGTGTCTTTTCTGCTGATTCTCACAGGCTCAATGCTTCCTAAGCCACTAGAATTATTTTCAAAGGGGCAGAGCTCTTTCACCCATCTTTTTTGTCCCTCACACTGCTGATATGGGGTCCAGAGGAGTCAGCTGCTCTGCACTGCAGCTGAGCTAAGAACAATAGAGAGATGACAGTAAAACCACCATGAAAGAGTATAGGGACACTTATTACTTTGTCTCTCTTTGAAAACTGAATTGATGACAGATCATTCAAGAAACAAGATAACAAAGCTGCCAACTTACCACTAATCCAGCAGCTTTCTGTCAGGCTTTGTTAGAGGTGTACTCTTGTTGTTTCCTGTCCCCTAGAGTCATATATACCAAAATCACTGATCTTTGTACAACATGATTTGCTAGTTGCTTTCTCAAAATATCTTCACACTGAAAAGCGTTCAATAAAAAGTTCAACTATTCATTTGCCAATTCACACTGTAATCATAGAAAAAAGCAAAGAGGTTTTGGTTACATATTAGTAATCTGATACACATTCTCATCTGTATTTTAGTGGAACTTCCCACTGGTTATGTTTATCTGGAAGATCGCCCCTGCACTTTGTTGTGGAAACACGGTGGTTGTCAAACCAGCAGAACAAACACCTCTGAGTGCCCTTTACATGGGATCCTTAATTAAAGAGGTAAGTTGGTAACAGCATTGCTTTTTGCCCTTTTCAGAAATGTAAGAGAACACTGCAGCTGAAATGCCACAGAGGTAATGTAAGCTAGGCTGTCCTTTGCAAGTACTTCTTATTACATGTCTAGCCTTGTACTATGGAACTTACCCTACTGTGAACCAGTTAAGTAAATCCAGGGCAAAAGCATGCATATACACAGCTTCATACACACCTACAAACAGAGTTAAAAAAAAAAAAAATACAATACAATACTAATTTAGTAAACTGCATTCCATTCTTTGGCAAACATATTTGCACAGTGCCTTTCAAAATCAAAAGTAAACATTAAGTCAGGAGCAGGGTATTTAGAAGTGAGTGGCAAGGACTTTATTAGCATAGTTATCACAGAAAAGAGCCTGTTTCTACAGCTAATTATTATTATTTTTTAACTGAACAAACCTTTCACCCACCTGGGTTTATAATTAACAGAGAGCTGTAAACCTGCGTTGCTTGACTGATGCCAAATCTGTGAACTCTCTTCACACTGAAAATGACAGAATGTACTTTGTGCTCCTGAACACAAGGAATGTTGCAGTTTATGCAGTGGCTCCAAAGTAGCATTGGCAATTGCACTCAGCCCAATAAACACCCAGTGTAAAGAAAAAGTAAAAAAGTAAACACCCAATGAAAAATAGTTAAATAGTTCAGCTATCTTGTTTCCCAGTAGGATCAACAAATGTAATCTAAAATGTTTGAAGAGTTGGCATGGACTTCAGTAATTGCTAGCTCAGTGACCTTGCAGCATGTTGGCAATGACTTAGCACATTTTATTATTCTGCTCCAAAACTATGATTCAGCAAAGCACACAGGCTGTGGTTTGTTATTTCATGCAAACTCAATGAGTATTAAGAGTAAACTAAATCCTGCCATTACTGTATCTCATGGAAAATGCTCTTATAGTGGGGCAGGGGGATAACTTAAAAAAAAAGATCTAGTATACCCTTTCTATTATTGTTTAGCAATAAATATTAGAAAGTTCATTTATGTGGAATGTAACTCAGGTAGGCCCTGAGCCTAAGTAAGTACATGTATAAAAATACTGGAGCAGGTCCAAAGAAGGGCAACAAGTCTTGTGAAGGGCTTGGAGAATATGCCCCACGAGGAGAGACTGAAGGAACTGGGGCTGTTCAGTCTAGGGAAAAGGAGGCTGAGGGAAGACTTTAGTGCTCTCTTCTCGTATCTGAAAGGTGCTTATAGCAAGAGCGGGGTTGATCTGTTCTTACTGGTGACAGTTGACAGGACAAGAGGAAATGGCCTCAAGTTGCTGTGGTTTGGGTGGGTAAGCCATGCAAGAAATAAATGTATCTAGGGTACTAAGGCTGAAAACAACTGTACAACTAGGAAAAGGTGACTTGAGAACTGAAAATGCTGTCAGACTATAGGAGACAGTCTCTTAGACATTATCACTTCCCTGATTTTATGGGGTTCTCTCTTCCAATTCAGGCAGGATTTCCACCTGGAGTTGTGAATATTGTGCCTGGCTTTGGACCCACCGCTGGAGCAGCAATTTCTCACCACATGGACATAGACAAAGTGGCCTTCACAGGCTCTACTGAGGTATTGTAACAAATGCAAGAAAATATAAGCACAAACTGTGCCTCACTGATTCCAAGCAATGATTTAATGTCTAACTTTTTTCTATGTAACTGTTTTAACTTTTTTTCTTTCTTTTGGCTGTTGGTTTGTTAAACAAAGTCTGTTTAATGATTTGTTGGTTACTATTAACTTTAAACGTATTTAAACAATGTATGGCAGGAAAACCATTCAAACAAAGGCACCTCATGACATACAATAGGTTCTAGTATATTAATGCTATTTTAAGGCTTGTCCTTTAAAGACAAAACATTTTTATAGATTATTTTTTTTTTAGTTCTTAATAAAAATAAGTTCAAAAAATGCAAAAAACTGAAAGACGCTGTCCTGTATTGTCTTTAATGGCAACATGATGGTAGGTTTTTACTTCAGAAATCTCATACCATACCCAGTCCTACACACACTTAGGTGAGGTAATGGCATTTTTGTGTTTGTATGGATGATCACTGGGGTGGTCTTAGAAGTTTATTTGAATGTGTACCAGTTCAACAGTTGATAAGGAAGTCACTGTTAATTTTCCCTACTCTTTACTCCAAGAATAGTTATTGATGTGAGTGAAGATTTGTCCTTGCTGTCACTATAAAACTTTATCCTTACTTGAGTACTTTACATTATCTATCTGTATACATACTTCATGGAAGTATTGCCAATTGGTCTTTTAACTTCTTGGATGTACATTCCAAAGATAAATAGCTCTGCCTCATATCAGCAATCAGTACATACTGAGAAAACTCAGAAACCTTGACTAAAAAAGCTATGGGAAACAAGAAGAACCCCAAAGCAAAGAGATTTGAGAAATGTTCCACAGATGTTCCCCGTTGTAACAGCTACAATTCCTAATGCCCAGTATACCTCCAAAGTAAAGTGGACAGTGGAACGTGTTTCCAGACTTTCATTCCTGTCAATTACTTCTGACAGTGTAATTCAGCAGGAAGAAATGTTATTCCCAAAGTCAGGAAGAATGTCACAGCAGGGATGTTATTTGGTAGCTGCTACACACTAAGAGATATAGGCCAAAGCTGCAAGTTCTACAAGCACATTTCCCGTTTCAATTTTCCCTGCTATTTTTTCATATTACAAAATTTCCTTTATTTATGCCTTCAGTTGAAAGAAACAGCACAGAGTCTCTATCTATCCGTGCCCATTTCCCATTTCTGGTCTCCTTATTACTGATAAAGGAGAAACAACTATGAGTAAGATTTGGCACTGTGGATATCTACATCTTTTCTCATACAAGTTATCCATCAAAAGGCTTTCCCATAAATGAAAAGGGAGAAAATCATTTTATTGAGAGCCTGGCAAAGTACAAAATAGAACCTACTTCAGATTATAGGTGCAAGCCATTGGGGTGTTGGTACCAAAAAAAAATTTATCTTTGACAGCTAACAGTAACATTTCCAGGGAAAATAGTTTCTACAAAACTGGCCTATTATTGGTTTCTAGACTGAAAGTCATATCCATATTGACTCTCCAGTTCCAATACTAGTTTCTCATTTCTTCTTCTTAGTTTTATTTCTGCAGTTAATTATGTATGCAGCTACTGAGTGTGCAATTACGAACTGTGATTACGATTTCTGAATGTTGCTGGATCATATTATTTTAAAATAACATCCTTTTTCTAACTTCTAGGTTGGCAAATTGATCAAGGAAGCAGCAGGGAAGTCCAATCTGAAGAGAGTTACACTGGAACTTGGAGGAAAAAGTCCTAACATTATATTTGCAGATGCAGACTGTAAGTAAAATTTTCATTACTTAACCTGGTCACTTCTCATTTTCTAAAAAAAATGACTCATATCTGCTTAAAGAAGAATTTTTGTGTGCTTTTGTTTCTGGTGTTTTGTGTTTGTTTGTTTCTGGTAATGCTGTCTATTTGTAGATTGTCACTAGCAGTTGCTGGCCATTTGGCTGGACTGAGATATCTGACAGTCTGCCAACACTTATTATAACTATGATTCTAATGCAAAAAGAATTCAGAATCAAAACCCAACAGATGGTTTATTATCTTCCTAGTGGACTTCCCATGGTAATGCTGAATCAATATTTGACATAAAACAGTTGAATGTGTTTTTTTTCAGAATACAGTGCTGCTGTATATAAGAGTAGCTTTGGACATTGATAAAATGAGTGAATTCTTATATTTTAAATGATCATGGAAATAAAAAGCTGGAAAAAGAGAAATGAGATGACATGGCAAATCTAGAAATAACTCATGAGGTGACCACTCAAATTCATGACTGATGAAGTCTGCATTTCTTTGCAGTGGATGAAGCTGTGGAATTTGCACACATTGGTCTGTTCTACCACCAAGGACAGTGTTGTGTAGCAGGATCCAGAATTTTTGTGGAGGAGCCTATTTATGACGAGTTTGTTCGTCGGAGCATTGAACGAGCAAAGAAATACATTCTTGGGGATCCTCTGTCACCTGGTGTACAGCAAGGCCCTCAAGTGAGTAATATATGTTTCTCATTTAATTTTGGCAGAACATCCCACTTTAATGTACTCCTAAATCTGCTCTTGTTTTAGTGTTAATGCTGAGAACCGTTGACTAGTGACGAGAATTAGGAAGAAAAACTGGAGTGAGGGTTGTTTGCATTACCATCAGAGAATTAGCAAGACAGGAGTACGATTTCATTCTCTTTTCCAGATCCATTTGGTATAGAAAAGGGGACCATTACACAGAACTTCAATGCTTTGAGAAAGTTCCAGTGCAACAGCTGTAAAAGTGCAAGTTGCCCATACCACCCATATTAGAGTGCTAGCATTATATTCAATTGGTGCCTCAGTAAGTGAGTAACTTCAGGAAATTAAAGCTGAGAGCATTTTTCAAGATGCTAGGTCTTTGTTATACTGATCTCAGTTTTAGAATACCACACAATTAAAAATGAAAATTTTGTATTTTTTCTTTTGGTGTTAAAAGATTATGCCAACAGATTCCCTATTAAATGTGAACTGATTCACTGTGTTCCTGTGTCATATAGCTTCATTGAAAGCCAAATTTTTCCACCAGTTCGTAGGCTCTCTGGGAGAGCACCTCCCTCAGGCCACAAGTTTGGGTAGTGTTTTGCACAGCAGGCATGAAAGAAAATACAAAAGCCCTGCTGAAATGTAAAATAACATATATATGATAATTCACAGATTATTAAGAAAAATTATGATGATAACAATAACAAAGAAATGACTGAAAAAAACTTGAGCTGTATCATCTAAACATTTTCTCTTCATGATGTTTATGCACAAGAGATATTTGGCCACCAGGGTAGCAGAAACTTTATATCTTCAGTGTGCACTAAGGCAATTGTTTGAAAGGATAATGACAAGGGGAGCACATGGAACTAAAAATCACCTCCTTATAAATATCCCCAGAAATAAATACCCCTAAAATTATAAGCTTTTATCACAGCTTTAGTTGAATAACTGTTTAGTCTAATATACATCAAGGAATCTCCCAAACCTTTTACAATGCTGTGTTGTTCTATGACTGAAATAGTAATATTTGTTGTTTAAGTGAAATGACACCTTTTTATTGCATGAGTAAGAGAATAAAATATATGTCTACTTCACTGAGTGATGACTATGAACACAGAAAAGAATTTCTGTGCAAGAGCCCCCCTCCCCAGAAGTAATTTTAGTGTCTTCATTAGCTAGGGATTGAAAAGTTGAACTCTGACAGATTGAAGATTCACCGGGTGATTCTGTGATTCTGTGAAATTGTTGAAAAGAATCTTTTTCTCTGGTTGCCCAGAGAGATAGTGGAAACCCTGTCCCTGGAGACACTCAAGGCCAGGCTGGACCAGGCTCTGAGCAACCTGATCTTACTGTGGATGTCCCTATTCATTCCAGGGGAGCTATACTGTATGACCCTTAAAAGTGCTTTCCAACTCTTAAGGATTCTATGACTCTAAAAATTTAAGTTAAAAAAAAAAAAAAGGTGTTGTATTGTATGCCTCCACCAAACAGCATGAATTACCATTGAATTTTTCTTGAAATAAATGTTACTTTGTAGATAATTTCTCTAATGCATGAAGGGCTGATTAGTAGATTTGAAGAGGGAAGAAGAGAGAGGTAAATGTGAGCTCTTCCTTGTCCTGTTCAAAATATTTGCTTTTATCTCTTTTGTAGCTAAAAAAACTGGAAGAGGTTAGAGAAATATAAACCTTTACTGTACCACCATCATAAACTCCCTTTCCCTTCCCTTTCCATGCTGTCTTTCTTGGTGAACTTGGGGAAGAAGGACAGAAATTGTCTTCATCCAATAAAAAAAAAAAAAAAAAATCTGCAATCTATGTTTCCCAAACCACAAAAGCTAAGAGTCTTTATTCTACTAACAACTCGGAACTTAAAAACAGCAGTGAATTTCAGTTATATTGTACCATTTCTTTTTAACATTCTTTAATGGTTTAGAAAAACAGCAGGGCCAATCTACCAGCCCCAGTGTAGTACAGGAGAATCTTGCAGGCTAGATCAATCCCCCTGTTATAACTTCAGAAACAAGCTCATCAATTCTTATTTGTATGAATCATTTGCAGCTGAGAACACTTCTGGAAAAAGTACCAGATATGTTTATTTTATAGATTTTCTTTCATTTATATTGAAGATACGCATACTATCAGTCCTTGTACAGCTGATTTTTCTGAGTGAAAATTTCTCATTACTGATTTACCTGAATGGTTTTTAGAAGTTATTGACAAGAATGTTTGCTGGGCTCTCCAGATGTCCTTCTTCAACACATGCTGTTGAACAAAGCTGGAACATTTTTAAGTTGTGAGCTTGACACTGTTTTAATCCCTGTGTATCTTTTCACTTAGATTGATAAGGAGCAGTTTCAAAAAATCCTGGATCTAATTGAGAGTGGAAAAAAAGAAGGAGCCAAACTGGAATGTGGAGGAGGTGCATGGGGAAACAAGGGTTACTTCATCCAGCCCACAGTTTTTTCTAATGTTACGGATGATATGCGCATCGCCAAAGAAGAGGTAAATAAATTCTTGGCAGTCAATACTGGAGATTTTCAGTTTAAATGTGTGTACAAAATATCCATTCAGAAGGTCAAGTGACTATATAAAAATGTTCCAAATTAATCTGTTGTTCCGGCCTGGTGTTTGAAGTCCTTTTCTTGGTTTCTTAGGCCTCTTTCACCAGTCCATTAGAGGTCAATGGAGAGGAGTATGAGGCTGGCCTGCCAGCAAAGGCACCACCTTAAGCTGATAAGAGATAAGAAATGTTAAGGCTGGGTCTGTTAATTACGTCACCTCATACTGCCCATGTCTCACGTATCAGCTATGGTAACTGTAACAGAGAAACAAATGTTGAAAACATAACTTGTGAACTCTGCAGTCCCTAAGGAGCAGCTCAAGTTGCAGTTTTGACACAATAGGCACCAAACAGCTATTTTGCAATGAGTTGTGCTTCCACGGGTATTTTGCTTGGTGAGAATTACAGAAAAGTGTTGCCTCTGCAGGGTTGCTTAATCTAAATTCCTTTGCAGAAGTACCCACGCAGTGTTGAAGGGCTTGTACTGAACCAACTAAAGGGGCAGTGCTAGGTTAGCAATGACAAGCTGGAAGGAAAAGGGTTATGAGCGCAGAGCTTTTCTGTGAGCACAGTCTCAAAGAAAAGTTATGATCTCTTCATTCTCTGTGTTGTTTTGCTTTCATTTGTCTGGATTAATACTAGTGCAATTATTGTCTGTTATATTTCTTCATGCTAGAAAGCTCCTTCAAAATTGTAAGACATCTAGGAGTTACTTTTTTTTTTTGCCAGCAAGACTGCTAATGCATGCTGCTGCTCATACTTCATATGTTTAGCAAAATTAAAAAGGCTAAGTTAAAATGAACACCAGAGCACTGAGTGCTAATTGCAAAGACAAGAAAAATCAGATAAAGTTGCTCAAAAAGTAACGTGAAGTGTTTCTTCTGATCTGTAAAACAGGTAGGAGACATCACAGATACATTTCCTCACAGGTTTATTTCTTTCCTTTAGCTCAGCAGAACTGTAAGAACTGACCTTCTCACAATATTTTGAATCTATTGAGTAACAAAACCACAGTGAGCAAAGGCAATTTAAAGAATACTTGGATTTTTAATCTCAGGCTTGCACCCTGAAGAAACGCTCACTGTTTTTTGTAATCAGTGTAAATAATTCCTCGCAACACCAATTAGAAACTAGGAGTCAATATTTTCCAATAGAATCAAGTGGAAGTCTCATAAATGATGGGAACTGAAGCAATTAGATGCAATAATGCCCCCCTGCCCTACACAGTGTTAGCATGAAGTAGTAGGTAGTGTTCATATACAGCTGCAAACACAGAGATAGCAGTGAGAAAGAGAAGTCTAATAGAATATTTTCTCATATTGAACCCAGAAAGAGAGCAGAACATATATGACTGGTGCGCATGTTTAATTGTACTGATATCTGCAGAAATGAAGGACTAATTAAAAGCTTAGGAGAGAGATATGTTGAATACCTTTTTCAACTTGGAGTTTCCTGAAGAAATGTCAGTTGGCTAGTCACCAGTATAGATCTGTAACATACCATAACTCCATGCTACATACCTGTTATGCTAGGCATCTCTTCATCTTATTTATTTATTTATTTTCATTGTGTATTGTTTCTTATCTATTGCTTTATTCATTTTTTTCTTTTTTCTTTTTACAAGAGGCCAACTTGATTTGCTCCATACTATAAAAATATTACCTCCGTGTTAATTTATAATCCATTTTAGAACTCTAACATGGATAACGTTGGCTGATTGAATTTAGGAACAAGACTGTCTGAAAGAAACATTTTTTATTGTTTATAAATTGTGATAATAAGATATGATAGTCCACTTCATGTATTTGTATGTGCCTAAAACAGATATTTGGACCTGTTCAACAAATCATGAAGTTTAAAACTATAGATGAAGTTATCAAGAGGGCAAATAACACTACCTATGGCTTAGCAGCAGCAGTTTTTACCAAAGACATTGATAAAGCACTGACGTTTGCAGCTGCTCTTCAGGCTGGGACAGTTTGGTAAGTCATGACTCATTTAAATCTTCCCTCAGAAATGCAGAAAACAAGAAAACTGCTTTTGCTGGTACACTATTGTATTTCAACCCTCACTTGTCCATACCTATTGAGATATTACAAATACTTCTGTTCTTCACACATTTGCCCTGTAAACTTAGTCTGAAAAAATTACATGTGCTTACTAAAAGTGAAAGAAAACAAAAGGAAAGACAGTAAAGACACTGGTTTCTTTTCTGTTCAGGATTTGGGGGTAGCCCAATACATATTCAATTTGCAGGGATCATTTTCTGTAATGTGCAAATAAATCCATTATTTGAAGTTGCTTGACCATTAATCTGTGCAGAAAATTTTCCTGTGAATGAAAAGATTGATATAACATGATTCAAAAAAGTGTAAGAATCAGTACGGATCAAAGAAGCAGGACTGTGGTGATAGAACAAGGGGAAATGGCTTCAAGCTTAAAGAGGGTAGATTTATGTTGGATAGAAGGAAAAAGTCTTTTACAGAGAGGGTGGTGAGGCACTGGAACAGCTTGCCTAGAGATGTGGCTGATGCCCTGTCCCTGAAGACTTTCAAGACAAGCTTGAATCGGGTTCTGGGCAATCTGATCTAGCTGTGGATGTCCCCGTTTATTGCAGTGCAGCTGGACTAGATGGCCTTTAAAGATCCCTTCCAACTCTATGGATTCTATGATTCTATAATTCTAAGAACAGTTATAAGTAGGGAGGAAAAGATGCTAAGGGGAACCATAAGGCAGAAAAAACTTGCAAAAAAACTGTCATGTAGAAGTGGAAAAGAAAAAGGCAACCTATACGGAACTAAAAGGCAAAGGCTGGGAGAAGCAAAAGTGGAAACCTGAAGGAACATCAGACTATATAATTTCTGACAAAGAGTCGCACATTTTCCTATCAGAAAGTGAACAATTAATTTCACTGGCACTCAAAGCACGTGTACTTACTATTTTTTATATTTAAGGACATGCCATGAGTACAAATTTCTGCTGATGTCTTGTGACTTAAAAACATATGTTTTATAAAAGTTAACAAATTTGACCTAAGAGATAATATTCTTTCAAAAGGATGAAAGGTTAAAACAAAAGTAAAAACTTTGTTATTCACTCTTCTGCAATTGTTGATCTGTCTAGGAATCCTTAACAATAAAAAAACACCTTTTTACTGAGTTACAAAATATGCTGACTAGGAAGGAACCCACCAGGATCATAGAGCCCAAATCTGGGCTTTCCACAGGTCTACTCAAAACTAAGCTGGATGTCTGAGGGCATTATCCAAATGCCATTTGAACTCTAACAGTTTTGGCTACTGCCCCTGTGAGTCTGCTCCAGTGCCCAACCACCCTCTTGATAAAGAACCTTTTCCTAATATCCAGTCCTTTTCCTAATAAACCGTTAGACTGGCAGTGGAAAAAATGTAAGATGTGAAAATAGAGAACATCTGATTTGACAGTGTTGAAAAATAGAAATTGCTACTCAGCTATGGAGTACAATGCGTATTCTGCCCAAACTCTTGTTAGTACAAATTCCCATTCCATCCTTATTCACTGTATCCTTGTATTTTGTTTTCAGCCACAAGTACAGAATGGCTTAACACTGAGAAGAACCAAAAAAAAGTTTCCTAAACAAATATTTAAGTGACCTGAATTTGCCTATTGAAAGTAGACATACAGCAGAACTATCTCTGCTTAGATTTGGGTTGAGAGCTGATTCGTTGATTAGGAAGGAGATTCGTTGTTACTATCAGAAGAAAGATGTGACTTTCACTCAGCTTGAAGACTTTTGATCAATATGCTACTTCATCACAGTAGCATATTTCTTGCAAATGCATTACTCATATGTATTTTACCACAGATTTATCACCACAAATATATTATAGCTGATGGCACAACACGGACTTGTCGGAAGTGAGAAAGGTTGTTTCATACTTTCTAAAGTCTTTTTTTTCTAATTCTTCCAGGGTTAATTGTTATAGTGCATTGTCAGCTCAGTGTCCTTTTGGAGGATTTAAGATGTCAGGAAATGGAAGAGAAATGTAAGTAAACAACTTTAATACTGTAGATTCATAGGAAATAGAAGATGAAATTCCAAATTCCAGCTATTAATATTCACAGCTAGGATGACCAACTTGAGATTTTGACAAACTACTCTGTGTAATATTCAGAAATATCATGAATGTCAAGCAAAGAATTCCATTATAAAGACAATTTTCACAATAACTGTGAAGTAGTTTGCAGACTATTAATATGAAAAACTAATCATTGTGTTTATGGTGTACAGTTTTTGCATATATATAGAAAGTGTCATTGACATGCATATATGTACACAGAAATCATGCATAGTTTGTGGAATCCCCTGTAAATGTCCCTTCTTTAAGAATACAAGACATTTTAAAATCCTTGAATTTACTATCCAACTTGATTAAATGCATTGTAAAATATAACTGTATAGTTGCAATTCTCTTGTCTTTTCCCAGAGAAGTGGGAAAAAAAATGGAACAGTTTATAGAAATGAAGAGCTAATCAAATTGTTTCAGACTTAAGATTTACTACAGTTTCAGTTTGAATCACGTCTTCTTTCATCCACATTCATTCTGATATTCATAGTAGCATTAGATTCATATCATGTGCTATGCTGTTAAAGATACGATATCCTACACTTTTCCTACATTATAGCATTTTGCTTTTGGGCTTCTTGCAACATAAATCACAGCAGACTTTTGTTAAGAAATGCAAGGGAAAGATATCAGATTTTTTTTTATTATTTAAAAGAAATAAAAGCTAGAATTTTCATGCTTTCTTATTATTGGATTCAATATGCTCCTGATAGCAAATAATGTGCCAATGGCTTCAAAGGGAAGAGATTTATATAAATGCTGAGAGAATCAGAAAATGAAATGAAAACAAACAAAATTAAAAACAAAAACAAAAACAAAAACAAAAAAAAAACTCACCACATCTGGACCATTGCTAACACAGACTGTTATGCTCTTGATTGCCAAAAATTGGGAAATCTTCACTTCTGAATTATAGACCTTTGTAGAATTATTTTGAAGATTTACTTGCTGTGGGGAAAAAAAAAAAAAAAAAGAAAAAAATGGGAAATCAATAATATCACAGAAATGCACTACTGTGCATTTTGTAGCAGTTCAGATTTGTGCAAATGAAGTTTTTCCTAATGCTTGGTCCAAAATCGCAACTAGTACTCTAATAAAAAATATATTGCCACTGAAGAGCAAGGAATGGTGAGGAAAGGAATAAGCACCAGATAAAGGTCTGCCATGGAAAATGAAATAAAAATAAAAATAAAAATAAATAAAAATAAAAAAACCAAAAGCTTTGTAAGCAGGTGGGAATCAGTTGTAGAAGTGGCAGAAATATGTGTGAAAAAATTGCACTGAATTAAGTCAGTGTGTCAAACCATCAGTTTCCTGGAATCCCAGAAAAAAAATCCCTATATTGTTCTTGGTATTTTAACACCATTATGAAGTAAACTACTAAATGCCACGTAATAACAAAATACATCATCAAAACAGTAAGAAAATTGGGATTCATTTTCCCACAGTGGAGTCCTGAGTACAGGTTTCTGTTTTGCATACATGAGTATCTAGATTTTTCTGGGAACTGAGTAGCGTTGCATCACAGAAACTTTGGTTCTGAAAAACTGGTCAAGTTATGTCTAAATACCTTTCCTGCATCAAATGCCAACCAGCTAGACACATAAGTAAACTTCATCTTGTCATGTAAAACTCAAAGGTGGAATCATGTTAAGAACATCACACTAAGATTAAGTATTTTCACAGTCTCAGAGATTTCACAGAGGATTAATTATTGCTCCAGTTTACTTGAGATTAAGCTTCTGTTTCTTAGACTCTGGAAAAGACTCTTGACAGCAGAGGAAGGCTTTGGCAAAAGACATGTTGTGTATGCCTGCAAAGACCTAATGCATGCCTGATTTGTTGCACACAAACTAAGTTTAGAAATGCACTACACTGACTGAATGCCATTCTTTTGCACAGAAATGAAACACTCTCTTTCCCACTTTTCCCAGGAAACAATTATTACAGCTTTTCGAAAGGCATCCAAAAGCAGTTTAACTGCACAGATGTCTTACAGATATGTCTATTAACCCTGTTACCCATCTGTGCAATTGAACAGTGCCACGGAAAGTATAAGGACATAATTTGTATAAAAAGCACTAACTTATTAACTTCGGTATTTCTCTTGGTTTTCTTTTGTATAGGGGAGAATACGGCCTTCAAGAATACACTGAAGTTAAGACTGTCACAATCAAGATTCCACAGAAGAACTCGTAATTCTTCTTGATGTGCAGAATTTATCTTCTTCAAATGAACCTGAAAAAGCTATTTGAATTCTGAAATGCTTTATGTCCTGCATTATTCATTAACCTTTTTGCTTCCTGATTGTGAAAGAAAAGCTTGCTTACATTAACAATATAAATAATAAAGTAGAAAATTTAATGTAATTAACTGAGAAAGGGAAAATTTAATGTTTGGAAAATGACTAACTCCTTAAGATTTATTTCTGTTTTCAGTGGAAGCTCTCCATAGTGCTATGGAAATGATCTTTTCACTTATATCTTGCATGTACTATTGGAATTTATGTGGTCTTGTAAATGTTAGATGGCAAACTGTTTTCTCTTTGTGGCCTTACCAAAAGCACTTATGAGTAACTAGCAGGTGAATACTATTTTGTGTCTTTCAAAATAATGGACTTCTTCTGTATAACTTTCTACAACTGCTGAATTCTTTCATCATAGTGAGTACTACACAAATGTAATCTGGATACTATTAAAGAATGATAAAATCATACTTCAAAAGTGAAACCTACTTTTTCTTTAGTCTTTTATATTGCACTGTCTTACTACTGGGCATTACATGGGACATATTTTACATCCTTTATGATGCACTACTGTTTCAGTGATGTGTTGAGGTCATTGGAAATACATCATCTTGTCTTTATAGAGACTAAACTCCCTCATTCTTTGAGTGTCATAAATGGAAAGATATGAACATACAGAACACTGGCCCTTTGCTGAGAGACAGCAGTTGGCTCTGAAGTGATAAATGCATCAAAAATTCTTAACAGATGACAAACGGGAAATAATGAGAGAAGGGAAGATGAGAGTTTCCTTTGCTTCGCCAACTGAAATAATCCAATGTGATCAAAATGTAACATCCAGTAATAACATTATTTTAAAACTCTTGTGTCAGAGAAGTGTGTTAATGTGTGTTGCGTGTGTGTGTGTGAGAGAAAGAGAGAATAAAGAGAGCAAAAAAACCCAAAGACTGCCATTCAACTGAGGTGAAACACCCAACATTTTCATCAGAACCAAGTATATCTTTTGGTTAATCTGATGATACACTGAAGTTGTTCCAAAGAGCTGCTAGTGTAAAGAAGTACACCTTTTGGCATCTGGTAAATTTGAAGAATTCAGAATATCTGTGTTTGTCTACAGTACATGGGATATGATTGAGAAAGACCCACTAAGGCTAGTTTACCCAACAGGAGAAAAGCAGTTCACGGTGCATCACAAAAATGTACCTGGAATTTCAAAAATACAGTCCTATTTGTTTCACAACCACTTTGTTTCTAATGCAGAATCAAGATCAGGAGTGGATTTCTCTCTGTAATGTACTCACTGTTAATACTAGTACAGTCTGTCTGTGAACGAACATACACACATGCGAAGCATAAATTTGTTTTACCAGTGAGTCCTTTCACAACTGAGAGTATTCATAACTATGCTTGCATAATTAAATACTCCAGTCTTTGCATTATATATGCATATACGTACAGTAAATTATGATCACCCAGTCTGGGCAGGGATAAATGATGACTAAAACTGCAAATATTACACAGTAATCATTGAGGCCCTTTTTTTCTGGGCTCAAATTACTATCACATTACACCATTGAAATTTACTAGGATGAAACATGAGAAAAGCAATAGTTGATCTGTACGCAAACACTGCTCATAGTGCTAGTAAAGTTCTGCTCAGCATTTCACAGAGAATGAAATTTAAAAAGAGGAGTGAACTTGTTGCACTTCCTTTTAAATATCCTGAAAGCTGACTTTTATACTCAGTAGCAGTTACTAAATATATAGTTTTTATTTGGATTGAAATAGTGATTTTTTTTTAATGTATCAGTGGATGCCTAAGCAAAAAAAAAAAAAAAATCTATAATAAAATCCCAATTGAACTGAATGGGATGATTTCATTCATGGATAAAAATTTCTAAATTTTAACACTATTGAATGCACTCCTTAAGTTTTCCTAAAAGGTTGACAAGGGACTAGCTTTTGCATACTTATTGGTAAGTTGTCTCATTCTTGCAGTATGAAAAAACAAGTCCTAGAAATCTGAGGTCCTTTAAGTCTTGCCATGGCAGAAGCATCCCCATATTTGCAGTAATTTTTAAAGAGGAAAACTACTGAATGGCAACCATGAGATAGAAAGACTCTTAGATTGATCAGTCAAAACAATGAAACAATAAGAAATTCTCATTCTGTCTCAAGGAAGAAAATTACTGATAATCCTTGACTGCCAGATATCCATGTCTTTTAAGACACACAAGAGAAGATATGGAAAAAGTATTTAGAGCAAGAAAGGCATCTGGCTTGGATAAGGAGCTAAAATTCCTTGATGAAGGAGGTCTTAGGGAGGAATTTGAAAGATGTGAGATCTTGGCAAGCAAAAGGATTTGAGGGGAAAAGAGTAGGATATTCTGTCTGGAACACAAAAAATGAGTGCAGAAAAGTCAAGTGCAAGAAAAATAAGAAGAAAGGAATGAAACAATAGCAGAATTAGGAGTGCAAGAAAGAGTTAGAGCAAAGCTGAAGGTTACCTTGAGGTTCTGTAAGATCTCACTATAATTCTGTAAAAGTTAATGTGAAGATCTTTAACAGAATAAGAGTCCCCACTCACCCTGCTCCCACTACCACCATGTTTACTGTCTGATCATGTTTTCACTGCCTGATTCTTCTGTTCTCCTCATCCGAGTTTTCTTGGTGTTAAAATTGCCTTTCATTTATCCTTCTACTGAAAACTCATATTTAAAAAAATCCTTATTAGGAAAGGTTCCACTTAAAGAAGCAAAGAAGAGTCTCCAAAAATTTGGGAATAATAGTTCCTTGTTAACTTTGTGGGAGGCCTCCCTGAGATTTTAGACTCTTCTCAAGGGCTGAATTATAACCTCTGCTACACTGAGAGAAAAACAGTGGCTTGACAAATATACTGCTCTGGAAACAGAAGTTAAAGATCTGGAAGCAAAACATAAACTGACTCAGTCAAATAAAATGCTCTGTAGTCTTGCAGGAAGGACATAAATCAACTGTTGCATGAAAAAAATTGGATGGGTATGAGGACCCAGTAAACATAATTGTTATCAAATGATTTGACTGTTGAAACTGTGACTTGTGAAATTTGGTCCAAGGGCAGTAACAAAGATGATTAATAGACAGTATAATAAAGTGGCCACAGCCACTTCTGCATATTGCTAGTAGACAGTGAAGAAAGATTTGAGTTAGCCAAGGTGTTTGGTAAGTAAGTATTAACCAAAATACCTGAAGGTTGCCCTGGATGGGAGCAGAATAGAAGTAGCAAACTCTTTCAAGAAAAAAATTATTAGTGTAAGAGGTATTGAGAATCAAATAATGGAGAAGGGAGAAGAAGGGAGAGCAAATGGAAAAGGATAGTTCTTTGCTGTTTGTTTCTGAATATATTATTTTATTTTATATACCTCACATTTCTTATTGTTCTATATGGAGTATAATACTATGACTAAGTAATGTCAAGCTTAATATGCTCCTTGTCAATTTGACATCTGGTTAACTTTTCAATTAAACCACTGTGACAGAGCACCATACTCTCACTGTCACTGCAGAAAAATTCTTTAACTATAAGTACTTCTGTCATAGAATATTAAGAAATGTTGATGACATAGTATGAACCATATAGCTGACATCTAGCTTTAGCAACCTAAATGGCATGTTGATGTTTTCATACCTGCCAGACAGTGCAAAATATTAACGGTTTAAGTATTAGCTCCTAGAAGATTGCTGGTGATTCCAGATGCTACACTCTTTCTGAATAAAGCTCGTTATTAGATATAGTGAATATGCTGTGGACTGAGCTGAACATGTGGTAACAGTAGAATGAGATTGGTAAAATTTGAGCAAGATTAGAGATTTATTGCCATTGGAAATTAAGAATGTCTGACAGGCAGTGAATCAAGTGAGAACAATGTTATCCATAACCACCTCTATTAAAAAAAAAAAAAGAAAGTCTTCAAAAGAATGTGAAAGAAGAAATGTGTTAGTGAATATTGTCTTTGGATCATAATTAGATCTAGTGTACAGATAGGTAGACAAAAACTATCAGACACTGACTATGAACAGACAATTCACAGTACTAAAATGCATCCTTAGTAGAGAGAAGTTTGTAACACAAAGCATCATCGATACTGCTTCTCTGCAGTCTCGATGCTTTTTAAAACAAATAAGATCTTATGAACTCCACTGTCTCCAGAAATCCTCAGAGAAGAGAATTAACACAAGTTATCTCACATAAATCTTCACTGGTAATCCACAGAGCACTTATTTTTTGCACAATTTTTGGGCTTTCACCTAGTACCCTGGTCAAGGCTTAACTACAAGAAAAAATTGCCAGTGTTTGCATTTGGATATTAAAGGAACACAAGAAAATCAGAATCTGTCTACAGAGATTTATTTACCAGATGATAATGATGAATAAACACTCAATACAAGTTACTCAATATTAATATACTCACTATTCAACATTCTTTACCTGCTGTTTTCTCTACGTGGGGAATTTCAAGAGTAAATATTTCTGTCTATGTATTAAGTCAAAATTGTCTAAAATAAAATTAAGTACTTATTTCTGAATGTTCTGACCAATAAACATTTTGTATTTTGGGGTTGGGATTCAGTTTGAAAGAGAAAGAAGATACAGTCACTCGCTATTAATGCTGATGTGTTTGTAGGTATCTACAGGGGGAAGAAAAAAAAAAAAGAAAAAAAAATAAAAAAGAGTAGGAAGAGAGAAAATGTTTCACAAGACCAAGTTAAACAACTGAACAACAAAGAACTACAAAGAACTTTCGAGTGCAAAGTCTCTTTTATATGTCAGCTTCTGCTGCCTGTTCTCAGATGACTACAAATCATGAGAGCCAATAAAGTTCAAACAGCAGTAGGAGGGTAGAGAGAGAAGCACTGTGAGCTCACATACCTGAATTACATCCCTTCAGAAAAACACATATAGCTTCTTCATTAGTCTCTCACCAAAAGTGCAGAGGGAAAAGCACTTAGATTTCTCCTACTTCAACCTCCTTTTCTTAATGCAACTCTTCTCCCATGCAGCATGACTACTTTCTCTGTTAACATCACTGTAAAGGAGATGTGAAATGAAATTAGCTTTCCAAATTGAATGCCGTGAGAAATAACTTTAATAAGATTGAGAAATGCAGTACTAGAGTTATTTATGTGGATAATTTGTGTGGTGTTATACAAATGAGCAAAACAACCAGTCCTCTCTATAGACATAAAGAAACGTCAGAGTGTAACATACAGCACTTATATCTTGCATTTTGCTGATATATATAGATGGGAAACTTTGGGTACCTTATGCTTTTCTCTAGACCTCAGCAAACAATCATAAGCAAACAACTGGTGACATTAGCCATAAGGAGAGTTAATCAGAAGGAAGCATCCAAGAAATCTAAACCTTATGATCAACAAAGTAAGGTGTCCTCAGGTTGTGTGCCACGCTCACAATATGTTCTCTCAGTTTGCATTGCGTTTCATTGTACTCCACTTCAGAGAATTCTCAATTACTTTAACAAAATGTAAAATGCCTATACATTAGTCTGTTCACTTTTGTAAAGTAGATCACAGAGTATAAGCCTCTATTTCAGGAATCGCTTTTTAGTGCTTTTTTTACCATACGTGACGTACAAACCTTCACTAAAGAAAGAGATCCTGCAAAAACTTTAGTATATTATCTGTCACTTTTATCCACCTTTACGTCTGTACAGTCTGAATTGTTAACTTCTACAGGTTTATTCGTGGCAAGTTTTATTCACTTACATATGTAAGTTCATTGAGTTCAATTTTTTAACCTTATTTAGTCAAATTACATCTTTTTATAAGGTTTATTCATTGACACTTTTAGTTCCTGTTTTACTTTGTTTCCTTCTTGTTTTCCACATAAATGCATGGGAAATATCCATATAATTCAGGTAAACATCTTCTGTGAGTATCACTATCCTCTGAACAGAAGAATGAGTTATTCCTTGTAGTCTGCTGCTTTACTGCCCCAGGACTGTTTGCATGACACTACTGCTTTGACTTCCAAAAGTATGTTCTATCTCTAAGGTGCATTTTATCTCTTTAATTTTTAAGCAAATCAAATGGACAACTTCAATAATAATCTTTCTCTTGAATGCTGCATAGAATAAATTATTTTGAAGGTGAGAGTTTTAATAATGACATTCAGCCAGGGAAATGTATAACAAATCTGAGGACAGGAAAAAGAGCACACCAGTTGAGAGAATCCAGAAACAAGTTAAATATTTAAAACTGAAATTCTTATTGTATAAATAAGACATTAAATGATTAAACAGAAAATATCTGTTTACTTTTTAGTCATTGTGTTCTCTATGAGAAAGCTTGCTTCTCTGAAGTACCAATGCACAAATCTGCAAGTGTGTATGTCAGTGCATACTTGCACATAGACTACAATTACCTAGCAAATACACATCAAGATCAAATCTTGTTCGTAGTAATCAAAGAAAGGGATTTTGTGAGTAATTAAGGTGGTAAAGATTTTATTTCCCAAAATATTTAAGGGCCTAAGAGGTGAATTTGAAGGAAGCAATGATATAAAATATATTTATGAAAAGGAAAATATATGTTAGCAGAAAATACATGAAAGGTAATAGATTTGAGGCAGGAAAATATACTGAACTTTTTAAAGAGGTAGAAAAAAATAACCCAAATTGTGCAAAATACTGGGAAATAAATTAATTTAGAATATTATGCCCAATTCCTAAATTCTATAGCTCCTCTTCATATGCTTACTTAAGGAATATAGTACCAAAATGCTAGAGACCTGCATACACAGTAATTTAAAATTCAGAATAAAAATTGCTTAGAACAAACTCAGCAAAATGGACAGATAATTCATAATTAACTCTTAATTTAAGAGAAATGCAAGTACATAGTGCAGAAAAGACAGAGTATGATTCTTAAACTTCTGTAATATTTACAGCAATCTTCTCTACTAAGCAAAGAAGAATGAAGTATTTGAGAACTTCTATAGCCTGGCTAGAGCAGTTAATTTATTGTCATTTAAATTATTTTTCAGAATCTTGTATTTTCTTCCTTTTTGTTAATTAAGGAACAGTTCTGTAGAAAAGCAGTCATTCACTGATACCCTGCTTATCAGTAGTGTGCCATCTAGCTGAGTCTTTGATGTAGGTATTAATGAGGATTTCAGGAAAGCATTGAACAATTGCTTACATATGGAATCTGACTCTATTGTTATGACATTTGTCGTAACAATTTTCACAGTAAATATATATATTTCCATTGCTACAATGCAATACAAACACTTCCTCAACAAATATATATGTATGCATATATGAAGAAAAATCAAAGTCAAAAGGATATCTGCAGAAGGATTTATGTAAGGGAAATGTTCATAGCCCTAAGGAGGTGTGGGCAAAATTTTGCTTTAACTTGCCTCACCTGCCAGAGAAGTAAGAAACGTATGATGGAACAATGATATCGTTATTCTAGAACTGTGAAGGATCGTTTTTTGTTTGTTTGTTTGTTTTTAATACAGGACTTTCTTTAAATTACTCATTTGCCTGACAGAAAATCATTATTTTTATGCCACAATATCATAGAAATTATGTGTAAAATTGAATTTAAAAAGTAAACAGTATATTTTTTTCATTTACTCTTCACTGTAATTTCTCCACAAACACAACCGTGAAATCTCAGGAGACTGGCAAAATAGCATAGAAGCCATCCTAATCAGAGCTGCTGCTCTTGACTGAAAGATGCAATTCTGCATGTGAACACTTTCAGAAGGTAGCCTGAGATCTGAGTATCCCATAAGGCATAAGAACACTGAAAATGAATCTAGGCATGAAAAATTAATAAAAATCAAGCACCTAGGCAACAATTACAGAATAGTCAGGAGCAGTATCGCAATTAAACCTGGCACAGACTTGGGATCAGCTTCCCACAGTTACAGGGAGAAGGCCCTAAAGCCACTGGGATCTGGAGTCATCCTGTCTCACACATGACATAAGGACAGTTCTATTACAATAGAAGAACTAGAGAAATGGGAAAAGTGCCATCTACTGAGCAAACTGCTATATCAGCATTTCTTGCAGAGAGGAAAACACTGGGAAGAATCTGGTACTAAATATTTGTCACTCATCTCAATCATATCTGAGTCAGGTCTGCACATATACCAGAGTAAGTTCCTAGTGAAAAGATGCTTTCACAGAAACTTCAGATACTCCTGAGGAGGCAAGAAGAAAAAGATTTTTTTTTATTCTGAGATTTTTTCTACAATCAGTGAAAGTAGAAGTGAAATTTCTGCCTTTGTGAATACAGATCCCTAACTTGTATCTCTCCTCTAGGTGTGATATAGAAGTATCCCTTATTCCTTGGCTGTGCTGCAGATAGATCTCAACTGAAGCATTTTGATTGGTCATATATTCATTTGGGTGAACGCAAAAAAGAGAAACCAGACTACAATGACGATTTCACACAGCAGTCTTCTGAATTTTGGTTGGAGTATAAGTAAAGTTCACCTCATGTGCAGGGACAGTGCCATCACTTCACATGTAAAATGGAGGATTCTACTATATTTCTTTGGCATATCATAAAACACCACAGAGAAATAGCCCCACATGAATAAAATAAGTATTTGCAGCAATGGATACAGTGAAGAAAATTACTCTGACAATGCTCTTTCATATTTCACTGGAGTTGGCTTTACTTTTTTTCCCTGCTTTTGGATTGCTGGATTCCCACACTATTTCAGTTCTCTGTGATTCTTAGAAGACCGGAGAACTTATTCCACACTGTGCTGTGGTAGCTGGAATTAAGGTAATATTTGTCTTTTATAAAATCACAAAATCACAGAAATCTTTGAGTTAGAAGGAACTGTAAAGATTGACTAGTTCAGGCAATGCAGCCCACTCTCTCCCTTGGCATGTGCCCACTGCTCAGCAATAGCTGAACCATCAGTGCACTATCAATGCTGTGTCAACTGAAAGCAGGGCACAGGGAGGGCAGTGCTGGGCAGTGCTGACTGAAGTGGCAAATATTGCATGCATTTTGATACGCTGGCTAAACACAGGGCTTTGACCAGCTACGAATACATAGTCCTGTTTTCCATTTTGAGGTAGGAATTTCAAAACAGAATTGCAGAATCTTAGAAAGAGTTGAAAGAGACCTTTAAAGAATGACTAGTCCAACTCTCCTGCAATGAACAGGGACATCTATTGCTAGATCAGACTGCTCAGAGCCCAACTTTAAGTTAGAAACTAATTCTCCTTGTCCTTTCACAACAAATCCTGAACGAAAGTTTGTCCAGTTCTTTCTTATAGACCCCCTTTAAATACTGAAAGTCTATTATCAGATCAACTCAGAGTCTTTTCTTCTCCAGACTGAATAGCCCCAGCTCCCTCAGTCTGTCCTCATAGAAGAGGTGTTCCATCCTTTGAATCTTTTTCATGATCTTCCTCTGGATGCACTCCAACAGGTCCATGTCTCTTTTGTACTGAGGACTCTACATTTGGACAGACATGGCCTCACCAGTGCAGAGTACATGGGCAGAATCACCTTCCTCGACCTGCCAGTTGCACTGCTTTGGATGCAGTCCTGGATACAGTTGGCTTTCTGGTCTCTTTAGGGAACATTGCTGGCTCATGTTCATCTGCCATTCACTGGTATCCACAAGTCCTTTTCAGTAGGGCTGTGCTCAATCCTTTCGTCCCGTGGGTTGTACTGGTAGTGGGAGCTGCCTCGAGCCAGACCTTGCTCTTCAGTATGTTGAACCTTGTGATATTCTCCTGAGCTCACTACTCAAGCTTGTCTAGGTCCCTCTGGGTAGCACCCTGTCTCTCGGGTTTGTCAACTGCACCCCTCAGCTTGGGGGTTCAAGATTGCCCTCCCAAAAAATCAACATTTTACATTTGTGCAACTACTTTCAGTTGATATAAATACATGACCTGCACATTTTCAAATGGAATGTACAGATAAGATATTTAACTTAAAAATCTTATCATGTCCCTTTGCCAAACTTTCATAATCTCTAACTTCCCAGAGAAAAATATCCTTAGCTTCACAATCACACCTTATTCATTTCATCACTTCTTGGCAGTACACAAATTTTGGATAGTTATTGTCAAGGATGAAATACAGGAAGAGTAAAATTTCATCAAAAAGTCTCTGATGAACATCTTGAGACCTCATTAAGAACGACAGTCACTGCTATCAAAACTGATTTGTCAGTTTCACAAAAGCAAGGTCAAATATTCCACTAGTTTTATGTTTTCATTTCTGTCCCCTTTTTTTTTTCTCTTTAATATTTAGAGAAAAATATTTAAAATTAAAATGTTTTGTTATATATTATTACTTATATAATAATGATATTGTGCACTTTGAAAAGGCTGTTCTGGAAGTAATTCCTTCTACTTTATTGTGCTGGCCCATAGCATCAGAATCAGATGATGGCACGGCAGTAGAGGTTGAACCTTCCTGCCAATACTTTGTAACATTCTGTTGCTGTGTAACAAATGGCAGCAGAGGGGCACTCTGACAAAATGGCATCTGATATGAAGTGCTCATGAAGCAAAGGTGTGATGTTGAATTCCTCCATGTGGAAAAAGCTGCAGCCATTGACATTCACTGATGCTTTCTTAGTTGTTATTGAGATTTGTATTGTAGTGAATACAAGCACAGTGAGGTGATGGGTGGTGTGTTTCAGCAGTGATGCCAGTGGGTAAGATTGTTATGAGTGTGGCATGCATACTTTTGTTCACCACTGGTGAAAATACAAAAGTAGTGGTGGTGACTAGGTTGAAAAATAGTGTTTTGTACTTGAGAATTTGCTCTATCAAATAGTTTTGTTGTGACCTATGTAACTATTGTCATTTCCATGGGAATATATAGCAGGCATTACTTTTGGAGTGACCTACATACATGCAGAGCAGGACAATTTCTATTCACTGTATGAAGTATAGCCCAGGAAAGCCAAAAGTTGTGACATACATGATCTAGTTCAATCTATCTGCCATTGCCACTAGGTCCTGTTGCCCAGAGTCCCATCCTACCTGGCCTTGAATGCCTCCAGGAATGGGACATCCACTGCTTCTTTGGCAGCCTATGACAGTGATTTATCATGGCAAAGAATTTCTTCCTTATATCCATTCTAACTTTACTCTCTTGCAGTTTAGAATTGTTGCCTCTTGCCCATTTAAATGTCCTAGTACAAAGTCTTCTTTAATTTTTCTTATAAGTTGTTTTTATATATTAAAAGGCCACAGTAACGTTTCCATGGAGCCTTCTCTCCTCCAAGCTTAACAACCCCGACTGACTTAATCTTTCTTTATACATAGGGTGCTCCAGTCATCAGATCATTTCCTAGTGCAAAGATAAACGTTGTGTATGGGAAATATTATTTGTCAATGCGTTTTTTTGTCGTTAAGCGAAATACAAAGTAAGGATTAGATACGTCACTACTCTGCATGAAACATAGCTGCACTTCTGCCTTGCTAGGTACTGGAAGTAAGACATTTCCTCTCACATTTTGTGTTTGAAGAGGGAAGGATACTGGAGAACAGAAATGTATTCCTGACTCCTGTTCACTCGTGATATAGGAAAGGAGTAGATACCTGCAACAGATTTCTCAGCCTGAGAGCTGTGTTTGACTTGCATTCACTGGGAACTTGTGTGAAGCTCAATCACCCTTTCCTCCACTGCATTCTTTTAATAGTTTAAAAAACAATGGCTTTCTCTTCTGTTATATATCTGCCTGTGATCTCACTTTATTGTGATATTTTGTCTATTACAGCTGGTCCATAAGACAGAATAATGCTGAACTCTTCACATTTGCTATCTTCACTGGGGGAGTAACAACAGTTTGCAGTTCGAATCTTTGCTCTGAAAAAGTATTTTGAAAATTATTTGGGATAAGAAATTGTTAACTGAAAATTGCAATTATAAAATCTGAAAAACTGAAAATTATTTACACATTATATAAGCAAAACATGAAATTGCTGGTCAGTCATTTTTCACATAACATGTAAGTCAGAGGGTATTATTTTTCTTTTCCAGTAAGAGCTTTCTGACTTGAAAGATCAGAGGAAGTTTGACTTCTATACATATCTATAAACAGTACTTGTAGCTGTCCCCCTGGCTGAGCATTACATGTTGTCATGACAGAATATTTTGGCCTGTGAACGTATAGTTCAGAGTATATGATTCAATAGTGTTTTTTTAAAACCAGAAATTGATAAAATTATTTGAAAGCAATAATACAACCAGTATCTGCAAATATTGGATTTTTTTACCTATTTTAGATTGCCAATTAAATTATTTGTTTCAGTTTCTTTCAAACAAACTCCAGCACAGAAAAGATTATGCTCCACCAGCATCCTTATTTCTGTCAGCTCCTACAGGTACAAATGGTAGGCAAATCTTTTCGTAAGACAGGAGCTCACATGGATGTAGAGCAATATGTTATGCTGTTCTGACCTCTGCTGGAGAAAGATCAAGTTACATAAGATTTTGTTTCATTTTGTTTATAGGCAACTGTAAATTAAAAGGCAAGTGAAAGGATCCTACAGAAAGTTTTATAAGGAGAACAAATGTCTACATACTCCCACATCTAAGATGTCTGCCTTAATAGGATTCAAATATCCCAGTATGCTTTGCAGTGTCTCTCCTGTGGGAGTTGTAAAAATCGCTCAGAAGGGAACAGAGAGGCAAATACAACCGATAGTAATAAAATTGCCTTTTTTTTTTTTTTTTAATAAGTTAACATTAACTTCAATTCTGCAATTATTAAAGTTAGTAAAAAATGCTAAGACATCTTTCTGCAGTTATTGAAAGTATTTAATAAATTCATACCTATGGGATAGATTATGATTTATGCAGTCACATACTGTAGCAACAGAGAGAATAGTACAGAAACTAAACTTCAAGTGAGTACACAGCTAGCAAGAAGGAACAGGAAAGAGCAAGATTTCAGGAGAGGGTTGACAGTAAGACAAGGAATCATTCCATGTTACAAATTCATTAAGTTCAGATATTGACAATAAAAATGTAACATACTTATCTCTCTCTGGAAGTTCCCTGTCTTTCTTGAAGTAGGGAACCCACAGCTGGACTCAGTATTCCAGATGTGGCCTGACCAGGGCAGAGTGGAGGGGGAGGATCACCTCCCTTGACCTGCTGGCCATGCTCTCTTCAATGCACTCCAGCATATCATTGTCCTTCTTGGCCACAAGGCACACTGTTGGCTCATGGCCTACCTGCTGCCCACCAGGACACCCAGGTGTCTCTCTGCAGAGCTCCTTTCCAGCAGGTCAAACCCTAACCTGTAGTGATGTGAGGTTATCCCTTTCCAGAAGTAGAACTCCACAACTGATCTTGTTGAATCTTCTTTCTCTCACTCAGCTTTTCAGCCTGTCCAGTTCTTACTGAATGGCAGCACCATCCTCTGGTGTGTCAGCCACTTCTCCCAGCTTTGTATAATCAGCAAACAGGCTGTGTGTGCATTCTATCCTTCATCCAAATCATCGATGAGGATGCTGAACAAGATTGGACCCAGTGTCAACCTCTGGGGAATACCGCTAGTTACAGGCCTCTAAACAGGCTCTGCACCAATGATCATAACCCTCTGAGCTCAGCCAGTCAGAATTCTCAGTCCAACTCACAGTCCGTTTATCTGTCACACACTGTCTAATTTTACCTATGAGGATGTTATAGTAGACAGTGTCAAAAGGCTTGCTGAGATTAGACAACAACTTATTATCCAGCCAGGTCTTTATCTGCTGAATAGCTCACATCTCTTCAATTTAGAGATGAGAATGTGATGTGGGACCGTAACAAAAGTTTTGAAGATTTCAATTTTCTAAGCCATCACAGAACTCTATAAGATTGTTAAAAGGAAGCTGGGGTGGTGGGGAAGCAATTTTATCTTTTATATTGTCTTTTGATTACAGTAACCCTATTCAAGCATTCATTTTCTCTGAAAACTGTGATTTACAAGCCCAGAGTATCTCACTTCCTAAATGATACATCACTTTCCCGTGTGTATGAAAGAGAATACTTGCTTTCCACTGTGCAGCAGATGTCCCTTGGGGACAGTAAAGAGTAAGTGCTAAGGAGTACTTAGAAGGCAAAATTATTGAGAGCACAGCTTATGATCTGAGGATATCTATCCACGTGAGATTAATCCAGCACATGAGAGCAGCAGCAGCCCAGACAAAGCTGTCAGTCTCCTTTGTTGTTTTAGCCTGGACTGAGGCTTATTTTGACAAAAGCACACTTCTTATTTAAAAACAAACAAACAAAAAAAACCAAAACACTTCTTTACGTAGTTTTAATCTAGTTACAGCTGAAGCTTAAGATCATTTAAGAAGCTGTATAGTTTTTTTTGTACTAGCTGTCTGCAAGGAAAAACAAGACTTACAAGGCGTTTTAAAAATTTTCCTGAATGTTTTAAATATGATTCCTTTAATCAAATGTAGCATGCAGATTTTCTAAACACATCATTTACTGACTGTATCTGAATTCAGAATCTGTAGAACACTTGTTCAGTGATTTGTTTTTTAAAGAAACCAGAAATTAGTGTTTTTCACAAAAAGAGAACACCAAAAATATATTTGCTTCATCCATTGGGCAAAAGGGAAGGCAGAAGGAAAGGTAAAGGTTTTGAAATACCTCATTTACTTTCAGCTAATAGGAAAATAATCTCTTGCTGATTATTACAAAACTACTCTGCATATTCTAAGAGAATAAGCACTGAAGTGCTAAGTTTTATAAAGCAGATGTTTGAGGCCTGTATTTAGCGGTGTTCCTTGGGGGTCAGTGCTGGCTCCGGTCTTGTTCAGTTTCATCAGTGACCTTGATGTGTCCGTCCTCAACAAGTTGATGATATGTAAGAGATTATTATTCTTTTTGTCTCTTTTTGAGACATTTTTAATCATTGCCTCAAAGCTTGCTGGGAACACAGATGAACAAGTCCAAGCAAGTCCTGGCCAAGGGTTGAGAAATCCTTTTTCTGAGAGACACAGATGGACAAGGCCAGGCGCATCACAAAAGAGAGATAAGCCACAGTGCTTAATGGCCAGGAAACAGTCTTTTGTGTGGGCTTATCTCAAGGAAGATGTTCATCTCAGGAGGTGCTGCACACGACTTTTACCCAAGTGCCCAGGAATGCCATGATGGCAGAAGAAGAAGGATAAAAAGGGGACTTACAATCATGAGATTGGTTTCTGGCAACAGATTCCTCATGAAGAAGACCTTGCTGCCCAAGGCCGGCCATGCTGCTGCTGCTCTCCCCTTGCTGCTTTTGCCTTGGACCTTTGAAACGTCGTGCAACGGGACTGCTGCTGGATCCTGGTGGTGACTATCCCGGATTCATGCAATTCTTGCTTCTTTCCCATCTTTTCTATCACTCTCCTTCCCTTCTCCATCTCCCTGATTAGGATTTATAATAAACTGGTTGGGCCAACATCTGAGCTGTTGTTTCTTAATCTCACACCAGGTATGTTATATTAAAAGAACCTCCTCTCCCTCCTATAAATTGGAGCGAGACATGATACAAAGCTGAAAGGAATGGCCAACAAATCAGAAGGCTGTGTTGCCATTCAGTGAGTTCTGAATAGGCTGGAGAGTTGGACAGAGAGGAACCAGATGAGGTTTAACAAGAGCAAGCGTAGAGTCTTGCATCTGGGGAGGAATAATTGCATGCACCAGTATGGATTGAGGGATGACCTGCTGGAGATGAGCTCTGTGGAGGTAGACCTAGGCCTCCTGGTGGACAACAGATTGGCCATGAGCCAATGGTTGCCAAGGAGGTCGATGGGTGCATTAAAAGGAGTGTTGCCAACAGATCAAGGGAGGAGATCCTCCAAATCTATTCTGCCCTCACCATGCCTCACCAGTGCTGGGCTTCCCAGTACAAAAAAGACAGGGATCTCCTGGAAAGAGTCCAGTGAAAATACACGACGGTGATCAAGGATCTGGAGCATCTCCCTTATGAGGAAAGGCTGAGCGACCTGTGTCTGTTCACCCTTGAGATAGGAAAACTGAGAAGGGATCTGATCAATGGTCATAAATATCTAAGGTGTGGGAGGCAGAGACATGGCCAGACTCTTTTCATTGTTGTGTGGCAATAGGACAAGTGGAAATAGACACAAACTGAAGCATAGGAAGTGTACAAATGTGATGAGATCTTCTTCACAGTGAATGTGATGGAGCACTGGAACAGGCTGTCCAGAAAGGTTGTGAATTCTCCTTCTCTGAGATGTTCAAGACCCTGCCTACCTATACAACCTGCTGTAGGGAGCCTGCTTTGCAGGGGAGTTGGAATCAATAATCTCTAGAGGTCCCTTCCAATTGCAATAGTTCCATGATTCTGTGATATTAGCTTGATAGCATCCTCACAGTGGGTTACACTGTTTTATTGAAGGTTTAGCCCCCATGCCTTGAGAATCTCTGAAAGGACTTTAAAAGTGTTTCCTTAAACTTACTAAATTTTCTCTTTTTTTTGTTAACATTTACTTCTTTCTTCTTTTGAAGAGTTTATCTAGTCAAGATTTATCTAGATTTTTAAAAAGGCTTTATCTAGTAAACAAAAACAAACAACAACAAAAAAAAAAAACAAAAAAAAAAGAGACTCAGTCCTTATTTGAGATTTAAAATATGGTTTGGTGTTTTGTTACACATCTAACTCTCTTTTTGTTAACTCACTGCATAAGAATAGCTTTATGTTTGCAGAGATGATCACTTCTAAGGAGCACAGGCGCAATTTTGTAGTGAGAAAAAAGAAATTGATTAACAGCTTTAGTGAAGAGAGTTTACATTGACTGCAAACTGTTTGGTCTAAGATTTAGTAATTTAAATTTGTCCAATTAAAATATATCTATTCCTGTTCTAGTGATATGAGATTATTGACTACAGATTACATATTGGATTATTTTTTCTAATCTAATTCCAGGCAAGAGAGGGAGAGAATGCTATGGTTACTCACAGTGATTTTAAATTTTGAAGTATTGAAAGTTCTGCCTGCAGCCATGAAGAGTTGGAAAGGGGTGGACAAAAAAGACAAAAGATAAATGATAAATAGAATTTATTACAAATATCATTAGTTACTGCATGATGTAAATGTACTCATGATAATAAAGACCTAAAGGTCTTTTATTTATTAAAATTAACCACAAGGTTTGGAAATTCTTGCCTGTACAACTTCCAAATAAAATAGCCAATATTTTTTTAGTGTGCGCACTTGTGATATTATCCAACCAAAGATGTGAAATATCTTCCAACAGCCAAGAACAACAAAAAAGCTTCAGATAAGCTGTTATGTTCAATGTACAATTTATTTTTTGCTGTTGTTGTCGCTAACATTTCAGCAAGATGTGACTCACAGCTTTCTGTGACTCTGCATTGCAGCTGAAATACTCTTTTTCAAATCTAATGCTAAACACGATAAATTATTCAGATCACTGAACTACAAGACAGAGATATTCAGATGCACCCTGGGCATTTAGGGATCTGATATTTATTTTTTCCATGAATTATTACTGCTAAAGCCAGACATCTTTTGGCTCTCTAAATGAACTTAAAATCTAATAATGTAAATACAAGTAAATACTCAACAGCGAATGCTTTTACTCAAATATGATACAAGTTGCCATCAGAATCTATGTAATCTATGATACAGTCTTATCAGTCAGCCTTTAGGTAATAAGAAAAAAACTTATTGTCATACAAAAAATATCTTTTTCATAGTTTTGTTAACCAAGATGCATGATTTTCCTGTGTATCATTGCAATTTAGGGAGATGTCTCTCCTGTTTTAATTTACAATCATTATCCCCTGTTCTATTATTATTATTATCCCCCGTTCTATTATTATTATTAGAGCATGTAATAAGTTGATCTCCATCTTGTTTATAAGTTCCCCTTAGATGCTGAAAGGCTGCAACAAAGCCTTCCAGAAACTTTATTATCTCCAAGCTGAACATGCTCAGCTTTAAAAAAAAAAAAAAAAAAAAAAGTGGAGGTGAAGTAATTGAATCAAAGACTCAAAATATAGAAGGGTTGGAGAAAGGATTTACAGAAAGGAAATGAACTTTAAAACACTTTCAGGTTACTTTTAAAAAATAACCAACATCTTTTCCTAAATGTGGATTTAATATTGAATATTGAAAGGTATAATATCAGATCTTGTCTGTTAAATCCATCTTATTTTATTAATAAGATGTCAATCAACTAAATAGAACTATGCTAGAAAACACTGAAAGCAAAGCTTCATAAAACAGTGAGTAAAGGTCTTCACTTAGGTACATTAAGGAACAAGAATAAATATTTTATTTACTGTCACTGCATCTTGATGCTGGTCACAAGACATAAGAAACATCCATCCTTGTTACTGTTATTCATGTTAGCTATTTCACGGTAATCCCTGCCTTTTCAGATGCACACTGAGAAGACATTTGTTGTTGAAAATATTGTTGAAAATATTTATCACTGTAACAGAACAATTTTAGCATGTGGACTCTCTTTTTTCCATTCATGATGCAAAACAATTCCGCAGACTTAAAGACTAAGCAAAAGACATGCAGAAATTTTTCACTCCTGAAGGAACTAGACATCCTTATTAAGGCCTGTGTGTTTCATGGAACCAGACTGCTTCATAACAAGTTTATTACTCTAACTTATTTCAGCAACCTTGAAAACCTATTCTATCTTTTCTTCTTTGTATGGATCACCATGTCACAAAGAATATTTAAAATTCTCCACCTTTTCTAAAACAAGGATGTAATGCATGGCCTTGATTGCAGATAGCATCTTCTTTTTTCTAGGGAAAACTCAGTGTTTTCTCATATGAATGTCTGTGGCAGGTGTAAAATTCTCAAACTAACATCTCATGACAAACATTTCCTCGTTTTTTGAAAAAGCTTGTTCTTAACCCATGGATGAGACAAAACCCTAGAGTACTGAGGCTTACTTTTAGCTTACAATCTAATGTATTTCTGGACTGAAAGTGTGTTCAGATTTAATATTTGAATATTTCACATTTTTAAAACTTTGAATTTCTATACTTTCTGAAAATAGATTAAAAATCTTGTCTTCCAAAGATGAAATGAAATGAAATGCTGTACTTTATGTAATTTAAATTACCAGAATCACTGTAGCCCAGATGCATACCTTCCTTAGGATCCACTCTTAACCCATTTATCCACTCAGTTAGTAGCAATGCAATTCCAGTTTGTCTTCTAGGAAAGACCTTCTCATGTGCTTATTGCAATGCGGTTATCTCTTGATTCAATTAGCACTGTTTTGTGTTTGTACACAAGGCAGCCATGCTGACGCTGGCTAAAGATCTGATTGATCTAATGTCCTATCACTAGCTGATAACAGATGCTTACAGAATCAGTGCAAGAATTAAGTATAGAATGAACTTTTTTTCAGTTTATCCTTCTAGCTTCTGGCGACTGATTTATAGACTGCTTGAGCTGGAATTTGCATTTGGCTGACCATGTCTTATGGTGATATGCAGACCCTATAGTTTTATGTAAATCTTTTTTTGATAGGTTCCACAATCTGATTAAATTGATATATTTTTTTTTCTTTTTCTTTTTTTGGGGGGGGTGGGGGGCATGAGGGGGTGGATACCACAGACTTGTGGTATTCTGATAAACTTTTTTCTATGGTACAAAATGGATCCTTTTTATACCGAAAATCCCCAGTAGAATTGCATTTATTTTTCAGAAGACAGTCTATTGACTGTAGAGTTGTTATTTATCTTCTGAGTATTAAAATAAGTATCAAAGCCCAAAGTCTGGACAGCTTAATAAAATCAGAACATAAAAATACGACTGTCTCTTTGGAATAAGTAACAACAGTTTACAAATGAACATGCATCTATCCTGTGTTTCCACCACCCCGTCACACTAAGGATCTAGATGTCAATACACATTTACACTAATAAATTCACTGATCAGATCGATAGCGTATATTCTTATACAGTAATAAATGTCTCTGTGCAATAACAAAATCCTGGTAAGTATCAGGAGAAAAATATGGAGTAACAGTCTTACCTATATTCCTCAAATTCATATTTGCATATATGTGCATAGGAAATACTTCTTCACCACTTTATAATTTTAATTCATATTTAGTTTTTCAGAATTTGATAAAACTCATTATTGCTGTATTAGCTAAAAGTAGTACTGCAATAGGAGTTAAATTTTATTCATAGCAAAATATTGCTTTTCTTTTACCTCTGGAATAATTTCCCAAAGTCTTTAGAGATAATAACCAAACTTCTGAAACGATCAGAGTTTCATCATGCAAAATCAGAACTCTTTGAGTAAGCATAACTCAATTGCAGAGGTCAAGCCATTTGCAGTTTTTAAATATAGCTGACTCCAATACATTAAGAAGTTATGTTCTCAGCAAACATGTTTGAGGAAAAGAAAATGGTATCAGAGACGCTCTTGCAAGCTTTTAAGAAAACAACCAACAAAATACAAAATATTTTTTATTTTCCCAATAATATTTTCCAATACATACCTTAAGTTTTGTGACATTTTGACACAGCTAACACATTTTTTTGCAATATCTTTAAAAGCAAGTAGACAGATGCATTTTTTTTTCTGCTGGAAAGTTCCATCCCACAAAAACTGAAGCACATGAATATGCAGATGAAGATTTATAATAAACAGAACAGAGTTCTGTACTTCAAGGAGTATTTTTGCAAGTCAAGATCACTCCTGTCTCCCTTGGTGTCCTGTATCTTATAACATACCAGAAAAGGACAGACAGCTTCCTTATCTGTAGTGGGGAGGTCCCCTGGGCATTCCTGGCTGTACCCCTGGAAAGCGTGGGTGCCCAGGTAGATAGCCTGGTGCTGCATACCCTCGTGGCCCTGGTGGCCGAGTCACAGCAATGGGTGGGGGAAGAAAGTTTCCTCTGCCCTGTGGTGGATTGTGGCCATTCAGGGCAGTGCCTGGATGCTGTGGTGCCTGAGAGGAACTTCCTTCCTGTTGCTGACCTGTTTTTTTTGCTTCATTGCCACTCTGTTCTTTCTTGTTATCTGAAATGTGTTAGGAGAACAGAGTTAAGGAATGAAAATATAGAGCAGAAAATCTCTCTGAGGGAAAATCTGTAGCACATTATCTATTCCAGAATATGATGGAAAGTCTAGGGCCCAAAGCTCCAACAGCTGTGTGAGCTATAAGTAGATCTGCTCTGCCTTGTGGCCAGGCTGCAAGATGAAATATATAGATTAAAAGGTGTCATGGGGGACGAACAGAAGGAACAGGGAAACCACTATTTACCCATGCACAGACAGGTTATTTGAAGGAAAAAACACAAAACCCAAGGCAGCCTGTATCACATCAGGCTGTGGAAAAAAATTGAAAGGCTGGGGGCAAGAATACAAATGAAAGGAGAGGATGGAAGCAAATCTGCTATCAAAGTTGCAAATTAAAATCATCCTTGCCTGCTCCACCCACACCGGTGCCTCTTTACCACAGGTCTGAGATACTTGATGTGCTTGATATATAATGTTCAATTTATTTCAAGAATCTAAGGAATAGAATGTGAAGAGCTGTCTCTAAAGAATAGTCACAAGCAAGTTGAAAGCTATGGGTGACAGAGACTGACGCAACAAAGGGAGCTTTGCATCAGTGTCTACTACAGGCCACCCAACCAAGCAGAGCCTGTTGATGAGGTCCTACCTCCAGCTACAGCAGGCATTGTGATCACAAGCTCTTGTCCTCCTGGGGGACTTTAACTACCCCGACATCTGGAAAAATAGCATGGTGAGCTGCAGGCAATCCAGGAGTCTCCTGGAATGCATTGAGGATAACTCCCTAAGTCAAGTAATTGAACCAAGGGTAATGCAATACTGCACCTGTTGCTCACCAGTGCAAGTGAACTGATTGGTGACATCAGGATTGGAGGTTGCTTGAGCTGTAGTGTACAGCCTAAGGCTGAGTTCATGCTCTGGAGGGACATGAGACAGGAAAAGAGTAGAAACAGGACAGTCTCTGTACCTCAGTCAGGACAGGAAAGTCCAGGAGTGTGTATCCCCCCTCTTGAGTGATACAAGCAAGCTGTTAATAACAGACAAAGAGAAGGCTGGGCTTCTCTTAACAATTATTTTTTGCCTCGCTCTTCTCTGATAACTGCTTGCCTCACAGCCCTCAAACTTTTGGTTTGGCAGGAGGGGACTGAAAAATCAGAATCTCTCCCACTGCAACTGAACTTGATATTATGGTATTTCTTAAATGATCCAAAGAAAGAAAAATGGATTGGCTAACACTTGTCATGCAGTATGGTGAATATTTTTTATAGATATTATGGCAAAGGAGTAGTTAAGGTAGAGAAGAAGCCTATGATCCAGTGTGCAAGTATACCTCATCTTGAGAAATTTAAATCTGTATTTACCTTGATTTGCAGCAGATTCATCTTGCTTGCCTTCTTTTTGCTTTGACTGTGGTGGCTCTGTCTCAAATGGATTTTCCTCTTGTTCATTTGATTTTTGCGCCTTTTGTTTATTTCTTCTTTTATTTTCTTCTGCTTGCTAATGATGGAGAGAGAAAGAGGGCATCTTTCAGTAACCTGAATGTATTCTCTAACTACTGTAATAAAAATAAATAACAATTCCCGATTCCTTACACTTTGTAGTTTCTTTTTAAGTTCCAGGTTAGCTTCCTTGTAGGACTTGGATGTAGCATTAAGATAATAAATACTCAGGCTAAATTTAAAGAAAAAGAATATATCTTGTTAGATAATAGTTTAAATAGAAAGATTCTTGCAAAATTCCTATACCAATAACTATAGTTGTGCTAATACCAAAACTGTATTTTTCCTCATTTATTAGGCCTAATCAGAACAAGTATTTTGACATTGAACAATGGAATATGAAGAAGGCATACTTATCTCAAGGGAAATAATAATAATAATAATGTTTTAAAAAACAGAAATAAATATGGCAGCTAAGGTAAATTCTGCATCAGGCTATGCCTCACTATGAGGCATGTTCCAGTGACTAAAGTTAAATAAGTTTTGCAATGAAATTTAATTACCTTATATGACATACTTTAAAAATGAGTAAACCATATTTAGAAGAGTCTTTAAACTAATACAACAGACAAGCTCAAGTACTGGCAGAGAAATAGCCAAAATCATAACTTTTAATTTTTGATCTAAATCACAACCTCATTCTATTAAACAATAATACCACTACATAGTGAATTTTCACTTTTTAATGAATTGTATTCCTTTCATAATGACTCTATGGGATTATTACTTTTTACTATCTTAATTAACGGATTTCTGATAGGAAATCTTTTATTGAAGTAAGTAGCAAATAATCTTCATGTCTTATTTTCACCACTTTTCCTGATTTTGCTTAATATATTATTTATTCACTCCCCTTCTTTCCCCCAACCCCCTAAATTTTATTTTTATTTTCACCTTGTCCCATAGCAAGATAGGAATTGCACTCAGAATAATTCAGTGGGAACAAACTGTATAGTTCAGAGGACAATTTAGTCCCTTTGCTTTTCTAGCTAAGAGTTAAACAGGATGAAGCACTAAGTGAATCTTCCTAAATTTTCATCTCATAATCTCATTTGTTTCATGTAAAAGCCTTGTGCAATTTCTGTTCCATTCTGTAGTCTCATTGTGTTCCTGGCAGTTCCACAGTGTAGGGTAAGCCCCTGTCCATTTGTACCTAGAATTTGCTTTTAGTTCAGTATGCTAAAAAAATTTTTATATATGTGCATTAGTTTAAAATACCTTTATCAAGGACTCAATACAGTCTTTGAGAAACACTATTCAGGTTCATTATTCTTTATCTGCTACAGACCTATTAAAAATCCATAACAAGAAATTGAACATAAGAGAATTTTAGAAATATACTTGTGACTGGAACATCTCTATTGTATATCTCTCTAACTCTCTCTCCCCCTTCAATTCCATCTCAAAGAGTACAATTGTTACCAAGGAAGGGCTCTGGCACTCAAGATCAGACACACAATGTTAATAAGAAATAGTTCAGCTTCTTGGTAACCAGCATTCTAATAACTTTGTACTGAACTTGTTAAGGATTTATGAGATGTAGTTCTACCTCCTGGACAAGCTCATCAAGGTCACAACACTTCAAATTCCATAGCCCTTTGCATTTTGATTAGGATTTTTCCATTAAAAAAAAAAAAAAAAAAAAAGAAGAAGAAGAAAGCTGAAGAGATCATCGTCTGTGGAAAAGTACATTAATGATGACCAAATAGAAGACTTGAATTCTTCTGCTTAAGCAATAAAAACTCAGAGTAAAAGAAAATGAACAGACTTTTCATTAAGTATTAAGCAAGATGTCAGTTAATATTCTATACGTACACCATCAGTAATATAAAAGGTAGGATGAGTCCAGGGTTAGAGGCATAACCAAATACCTTCCCAAACCAAGAAGGGAAGTCATGCTCCAGAGTTTCTGATATGACTTCAAACATTCTTGTTTTCCCACTATTAAACAGAAAATGTGAAAATATGTGAAAAATAAAAATATTTTGGCAATGTTAATACAGGAGCATGCATATATAAATTAAACATATCACGCCAAATCTGGGCAAAAGGACAAAAAAACCTCTATTTGGCACTATTTAAAACTTAAAATTCTGTAAGCATCTTTCACACTAGAAATATAATTTCTATATTATATTATATAATAATCTCCATAACTTTCCCATATAATGCAGTTGAAGTAGCAGGTCCATATTTTCCTGGGTTTTCTCTCATATACTTCATGTGTATAACACAGCTTCCAGCAGGCAGGCATCTCTCTAATCTTCCAAGATCATTGCTAAATCATTGATAAAAACATCCATTAACTGCTTCAGTACTTGGATGAATGCTGCCAGGCTCTATGCTGTGACTCAAATAATAAGAAACCTCACTTTGCACCATTTGCTTCGTTATCATCACTTCTGTAAAATTCAAGCAAGATTATGCCTCAATAAACCTTCAGAATGTCACACTATTATCCCTTTAGGTCACTGTGACAAATGCAAGTGGCTAAATGAATATACTAAAATAAACCAAAATCAGAATTTCACATATTGTGTGCTCATTAAAATCATATGTCATGCTAAGTACCAATTAAAGATGCTGAAAATGGTCCTGAACTTTCCAATGGAAAGTATGGCTATATTTAAACTAGCTTGAATAGAAAGCACACATTTGCACTCATGAAGCAGACCTAACTATTTAGAAAAGACTAGTGAATACAGAAGTCTTGAGATCCCAGTGGAAATAAAGGAGCATGAAATATAGTGTCAGCTAGAGATGTCATAGCACTCAAATATTGTACCACCACCTTGAGCTGCAGCACCAGTATACATTCTATCATGTCACTATTACAAGGCATACATTGACATTTACTGAAAATCACCACGCTCAAGCCAGAAGACAACAGTGGCGTAACTGGCAACTGCTCTACTCCTCAAGAATAATTTCTGGCTTAATTAGAGCAAGAACAACAAATGTTTACATTACAGCTAACTAAAAGAAAAGATTTTCTGTTCTACACTCAAAAAAAAAAAAAATTCTTTTAAATCATTAACCAGCTTTCTTGGATTCCAGCTTCAAGAATCATTACACTAAGAAATGCCACACAATAAAAATTCAGCATATCAGGTGCTAACACTTATTAAGGAAGCTTATTTTCATTACTGGATCATTCACTGATGAGGCAGTACATCATATCATTAGCAAAAGACGTATGTAAAATGCAAAAGACCTGAAAGGGCCACAGTCAAAAGACGGTGGAATGGAGACAATGGTGTACACAGCAGGCAGTGTAGAAAGAAAGAGAATGAAAAGCAACATGGCCATGTAGAAGTTGTTTGATCTGGAGGCTTTGAAGACTCTCTCCTGGGGAACATTGCAGCACATCACTGCCCAGCATTGCAGGTACATTGAAGTATGGAGTCGGAACACATTGATTGCTGGGAGACATGGAGCATAAAAAGATCCCATCCTAGAAAAAAAAAGCAAAAAACCCACAATCTTAGAACATTTTCTGCTAGAACTTCTGCCAGGATATACTGCCTGTTCCCTACTTCATTCTGCTTTGCATTCATGTACACTGCATTATTTCATACAACCTTGTTGACACTTTTTTATTTATTTTTTTTTTTGTAATGGTCTTGTCTCTCCTTGCTTTAAGAAATACCAGAGGCACACGGACAGAATTCTCCATATGCAGTTTTTGTTTCAAAATTCCAAAATCATCTTTCTCTGCAAATGAGATCACTTAATGAAATGTTACTCACTTACCTTGTACGGTTAGTTTAGGTAGTATTAGGTCAGTTTAGGTTGTATTATATAAACATGCACAGCACAAAAGCTAAGTATTATCATAATAATGATCTAGTTTATTCCTTATATATTTCTTAACATACTGGCACCACTTTAGGACGGAATTATTTTTGCTACATTGACTACATCTAGAGTACAGAGATGTCATTTCAGAATACATGATATTAACATTTCCCTTTTCTTTCATGTATATTCAGTGAAAAGGAAAGATAAAGGCTTTACAGCTATGATTGAAGACAGAGAGTACCTCATGGCCCGCCCTACTCCTTACCCACATGGAAATCAATTGCAATATACTCTTCAATATCAAGAAGATTCTCAGTAATCTACATTTTTAGTAATATATATTTTTAGTTTTTAGGTATGACACTTCTTATAGGTAGACAAAAACTTGCCAGTAGCTTTTTGATATAGAGAAGACTTGCAAATGTTTTGCATCCCAATCACTTTGTGAATACACAGAGAAAGAGAATAAAGGGGTTTTTCATGGTCTATCTCATCTACAGAAATAATGCACACATACATCTCTCATCCCTTCTATTTTAGTGGCAGTTATAACTGCACCTGAGGCTTTTTTTATTATGTTTCAGATGAGCATGAATTTGTGAAAACTGAATTTGTGACACCAGGAAAAAACAGAAATGAATGTATCCTATGTATGTATTAATGGTAAATATGATTTTGGCAGTGAATGTTCATTACTGTTTGGTCAAATTTTTTTGCTGTTTTGATGTATTCAATTCGTCAATCTGCAAGACTCAGTACACAGGAAGAAAGATTCTATATCAAAATGACATCAGAAACACACAAGTCACAGATTCTGTGAAGCCCCCATACTACTGAAAGTAAGGACAGAGCCAATGCAATGCTCCAGGTCCAGCTCAGCCCAGAGAGCTGCCTTCAGCTGCACAGCTGTACTCAGCACTTCCTCTGCCACCATATCCATGCTGGAACCAGCCTAAACTGGAGGATATTTCAGTTTCAAAGCATTCAAATGACTGGAAAACAATCAACAGTAAGACAGGATTTCACCCAGCCTTTTACTGCAAAACTCTACCAAAGTCTGATTCATCTAGAGTCAGAATATCAGCACAGAACTACTTTAGAAATACACCCACTTATTTCCCTGTACTGGAGTACTGCATTACACTGGCATCAAATTAAATCAATGGGACAAATTGGCATTTCACACATGCTGCTAATTCCTGCAGTACTGCAGTGAGTGCTAATGCACAGAGGCACATTACAGATATAGCACACATTGCCACACTTACCAGATCATGCCTTGATTAAATATCAGTCCGAGCACATTCCCACTTATATCAAATTCTGAATATGATGGCTGAAAGAAATAACAAATGCTTTCATCAAATTCGCGCAGAAGCTTCTGAAATGGTTTATCTAGATTAAAACTGTCACTTCCAACAGCAGTGTAATACTTGCATTGTGTTGTAAAGATGTTCATCGCATATTATCAGTGAATAATGAGACAAATGAGGATGGCTGAAGGCCAACAGACAGATTTTAATACTGGTTGCAGAATTTTATTGATGTTTGTTTTTCGTTCTTTGCTTAGAAGATGCTAATGGAAAATTAGATCTCTGGGTACTGGATAAATTTTAAAACAATAATCCCTATTTTATCCACTGGAGTGAAATCAAGATTTGGTAGTCCCCTATCCATCCCCTGCCCTCTCCCGCCCCCCACCCCAAAAAAGGGGCTGCTCAGATTTAATTCCTTTTCAAATGATAGAACTATATTTATATTTTAAATTTAGAAATTGCACTGTTGAAGAATTAATTAATTAAATGCCTTGCGAGAATTCAACAAAATACGCTCATAGTACTATATTTTAATATGCATAGCAATTTTAGGAATAGGAGGGTACTTCACAGAAATAGTGTGAATATTCACATGCTAAAATGTATAAAATCTATGTGTTTTTGCACTGGAGTGTGCATACTAGGAGCAGTGATTCACCATGGACCCAGTACAGCGAAAATGTAATGTTGGCTTCCTAACTTGTTATTCATATTAGCAAGTGTCATTCATAGATTTCAGTGACATTTCCATGTCTTCACTCACCCCATTTACCAGTCTCTTTTTAATTCATGAATATTTTCTAGCTGCAAGCACTGAGTACACTGAATATGAGCGACAAATTAAGTACACGCTTATCAGTATTTATGCATGTGAGTGACGATCTGACAAGGACAGTTAAAATAGCAAATCAGATACTTACAAAGCCATATTCCAAGTCCCAGCACCAGCAGTAATTGAAAAACCTAACAAAGACAGCTCTCAAGAAATCACCAATTAGAATTGTGATGTATGTTGTCATCGTGTCAGAGACTGTCAGCCGTACAAACTCCTGTTAAAGCAATATTTTCATTTAAGAATACATATATGCAATAAAAGTTACAATAATGATAAAACACTGGACCAGTGTGTGACTAAATGTGCTTCCTGTGCTACAATTTGGTAAAGACTGTCTTCTCCCAGTTCAACAACTGAGAAATCCAGGAGAAAGACTGCCCTACATTTGTTACAGATATCCTCCACTTCTTCTTATGCTCATAACAAATTACATGATTAGTCTCAAAAATGTTTCCAGACAATACTGCTGCTATAGAAAAACTCTAAAACCCCTTCTGATTACTACAACTCTGGGGAGATTCAAAAAAAGAAGAAAACTCTACAATACTTATTCATCTTATTTCAGTAAGTTCCACTAAACTCTACCGTATCAGGGCTTACCCTAATTGCCAAAAAAACTATTATTATTCTCTCTGATCTGAAAATACAGAGAAAATCAGCAGAGTAATGAGACCTGGGAGTTCTTAGCTAATCATTCCATACCAGTGAAAAGAGTTCAGTGTTTGTTTTCTTCCTGCCTTTCTGTTCCCTGCTGCCACTTGAGAGTATTGATAATAAGTGAGGAGACTGTCACAATGAGGGAGCAATAGCACAAGTTGTGATTCAGTGGTGAATTCAGTCTCATGGGCAGGAAAAAAAAAAAAAAGAGAGAGAGAGATGATCAATCAGAGAAAAGAAACATGTTGGGAAATTCTTTGTAAGCATCATATCATGTAATACAAATAATTATGAATGCTTAACTGAATCAAATAAAATGAGTAGATTTACTAAACTGATGTTCTTTATTTTACATGGTATTACTTCGCTTCTCAAATATACACTGCTAACAAGAGCTAATCTCACATATTTCCTTGTTGAGATATTCATCAGTCTGTTCTAAGTCTGTTGTCTTCAGAATCTGATTTTGTTCGATACAAACTTTGATCAGAATTACTACATTAATTAACTGTTACCACTGATCCAACTTTTCATAGTTGCAGGCTTTGCAAGACAGAGGTGAGACAAAGAAGATGAAAAAAAAAGAAGAAGAAAAAATAGAAATCCTTTTATGCTGTTAACTATGCAGAGGGATCTCCCTACCAGATAAAATTCAAATAAATTAAAATAGCTGTTTCTGAGCTTTGCAGCTTGAGAAAAAAATAAGTCTTACATCTTCATTTCCTCATGTTTTCGCAACTTAATTTAACTTGTCAGCAGGAATAAACATAAATTTAATATGATTTCTTGTAACAGACTATGTTTTATTTTCAAATATGAACTCAGAAAGTTACATTACCTGGCCTACCATTGTTTCCCAACATGGTCCTCTAGGAACGTCTGCAGGGTCCACCTGTATTGGAGGAGCAGTTGAATTTTCTGGAATAGTGCCATTGTACAGACTGGCTTCCCATATTGTCATGTTATACTTGACTATCTTTTCTTCTTCCAACTAAATATTTAAATTAATGAGGAAAAAAAAAATAGATTATAAGGTTATACTACCAAAATCCTTTCTAATCCAAGACTCCCTCATCTTTCACTGATACATCCGTGACAGTCTTAAACAGATATCTTTGACCTGGTGTATATTAAAAATAGTGAAGAGAGTTAAATAGCTTGCCTTGAGATTGATTTCATCCATTAGGGCAATAATGAAAGTGTAGAGATTGCCAAGAAAAAGAGCAAATATGCGTCCAAGCTGCCATCTTAGAGCTATTCGAGGGTGGTAGTTTTCCAGAGAACTGATTACATCAAATAAGGTTGGACAGAACATTCCCAAAAGTGACATGACCATGTTTACCTAGGGAGGTGGGAGAAGAAAAGAGAAAAAGTTTACAGTGAAATGTTAGAGGCAGGATCTATTATTATTACTAATTGTAGCAGTGAGTGCATTTTCAGTGCTACTTTTCATTTGGTATTTAGTTGAAATGAGTGAAGAGCAGAATACACACTGAGAGTTACAAGATGCTTTTGCAAAGAACAAAGTGAAAACTTATGATCTACTGTAGACAGATATATGGAAGTGTGGGGTTTTTTTTAATTTTATATTTTCCTTCAATCTCAGAAAAAAAGTCAAATACTAGATTTTTACTTACAATCTACATTTTAAGCAAAATGCTATCAGAGAATTTAGCATAAATTATTAGCTATGTGAAACATTTCTCTAAAAGTACAGTGTTAAATTAAATGGCTGAGACATCACCTACATCCTCACTGAATAAGCAAACACAAATTAGTCTTGATGTTTTCTGCATATATTTTTTTTTATGCGTCTAACAAGATTAATTCATCATCATATATGTATGGGAATTGAACAAGTTCACTGAAAGTAAATTGAGAAAAATAAGCTTTCATAGAAAGTTTGAAATTCAGCATAGATTGTGTATTCTACTGACAAGGGAGGCATTCCAAGTATCTAACATTCTGAAGTGATTGATAAAATGTATTGCAAATGTGCTTGAGTCTTTTGGTGAAATAACACAAAATCTAATTGACTGTGTCAGCCAAAAATGAAAATTGAAGAAGTTTAGAAGTTCATTTTTAAATTTCAATTTCAAATAACATTTCCTTACCAAAATTTCTTCCTTAAGGGACCATAAACAACCAAGTAACTGAAAACATTATCTCAAGTTAAATCACAAACATCTGTGGAAAAACACAATGATTCTCAGTATAGATGACTCATATTAAAGGCACTGAGTAAAAAGGAATTTATTTAGTCACAAAAAAACCTTTAAATACTTAAATGTCTTCCAGTTGCTCTGAAAATAACATCTCTTAAATATACTGGAATTCATTTTTCTAGAACAATTGTAGTTTTTAATATGTTCTTACTTTCCTGATATCAAGAGACATAAGATTGGTTTTTGTTCTCATAAAAAATACGGCAACACAAAAGCACTATTTAACAAATAAATTCACTCTCTTTTTGTATATTCACACTCTTACAAATTCTAATCTGCTGAACTGGGCTTCTTAATTAAAATAAGTAAATGGTTTGCTGTATTTCTTTCATTTTTTTTTGTTGGTTTTTAACATTCAAGAGGTAATTTTGGATTTTTCTATTTCTATTTCATATTCATAGGAAATCGGTAGCGTACTCCACACACTTCTTGTGGCACCACAGAAGAAGTAGATTTTTTTATTACAGTAATCTACTCTTTCATGTGTATTCAGTGCTATTTCTGATACTTGGTTTGGGATGGTGGAGTTTATCTTATTTATGTTTTTAAAACTAAAATTTCACAAAGAATCTGTTTCTAACACATGCACTCTCAATCATCATTAAACAAAAGACATCATAAACTGTATGGCTTGACATGGCAAAGCTTCTGGAGACAACCACATCCAACACTGCAAATCATGAATTATTAAGACACAAAATCATTATAACTGGCTGAGTATCAAAGTTATTATTAGACACGTTACGTCCTCTTGTAATGCTCTTAACTTTACATCAGATTCCTCTTGCTGGAGAGTGGAAATGTAAGCATATGAACAGATGCCCTCGGTCACACTTGACCTAGCCTAGTCCTTGGGGCTAGCCCAGTTGTGAATGAGGAAGAACAAGAAAAATGTCTATGAGTCCCAGACTCCAACTATTTTCACTTAAAATACTGCTTTAATCAGTACTTTTTTTATCTTTAATAGCTCCCAGACAATCTGTCTTATCTTAGAACAGTCTTCCTTCAGACAGACATAAATTTCAATACTTATACTATTGGCATCCATCACCCATGCATTCCTTTTCTTTTGCTTTTTTGAATCTTGGTTCTACTTGACTCATTTGCTATCCCCCAGTTCCTTGACTTTGGGTGATAGAAGAAAATGTACGGTCTTCAAGTAGTTTTAAATATAGTACTTGTTAACTTAATTGAAAATTAAGAAGTTTCTTTGTTGCTGCACCATTGGAAAGGCAGGATACAAATCACTGATTTTCTTTATCATTTAAAATTTTGTATATTTTTATTATGTTCTGCCTTTCTTCTTATTTATAAGAAGTAAGAATATTATTTCTCATTTTCTTTTTATCTGCATTTTCCCATGCTTTGACTTCCCATCTCAAAAACATTTCAAGTTCTGGGAGAAAGATATTAAGGTAAGAGGTGAAACAATGCACAAAAACTTGTAAACCTGAGAAGTGTGAAATGAAATGATTACACACAAACATGCAAGTGCTTACTGAAACAAAACATGGAATACTAAGCTTTCAAAATTTAAAAAAAAAAAAAAAAAAACCTATATAAACTATAAAAACTAATGGATTCCACAATGTAAAAGTTTAAAAATTCCTAATTTAGTTTCACAGAGTGTTATTATTATATTTTGCAGTTACTTATAGAATTTTTCTGAGTAGAAGGAAACATGTCATTCATTGAATTTTATCACTTTAGTTTGATTTCAGAAGGGAATGGACTTATGTTCTGAACTTCTTGTCAACTTCAAGTTGAAGTGCTGGAGCAGATTTTCTTCCACTGTTCATATCATTGACAGTTCCACTGTGAATGCTGTTTTCTGTGATCTGGAAACCACAAGCTGGATGAGCGAATGGTGAGGTGCATTGAGAACTGGGTGAACTGCAGGACTCTGAGGGCTGTGATCAGTGACACAGTGTCAAGTATCAGGCTGTGTCCACCAGAGGTCAATACAGGATCCAGTATTGTTTAACTTACTCATTAGAGACCCAGATGTGGCATATCTCTTTAAGGAACACAGTTTTGTACATGAATTTTCCAAAAAGAGTAAAATAAAGTAATTTTTTTGTCAACTGACTAAATCCAATTTAAGCAGGCCCATTTCTCTGCATTCTAAAGGCAGATTGCTGAAGTTTGCATGTCAATTTCTGTGTGAAGTTTTGGTGCTCTAAGTTAGGGAACAACATTCTTCATAACATCATTATCCATTCCCATCTGCTTTGTGAGGATGGCATTTTTTTGCTTTGTTGTAAATCAGAATTCAACTTCACACTCTTGCTCAGAGCTTTAAATAACAAACATCTAGTTTTACAACATACAGAATAATATGTTTGTTAAGAAAGCAAAGTCTAAGCAGGCTTTTATACAGCATTGCTGACTTTAGGTGCTTACTGTGTTCTGACTGCAAACACAATCATTTTCATTATTTCTTTAACAAGCAAAGCTCCATTTGCTCAAGAGGAAGGCGGATTGAACAGAAGAAAAGAAAGACAGTGGACTCCTAGACTGCCAGGTGAAGCTAGAAGGCATGTTTTGTTACACTGCATACTCGTATCTTAGAAGCCTCAGCTAAGTTCGGACATGGTCACATACAAGTCACTTTCCTTGGACCAGTCTCAAGAGAAAAGCACCAGGAGAGCATGCTTCTTGAAGAGATACTGTGAGACCATAGAGTGGCAAGAAAAACAGTTTTAAGAGCCCCCCCAGAAATAAAGATTAAGCCCATAAAGGAAAACTGAACATGAAAGAGCACTTCAAAGAGCAAACCAAAGAATATTCTTTTTAATGAATTGGGAAGCAGAGAGATGCTCTTCAAGACCACTCAGAGAATAGTCAGGCACTGGAATGGCTGTCCAGAGAGGTGGTGGAGTCCCTGGCAGTGTTCAAGAGGTGTCTGGATGACGTGCTGCAGGATATGGTTTAGTGCTTGTGGTGGCAATGGTGGTGAGGAGATGGTTGGACTAGATGATCTTATAGGTCGTTTCCATCCTTGTGATTCTATGATTCTATGACTAGAAGAGTTCTTTTGTTACACATTTAGCACCCCTATTACAAGTACTTAAGTTATCAAGAGGGGAAAGAAAAAAAAAAAAAAAAGCAACATGCAGAGTAAAGGAACAGTTTCAAACCACATCTATTTCAGAAATGTGCTAGCACGAACTTCATTTCTTTCCCACCACCCGTAGTTCTCCAGACCTTCCAGGGCAAATTTCTGGGATCTTCTCACAACAAAAAATATGAGGTAGCCACTCCCAGCAAGTGTGCACATGGCTAAGAAGTTAGCAAGCACCCTCAGGAACCGAGTCAAGTGAATATTTTCCTCCTTTCGGCTCTCCTGCTCCTCCACGATAGCTTCCTGCGCTTGTTAGAAACAAAAGATTATCAGCACTTTAATGGTCAAGACTCTACATTGCTTATTCTGTTAGAATTCAGTTAAATAAGTTGTGACAAAGCAAATGCACACCTGGGCATCATGTTTTCAGGCAAACACATATTGTATCAGAAAATCCGTTTTGGACCTTTATGGACTCTGGGGTTTGGGATCCCCAGAATTCACTTTGCTTTGATTTTGTGTATCCCCACTAATTCTCATTACACCTTCTCTCATGTTTCAGTATGAAATTAGCACTGCCTGCTTATGAGGTGCTGTGAGATTGAGTCACCAGCAATACACACATAGTTCACTGCCAGAAAAGGAACTGTCACACTAAAAAAAATGCACATTTGTGATAAAACAGCAATACATATTGAGAATCAGAAATTGAGGGGGGATGAAAAAACTGTTTACACTTAGAACTACAGGAAAACAAACAAACAAACATTACACAGCTTCAGATTGTAATATGAAATGTTTGCCTAGTATTCACCCTTGGCCATGACTCTGCTGTAAATGAAGTCTTAAGCTTCCTGCTTTTGCCAGCAGAAAGACTTTTCTCTCTGTAATGTCTTCATGAAAAAGAAGTTTGTTTACAGCTTCTTGTTTTGATATAGACATCAGTTGTACAGAAGGGAAGCTGGATTCCTGAATTGTAATTTTATTTATTTGTTTATTTTTTAATCTTGATTTCACTTTTCCTACTGCATGTGTTCATTATGTAAAGGAAAGGAGACTGCAGCAGCTTTTAAGCAAAACCTCGAGAACATCAGCCAAGCTAAGGCTTCACACTTTCCTTGTTGGCAAAAATTACAGTAAATGTTCATGAGTGTATTTCTCAAAAATAAGTCTCCATCTCAACTGATTTATGTTCTTCTCCAAATGTCATTCAATAGCTGACTTTCACAGGCAGGCATGGAAGTTTCAAAGACATTCAATGCTTAGTATTTTGTGTCTGTTTTCCTAAGACCTATTCTTTCCATTTATCTTACATGCAGATAAATTTTATGCCTATAGTTGGGAAGGTGGGCAGTATGGAGAATCAAACTGGTTATATCACTAGTGCAGAAAGAAACAGTGTGGTGCATGATAGGACAGTATAGCTAATGCTTGGTCCTCCAGTTCCTATTGCTGTTTAACATCACGACTGCAAATCCAGTTGGTTAAGCATCTAGGTTCCAGACAGTTTATACTTGGCTTTAGTTCCATCTGATTCACAATAATGTGAAAGATAAATCAAATTACATCTCTCTAGTGATCTTCGTTTTACCTTAAAGCTGGTAGTGATGGAAGCAAACTTATTATCTGCTGTCTCAGGATTGCCAATCAGGTAGTCCCAGCTTGTGAACATTTTCCAGCTGAAATTAAAGCTAGTATCATCCCCACCACCATCATCATTTGCATTCCTTGCCATTCTACAAAAATTGAAAAGATGCAGAAAGGCTCAATTAGAGCTAGTTTTCCTCTGAATGTTTTTAAAATTCTACTTAAAGTTCTAACTTTACTCTGAAATACATATATTTTATTATAATCACTCATGAAAAAAATCTACTTCAAACAAGGGAAAACAATGGAGATTTTGATATTTTTAGAGAATTTATCAGATAATAATACTCATTTTCATGAGAAAAAAATCAATGTATCTCGTGAACATCTCAGAGGAATTCTGCTGAATAAGAAACTCAAACACAATGTTAGGTAGATCTCTCAAAGAAGTTGCAGTAGATTTTGATTAGAGACTTCAATAAGAAGAAGAGAATAATTCTAAAATAACCAGCCAAAACAAAATAAAAAATCACTAAATAGAGCTCTCAGGCTTGCCTCCCATCACACATGTATTTTTAAGTGAGATTTGTAACAGTACCCACAAACATCAAATTCCTTCTTAATTGTTTTGATCTCATCTTGACTACTAAATTTACTCATTTAATCTTGGACATTGCATTGATTTTTTTTGGTCAGGAAAATGCAATCCTTTTTTTTTTTTTTTTGAAGCTGTAGATTCATTTTATTAATATCAATACATGGTATATAACATATTTCTAACTGTCCAGTGAAATTCATACACTCAAATAGAGAAGTAGAATTATAAGTCAGGGACACAGCAAATGCTTTGGAGCTGGCATAATCTAATGCCAGTTTGTTGTTGTTGTTGTTACTGTTTATTTACAGAAGGGCATATTATGAAACACTCTTGATAGGATCTGCCCTGCTGCTGATTTTAGATTAAGGTAATTTTAGACTAAGGTAAGAGCCTAAAATTCTGAAGTGTTCCTAACAAAATAGAGAACAATCCTGTGCTCAGAATGTCATTTATTTGAGACCAGAAATGTTTCCACATTGTTTCCATAGGATGAGGTGTAGAGTGAAGCTGTAATTCTAGTTATTTTCCCTAAGTACAATAACACTACTTATACTCTTCACCAACTCTTTCATGCCTGCATGCATTCTCTTTCCAGATGAAAATTAACAGGCCGTGTTGCACTACTTTCTGGAAAAACAGCAATAATCAGTAGACTGCAAGAGCTGCTCTTAAGATCACCTAGCAACAGACCAGCAGTAATGTCACATGGCCAGGTGAAAAGGAAGATACTACATACAGCATGATTTCCCTCTGTTTTGCACTCAGGAATTCTGTTAGAATAATTTTTAGTTTTAGTTTTTATCTGTCTGTGTGACTATCAAATATTACTCTCTTTTTAATCTTCACAAATACATAAATAACTATTATAAAGGATGTTTTCAGCCTAAATTAATGACTTTTATTATTGAATGAGTGTTTTGTTCTCCAAAATACAAATGTGTAATTGAAGGGTTTTTTTCTGTTTTTGTTGTTGTTGTTGTTGTTTTGTTTTGTTTTTTCCCCTTCTGGAATGCTTTTTTCCTATGCAGGAAACCATATAACAGTTGAAAAACTGAATATGATTTAATCTAGTGCTTTTGAAAGTGGAAAATGTTGGCTACATCACAAAATACTGGAATATTTTAACTGTGATTTTCTTTAAAATCACAAATGTCCTTGCATCCTGACCTACAATGTTCCAATTATTCCAAACTAAGAAACTTCTAAATCTGTTTTTCTAGCTAAGGGCATTTGTTGAGGTAGGTGATCATTGTACTTGAATCAAGGTTATTAAACACTATGTTCACTAGCAGTATATCTCCTCTAAAACTATTAGAATCATCATTGTTTACACAAATAATATAAAATAATAGTGAATGAATATTCATCTAATTCTGCTAGTAAGACAAAATTCAAATCCAGAATTTGAGAGCCAAAAGCCTAAAACCTCACTAATTTACTGCCTAGGCCCAGTTTCACTTACACATATGTTTCCTACTGATTTAACTTTATGTTTACTACATTTTATTAAGCACAGTTTTCCTGGATAAAACACTGCCGGAGATAATTATTTTCGGGACATTAAATCTTCACTGTGATCATTATTCTTTGATACTACTGTGTAAACATGACTTAACCACTATAGACTTGTGGACAGTCATTTACTGCTGGCTATGAATTACATAGAGAATTATTTGCCATATGTTTCTTTCTTTTTTGCCTTCTTTCTTCTTAATTCAATTCACATAAGGTATCACTGAAAGAAGAACAGTTGAATTTCCAGAATGTTAACTGCCATTATGCTAGATGCAGAGCATTATGAAAATATGGTCTGACAGTTGTGTTCCTTACTTCATGCATTCATTTCACAGTTTGAAGTTGCAGGAGGGAAGTACTGGTATTTCTGTAAGGATTTTTCCCAGCGACAAAACACTGAAAGACAGCTGCTGCAAAAATAAATAAGAATAGGCCCAAGGAATTATATACAACTTTAACAGAATTCAGCTTTTCCTTGCATTTTCGCTCCACTGATGTTGCATTTGTCCTGCTCTTAAGATTGCTACATTCCAAAGTGTATTTTCTGAAAGAAAATCCGAGTGACTAACATTGATATTACTTGTTTTTATAAGTGTGAACTTACGTTCGAATGACAATCATAAAGCTGTAGCCAATAGTCCCAACGCCAACAAGGAAGTAGGAAAGAGGCATCCTAAACTTGAGCCATCCAATTGTCCTCTGATTATTGTAATAACCGTAGAAAAGCACAGAATACTGTGCAAAGCCCTGAAAATTTAACAAGAAGATCTAACATCACAAATCTGTTAGAAATGCACAGAATCAGAATCCTACCAGTTTCAACATGATGAAGCGTTATTTTCAAGTGTGTTCAAAATGGTCATAAGCATTACGGAAATAAAGCTCACAGGAAGGAGGAAAATCATTTTTGTAATATTAAAAAAATAGAAAATGTAAATTTTCAAATCTTTTACCTTTAAAACTTTTCATGGCAACTCTGTCTACAACAAAAAAAAATCATCTTCATATTTTGTTTTATAAATTACTTGCAACAGAAATGAAATATTTTTTGCTTCATTTCCACATTCTGGCATAACTTATTTGACATAAAATTCTCATGTAATTTTTTGTCTAGTAGCCCTTTTCTGCTCACTGGGTGATCATTTAATATGTTAGTCATTACGTAACTACATTTTTTTGGATGATTATTCACTATGTAGGTGTTTTAAAAACATTTAGACTCCAAGGCTATACAGAGTGTGAGGTAGGCATATGTTTCTTTTCAGCAGTTTGGACATTTTTTTTTATTTTTCTAAAAGCAACAAGAATCCCCTTCTCTTCTACAGATCAGTTTGACGATTTTTCAGGGTAATTTACTAGTACATGGTTAACTATAAACAATTGCTGGTGTCTAAAATGATCCAAATAAATGAGGCTTTCTGATAATCCTCAGGTTACAGCTAGAAGACTGTATGCAGAAACTTTCTGACAGCAGCTCACCATGGCTACAGCTCCAGTTGAATGCAATGAATTCAAGTCAAATACAGTGTTCTGTCAAAATGCAATTGGTGGATAGATCATTTTGACACTGATACAGTAATATGAGGTTTCTGTTAGTTGAAAAGAGCCATTTACTTCCCTTCTGGTGTTCAGTATCTCATATTATTTAAAAGACATTTCTCATTGCAACATGCACTTTGTCTATAGTAGCTGTCACTACAACTGAAATGAATCATAGTATAAACTAAAAGAAAATAGATTTAGCAATTATTAGCTGAAAATGAAATATATGCCATAAATAATTATTAAATAAATAAATTATATAAAATAAATAAATAAATACTCTTAACTTACTTTGTAGCATTCCATAACTGCTACCAAATAAAAGACTACTTAATTGAAGATATCACTGTTTTCAGACAATATTTTTCAATCTGACATTCCTCAAGAAAATTCTTTTTTACCCTCAATATTTTAGAGGATTCATTCCTTTCACTGCCCTCTTCTATTTTAATTTCCATTGCATCTGCTCCCTGTATTAACTGCTGCTTTTATTTACTAAACTTTCTACATAGCTGTCAAATGCTGTTTCTCTCTGTTGTTATAACTTCCTCCTCCTTCTACCTTCTGACTACATTCTTCATTTCTCAGCTCTATTTATTTTAAAAGCTTTATTCCTATTTGCTGCATAAGCCTCTTTTAGTCTGTATTCTCTTTATAAAGGCTTCAATTCACTACACAATTCATATTTCTCCAATAGCTCCCTGACGCTTTAATATCTGTTTAAAATCTCATCATTATCTAAATTCCCAGCTACATGTCTAGACATATTCTTCCTGTCATTCAAGTATATAACTCCTGATGAGCTAAACATTTTATGCAGCAGTCCTTGGAAAATATTATACAGATGTTTTCTTAGAAAAGTAATGTTCACTTCTATCCATATCTATACAAGAAGGAACCATGAATTGTGGAATTAGTAAAGCAGAAGTCATCTGACCACTTTATATATATTTACAGTCAAAAGAGAGACAATCATTGTGTTTTCTACATATTACTACATTAGTTTAACATACAGCGTTTTGCAATTAACAAGCCTGAAAGACTTTGCTCATAAATGAGAAAATGAATTTATCAAGTTAAGTATTTTCCTGTGTTCAGTGGTCTGATTACCAGATTCTTCTTGCACTGTTGGCTGAATATTTAAAATAAAGACAAAAAGGAGCCAAAATGTGAAGGCATTTCAGGCAGTACATAAGAGTACTGAGCTACAAAGAACCTTGAGATCTAGATATTAGAAGATTAAGAATCTCTATACACCCGAACCAGAGTCAAAAATGCTAATATTAAGGAGAGGCATAATCATTCTACATTACTATATCTTTTTTAGGGAAGATCACAGATGGGTTTAATGCTGGATACATACAAAAATTTTCCTGTGCCCTGATGAAAATGCTCAAGCAGAGCTTAGCATCCAGCACTGTTCCATGCCACCAGCACAGGTGGAGCAGGATCTCAAAGACACCAAAACCACACAGAGAGGCTGTTTCTAAACATAAGTCAGTATGCTAATGATTGGATGCACTGAGCTCTAAGTTGGAGGAATTTGCACTTGAGTTTATTTCCCAAAGAAATTAGTTTGGTTGCAACAATCATATTTGTGTTTTCTACTGCTGCAAAAACTCAAGTGCTAGAAGATACATCTTTACAGTATTGGTGCTCCTTAGAGAACAGGAGTGCAGCAGACTGAGAGGTAGATTACTCACTATTATCTCAACAGATGCTGCTTCTATCAATATGAAGGAAAATCTTAACTAGACTCACACCATTTCACAGATGAAAAATACCTTTTTTTGACCACTGTCTATAAAGAACTCTAACAACCTTCTAACTAATGTGCTGCAATACAAAATTTATCCCCAGCTGACTTTATACCAAGTTGGATCATCTTTATACAAAGAGGAGAACAGCAGAAACATGTCACATGCAAAATTAGACTAGCTGTTTTCAGGATGAAAAAGGAGAATGACACCTTTCTGAATAAAATGCTAACCTAAATACAGATGATCAAATTCATCCTTAATAGACCCTCAATATATAGAGATGTGGATCCAGTACAGAAAATTTTTCCAGTGAGTCTTTGTATTGCTTAAAATACTGAAATGTATATGTGGACTCTGAGATTTGTCATAAATTTTACCTCTGTGAAAAATCTACGCTCAGAATTTGGGTAAAAATGAAATAAATTACTTCTACTTCAATTTTCTCCTGAAATATTCCACATTAAATCTTCAAATATTAAATAATGAATCCAAAGTTCTTAATAATCAAAAAGTCATGTGAAAATGCATCATTGCAAGATTATGCACTTACACTAAAATCCCAAAGGGTAGCAAAGTTCATAGCTGTAGCTTCTTCAGCTCTTGGAACAGTTTTTCTAGGTAAAGAGCCATATGGCTTTCCCATCAATGCCTAGAAACAAGAAATGATAGCAATTTACATTTTAAAGCAAAATACCAACAAAGGGAAGGGATAGTGATCTGTCAGTTCTTAGGAAGACTCTCCTTGTGCTCCTTAGCGCCTTAATGAGAATGACCTACTTCCCCACCTTCTCACATTAATATTTGAAACTATGCCTAAAGTATGCATTAATGATATTTTCTACATTTAAAGTGACATTTCACTAGCATCAGTGTGTTATCATGTCACAGTCAAAGGCAATAAAGCTCAAATTCATCAGAAGAGCTTGTTTTAAAGACAAAACCAAACAATTAGTTTCTCTTGTAAAATGGGATTTCATTGGTTATTTAACTGAAATACGTGGGAAGATGCAAGGGATACCATTTTTGGATTCTCAATCCCAGTGTTCTGGCAAGATGCCATGAGTATACATCCTCATGGGATACTTCCCAGGCCTTTCCCTGCGAATAGCTGGGCATATTCTCTTGTGGAAATGGATCACACAATTGAAATGTTATACTAAGAAACAATTGGAAATTCCCAATTTACAATTTCTGATTTGGTCACTAGAGAATAAAGTGAGAGATTGAGAAAGACCAAAAGAGAGTAGATGAAAGAACAATTTCAATTTCATACAAGCCCTCTTTTTTGAAAAGTTTAGCACTATTTTAGGCCATGCAAGACCATTTTGGGGACAGAATCTTAACATACATTTTTCTGTTAAGACTAATTCAAGATAACTCTCTAAAGACAGCCTTCAATGAAGAAAATATGCCTTTATGACTTTTGTACATCTTAAGAGTTTTTAATGGCACATAACGAGATTATAAAATTTGAAGGTCAGGTCCTATGAAATGTCACAGCAAAGACAGAAATTCACATACCAATCTTCAATGAAAATTTAAAAAAATCACACCTCAGGCACCATTACAAGTCCAAACGTCAGCCCAAAGAGAATCATGTTTATTCCATACATCCAGCGTAAGAATATGAAATAAGATGCTACCGATGACCCAAAGTGACCTATGAAAACGTAAGATGTAAAAAAAAGGGAATATCAGTTAGTCTTTATATGATCCTGTGGCCCAGACAAGCTAAAATGTTGGACTCTTATGGTCTAGAGCTCTGCCTGTTTCATGGGTTCTTTTGGATCAGTCTTAATATCCTCATTCTTTTGGGAATGATTTCAGGAAGCAGAAAGCAACATGGAAAATGGTGAGAACAAGGTTTTTATTCACTACCATGGACAGCATAAAACTAAGCAGAGTTTAAAATGAAGTTTTATTTTCTAGGGCTTATAAACTGCAATTACCTTTTTCTTCCTCTTCCTTACTCTGTTTCCCTATTATTCATTTCTTAATACTGAATGATATTGGTGATTATCACAGTAAGGACTCTTTCAAGAATTTTTGTGTCTGAACAGTGGTGGTCCACCTATTGCTGGTCCACAGAGCGAGAAGAAGAAAGGTCTCTATAACTTTTAAACGTGTAGTTAATGCCAGTCTGCATTCATATGAGTGCTGCTCTGAAAGTAATGCCTCCTATTTTATTATGATGGCCAACAGTGTCAGAGACAAACAGTGGTGGTATGGAAGTAGAGGTTGAACCAGGGGAGGTTCAAGTTGCATAGTAGGAAAAATTTCTTCTCCAGAACAGTGATCAAGTGCTGGAATGGGCTGCTCAGGAAAGTGGTTGAATCACCGTCCCTGGAGGTGTTCAAGAAATGTTTAGATGTTCCACTAAAGGACATAGTTCAGTGAGAAAATATTGGTGGTAGGTGGACAGTTGGACTGGATGATCTTGGAAGTCTTTTCCAACTTTGGTAATTCTATGATTCTATGATTCCATGATTTCCATCAATACTCTGTTACTTTTTGTTGCCATGAGACAGATGGCAGCAGAGGGACAGTGACAAAACAGTGTCTGACATGGAAGTGAATATGAAGCAAAGGTTTTTCACTGAATGACACCCACCGACATTCACTGATGCTTGATGAACACTTATGGGGACCAAACAGCGGATGTGAGCATGATGAGGCAGTGGGTGGTGCGTTTCAGCAGTAGTGACAGTGATGTGACAGGCAAGCCACAGTCTAGATGACCATGCACAGATGTCACACCACAAAATGAAAAGTGTCTCAATAAGTTAATCCATGCAAATCAGCAGATTAAGACCAGGGAACTGTACGGAGTTCAATATCACCTTCAGTGTACTGAAAACGATTGTGGCAATGTTGGTACATCAGGTGGGTCCTACAGATCCTCAAACAAGAACAGAAAGAATATTTTATACAAGTTAATCAGGGCCTATATATGAGTGCAGTATGCAGACTCCTGTTCATCATGGGAGAACATGTGTAGTTAATGGTGGTGGCTATGTTGAAAAACAGTGTTCTGTTATTGTGCTCCCTGTATGCCTTGTAGGAGGCTTTACTTTCAGAGCAATCATTATATTCCTGCATTAATTCTAATCTATAAGGCAAAGATTGATTTGAGACAAGTCATACTTTCTTATTCAGCTGCAAGTGAAGGACTGAGGAATAAAGATGAGTGTTTCCCAGTGGTAAGAATATTCTACTTACTGCCTACTGTTAACACTTACAGCCTCAACTGCTTGGAATTCTTCTATAAACAACTCATTTTGAGACCAGAAAATGAAAATCATCTTCCTGTAAGAGTACAGAAATGACTTATGCTTAAAAATAACTGGTTAGAAGCTAACAGCTAAGGAGGTTTGCTGAGTATTAACCGCTTCCTCACACAAATGTATTCAGACAGATAAGGAAGTCTCCTATAAAGAGTATTCTGCACATAGATGACAGGCTTTTATTTCATTCATAAGCTTTCTACTTACACTTTCTATTAGTTAGGATCAACACTCAAATAGAATTTGAAGTTTCATAAATTTTAACTCTTTCAGCTGCTGCTGATATCACCTACTGCATTTGTTGGTATTTATACCTCTGTGCTTAATGGCCACTTTTGTGTCCAAAGAAAATAGCTCCTAGCATAATATTAGCATTTACCCTAGAATATTACTTTAAAATGTTACCTCTGGTTTCTTTGGAATAAGGAGCTGTTTGTCTATTTATAATCCCTTGGTCCTTCTGTTGCATAGAGCAGATGCTACTTAGAAACATTCATTTTCAGTTATGTTGATCTAGTGAATAAAATACACCAGATAGTATATTTCTTCTGATGGTAAAAAATAATCACAAAATAAATTCTAGTGTGAACTTGCACTACTGTGTAGTAATATGGAAAGCAATTGTACAGACACAGTTCTAAAGAAATGAACTGTGTCAATGCATTTTATATTCATTTTATATAGTGCATCAGGTTTCTAAGACTGGTTCAAACAATCTATTTTGACTGTCACAATCTGATATTTTCTGCATATTTTACTGTACTGTCTCCTTCAGAAATGAGCAGTTGAGTAGACGGTGGTTGATTTCTTCATCAGACAGTGGTGTCTGATGATCATATCTGTATGCTAACTATTGATCCTGGAGTACAATCCTAGTGTTTGACAGCTTTCTTTCACCTCTCCTCATTCTTCTGCGCATTCTGAGGGATCCAGTGTTCAAGTGCAAGGTAACTTCTGCCAACAGGATTCTCTGAATTGTTCAATGTGTTTCCTTTAGCAAGACCTATTATGTGCTTAAGTCAGTAGTGTTACTGTTGTTACACAAGTAATTAAACTTAGTCTGGAAAGAGAAAGCCACTGGCATTGTGATGTAGGAGTCAAAGGGCAACCAAGTCTTCGTTCGGTTTGTAGACATCTAGAAGCCCATTTCCTCCTGCAAAGTTGCTTCTGCTGCGTCTTTAACACAACTGCACTGCTGCAGACATCAACAATTAAGAAAATTTAATTTCGTGGAGTTCACACATACCAGCTTGAAGCTGTGTGGAATATATTCTGTATTTGATTTCTAATTAAATCTGGAGGTTTTGACCAGAGTTTCATAATAACATAAGGTTTTTTAAAAGTGATCTCATACTAGCTCTGCTAACTTTGCAACACCTCTTAAATAAGTCTAAAGATTATGAAAAAAACGTCATAGAAATAATTATGATATACAGACAAAATAAAGTGGAGGTAGACAACAACTAAATCCCAATATCTCTTTTCCAAGTTTAACTTTGATACTGTCTTCTCTGTAAGGTGCCTAACATTCTCTCAAGGACATTTTGAACAGGTTACAAAATCAATTTTAATATTAATGGAAGAAGAAATATTCATGTGTTTTATACCTGTATGTATGAACAAGGAGGTACTTCTAAAGTACTGTAATTTAGAATTTTGGCATGCATTAGAGATACAATACTAGATAGTACTCTTTATTATCATTCACAAGTACTTACTTTCAATCTCTTTAATTTTCATTTCCCAGGGTATGCAGGCTGTCTTAAAATTCTCGAAATCTCTTTGGAATTTCATCCATTTCTGAAACATTCATGGAGTTTAAAAAAATCATTTCTGACACCCGATGTTCAATTTCCCTTTGAGCTAACTAATATAACCCCGTAGTCATACACACAGTTCTTTGGCAGAACACACTGCGGCAGAAGCACTAGCTTATGAAGAGTCATCTCTTTTTTGTTTGTTCTGAATATGTCTCCCACTGCCTTTATGTGAAGTTCCCATTTCTTCCACAAGAAGAGTGATTAAATAATCCCTTCGTTTCATGACATTCAGTTTTTGGAATTGTTTCTGAGAATTTAATTTGTTCTTTCCTTTGCTATACATAATTCAGATTTGGAGCTCAAGCTGCGGCATTTAATTGCAATTACTCTACTTACTACTTTATCTATTGGATAAGTGGAACTTCCATAATTGAGCTTCTTGTGCACAGCCTAATACCTTTTTTATGAATATTAATGTTAATAAGATGTAACTACACAGCTGCCTGCAGAAAAGCCAATTTACCTAAGGATAAACCTGGATAGAATAAGTAGTACTGTCAAACATTTGTAGTATCATTCCACAACAGCATTTTATTTTGAGTAGGAATGTACTTTTGAAATGAATCTCCCAAACCAGCCAATTTACCACATTCACTTTAAAGATCTACCAAAGTATAAAACTCATACGAAAAACATACTTTAGAAGTGTACTAATCCATATCCACTGCTGTGTATTTAGTTCATGGAATCACTCAGGACTTGGATCAAAGTAAAACTGACCAGAACACATATAATGTGGACATGGAGTACTCAGCAACAACTTTTCAGCCTCTCAATCACACTCTTGCAGCAACACATAGTTTCCTAGAATATATCTGAGATATTGCTTATGTTTTGACTCAATAGAGGTGCCTCTGGTATCTTTACAGTGGGCAAAAAGGCACTTTCTGATTCTCAGGATCAACAGAAAGACTAGGCTTAAGATCCAGACTGTAGAGAAACATCTACACCAATAGAAATTTTTTCAAGGGATGTGTTCAGATATGAGTCTTTATAACTCTAGCAAAACAGTTAATTTTTCTATTGATAAAGTCTCAATTAAACACCTGATGAGCAGATGATAAGTCCCAATCAAACTGTGAGCTTAATTAGAAATTGTTTCATGTGCAAACAGAGGAAACAAAAGTATTAATAACCAGATAAAGACAAGAAAATTTGTTTTGGAAAATGAGTACATATAGCCACCCAAGACTCCACTTTTGTGTGACATGAAGTTAGTAAAGTAATACACTTACCTTGGTCATCATCACTTTGTATGCATAGAACTTTTTTCCCTTTCCTTTTCCAAGAGCACCTTCAAATTTTTCAACAAAAAGCTGCGCTTCTCTGGAAAATAAGGGCAAAAGAAAGGCACAGATGATTACATTCTTTTGTTTCTGTGCTTCCCAAGATTATGCAAACTACTGAATTCAGCTTTCACTCTTTGAGTCCCATCTGAGCACTCTGTTTCCAAATGCTCACGCCTAAATCCAGCTGATGAGGTATCAGGACTAGTGCCAATTCTTCCGATATCCTCAGGATTACAGCAGGCTTTTTCCTAGCAATTTTCCCTTTTTTTTTTTTTTTTCCTTCGAAGATTTGGGTTGGTAGAAGGAAAAACTGTTATACATTTAGACAAGAATCCCAAGACAGTAACTTTTCCTCCCTACCCCCCCTTTTTTGTCCCTGAGGCAAAACACATTGACAGACTCAGAGAAAAATAAAATAAAATAGCCAACCACCACCTCAGATACACAGCCACACATGCCATTTCTTCACCACTTCAAAGTGTTCCTCAGGATCCTTTTAAGACTCTAGAGATCTCTTACTCTGTGCTGCTGCATCACATTTATATTCTGGATCTTGGCATCTGACTTTTTTTTACTTTAACTGATTTTGACATCAAATCGAGCCCTTTGCATTTTCTAAATCACCCAAGTTCTTTTCAGGTATTCTGGCTCACATCTCATTCTTTCCTTTTGACTCTCAAAAGAGTTATGCCCTTACTACTACGACCTATCTCAAACAAATGAGAGAAAACAGGTTTCTCATCTTCAGGAAAGGTGGACAAGAGTCTCATTTAAACACACATGTTCAGGATTTAAAATCTTACTGCATCGTCTGGAAAGATGTAAGCCACTGTTAACGACAGGTGGCAGTGTCCTCACAAATGCTGCACTTGCAGAATCAATTTGGACACATACCTACCGATCCCCTAAGTCACCGTATCGTATTTCTCACTTAAGAGAAATACCTTTTACCATCACTTCTGTCATCAAAGAACCCAAACAGTGGGCTATTTCATGAAAAATTGCTGAAATTGAAGCCTACAGAAACTGTAGAAAGCCTATGCTTTTGGTCAAAAACTACATGGAGTTATGATGCAGAACTAAAAGATTTCAAAACATAGGCATTGGGGAACATTTTATTTGTTTGTTTTGTGTCGTTGTTGCAGTTTGTTTTTTTAATGAAGCATTAAATTAGAAATTTAAAGGGGAAAACAACCACTAACACTTTGAAAATCCTCCACATTGGACAGTTTGTATCTGTATCTGGAAAAGGTACTCCACAAAAAAAAAAAAATTCTACAATGAAATTAAGCCAGAACAAGAATGAATTTTACACAGTGTAAATCATATAAAGATTTACTTTAATCTCAATCTACGCCTTGTGTTTGCTTGTTTTATATGTCTTATTGAAATTTTTCTTTAAGATTAAAAAAAAAACAAAAACAAAAACAAACAAACAAAAAAAAAACATCAAAAAGAAGCTGTCTCTGCTTCCTGGACTTTCTATCAAGCAATTTTTCAAGAGCTTTGGTATTATTTAAGCTTTTACTCAATTTCTGACTTTCTACAACAAACCAAAACTAGTTTTTGACATGACGATCCAAATCTTCAGGGCTGACATTGCTGACATCCCTGAGCATATTCTTTGATTTCACTTTGCTGGTGGCTGAGATCTCTCCCTTCTCTAACACTGCCCTATGCCCATTTGAACAAAATGAGGTTCAGCAAGGCCAAGTGGAAGGTGCTGCACTTGGGCTGGGGTAATCCCAGGTGTTTATAGAGACTGGGTGAAGAGAGCAATCCTGCAGAGAAAGACTTGGAGGTCCTGGTGGAAGAGAAACTGGACATGAGACAGTAGAGTGCCCCTGCAGCCTGGAAGGCCAAGTGTGTTCTGGGTGCATTAAAAGAGGAGTGGACAGCAGGCAGAGAGAGGTGATTGTCCCCCTCTACTCAGCTCTTGTGAGGCCCCATCAGGAATGCTGCATCCAGGCCTGGGGCCTCCAGCACAGGAAAGACACAGAGCTCTCGGAGCGGATCCAGAGGAAGGCCAATAAGATGATCAGAGGGCTGGAGCACTTCTTTTATGAAAAAAGGTAGAGGGAACTGGTCTTGTTTAGCTTGGAGAAGAGAAGCCTCCACGGAGACCTTACAGTGGCCTTCCAGTAGTTGAGGGGAGTGTATAAACAAGAGGGGGAGCAGCCATTTACGACGGCAGATAGTGATAGGACAAGGGGAAATGGCTTTAAACTGAGACAGGGGAGGTTTAGGCTAGGTATTAGGAGGAAATTTTTCACACAGAGGGTGGTGACGCACTGGAACAGGTTGCCCAAGGAGGTTGTGGATGCTCCATCCCTGGAGGCATTCAAGGCCAGGCTGGATGTGGCTCTGGGCAGCCTGGTCTGGTGGTTGGTGACCCTGCACATAGCAGGGGGGTTGAAACTCGATGATCTTTGAGGCCCTTTTCAACCCAGGTCATTCTATGATTCTATGAAAGATGATTGGAATAACTTTCTCTGGATGTCATCTCCAAGCAATTGGAAGAGAAGATGGTTATCAGGAGTAATCAATATGGACTCACCAAGGAAAAATTATGCTTGACCAACCTAGTAGCTTCTGTGATGTCATCACTGGCTGGGTACATGGAGGGAGAGCAGTGGATAATATGTTTCTTGACGTTAGTGTTTTAAACACAAGGCATTTAACAACATGTCCCACAACATTCTACAATGAAGTTGAGATAGATGAATGGACAGTGAGGTGGGTTAAGAACTAGGGTTGGCATCAGTAGTGCAGAGTCTGGTTGAAGGAACACCTGGAACTCTTCACCCTGGAGAAGACTGAGAGGGTACCTCATCACCTTTTATAAGTATCTGAAGCGCAGGAGCCAAGCGTGTGGGATCAGGCTCTTTTCAGTTGTGTGCAAAGACAGAACAAGAGGCAGCAGTAACAAAATAGTAACAAACTGAAACACAGGAGGTTTCATAAAACACAAGGAAAAATGTATTTACTGTTGAACTAGCAGAGTGCCGAAACAAGTTGCCAAGATAGGTTGCAAAGTCTCATTCTGTGGTGATACTCAAGACCCATCTGGATGCCCACCTGTGCTGCCTGCTGAAAAGAGCCTACTTTAGAACAGGGTTGGACTTGATGACCTCTGGAGATACCTTCCAAACCCTTCTGTGATTCTGTCATTATGCAATTGAAATAAATGAAATTCTTCTGTAAAAATCTTCCTAGCTTTGAAAGCTCAGCAACAACACAACAACATTCAGTCAGGGAACAGACTTTCAGTGTATTTTCCATGTCTGTGCTACATGTTTTTTTTGTTAAGTATAAACCAATATGTTATTTAATTCAGCTTTCTACTTTGATATTTAATCCTCCTCACTTAAAAGGCCTCCATTTAAACATCCTAGTAGACTTTCGCCACACTCTGTCCTTTTCATTTTTTCTTTTATTCTAAGAGTAGAATGTGAAGAAACATGGAATAATCAAGCAGTATAAATTAGTCTTAATCTCATAGAATTCTTTTAGAAACCTCAACAATTACCAAAAACACACACATACGCACACACACCCCCTTGGAAGTAGTGCAACTTTACTAACATGAGGACGTGTCAAAAGCAACACAGGGCAACAAAACTGAGCTTTGTAATAGCTGGTATCATGTGTTATAGGTAAATTATCTATATCACAAGATAGGCCAAAGTGTGCCCTGTTTGCTAACTGTGAATTTAAAGAAGCTTGAGAGCAACCTTATTAATTGAATTACAGACACAAGGAACTTATAAATGTTGCATGGAGTCCAGCATTATTGTCCCGGAGAAGCCTGAGCTAATTATTAATAAGAGGTGTGGAGTTACGGCTCCCAAAGTGCTAGGTGTACGGTACTTCGAGCACTTCAGTGTTGCATAGAGAGGATAAATTACAGCTCTCAGAGGTTGCTGCTAATGAACAGGATTCAAGCAGATTGCTCACATTTTTCAGTAACAGTTCAGGAAGGTCTAAAAACTCATTAAAAACAAATGTTGTATAAATATTGATCACCCATGACTTTTCAAGTCTAAAAAGACTGGCTTAAAACTGAATGCCAAACAGCTGTTGCCGGGTCCATCTCACTTGAAAACAGTTCAGCAGTAATAATGAGCAAATTATAGTGTTATTCAATACCCAGCTGGCCTTCAGGACAGCCAGGCTGTTCCTCCAAGACTGCCAACATGTTCACAGTAAGAGACGTGAAATACAGATTCACTGGACTGCAAATAGCCCATCCAAAGATACATATAGTGCAACTTTATTTATAAGTTTGTATATATAGATACACATATATAAGGAGGTGCATGGATATACATATGTATATCCTTGGGTTTTCTATGCTTAAAAAATATTCTATTTTCACTTTATCCGTGTTGATGTGTTCTTCTAGGATAAAATAAACAATGCTTCAAAAAGAAGGAAGGAAGGAAGGAAGGAAGGAAGGAAGGAAGGAAGGAAGGAAGGAAGGAAGGAAGGAAGGAAGGAAGGAAGGAAGGAAGGAAGGAAGGAAGGAAGGAAGGAAGGAAGGAAGGAAGGAAGGAAGGAAGGAAGGAAGGAAGGAAGGAAGGAAGGAAGGAAGGAAGGAAGGAAGGAAGGAAGGAAGGAAGGAAGGAAGGAAGGAAGGAAGGAAGGAAGGAAGGAAGGAAGGAAGGAAGGAAGGAAGGAAGGAAGGAAGGAAGGAAGGAAGGAAGGAAGGAAGGAAGGAAGGAAGGAAGGAAGGAAGGAAGGAAGGAAGGAAGGAAGGAAGGAAGGAAGGAAGGAAGGAAGGAAGGAAGGAAGGAAGGAAGGAAGGAAGGAAGGAAGGAAGGAAGGAAGGAAGGAAGGAAGGAAGGAAGGAAGGAAGGAAGGAAGGAAGGAAAAATTATCATCATAGTATAACCTGTCCCCAGTATATAAAAATAAGAATGCTTTTCATTTTAAAAAACTAAGTTCTCATAGTTCTCTGTATAGTCTGTATTTAACTGGAATTTCTTTGAGAGGCCAAAACCTTTCAAAAGCTGGTTGTAATTTTTCTTATTTTGTCGTTTTGTTAATTGCTTTTTGGTATAGTTCTAAACTGGTGTCACTGATCGCACATTTCTGGATTCTTGTGTGCAATTCTCTGTCCATATTATAAGCATCTTAATAAACTTCTATACATAAGCTGCATAACTATTAATAATGTTTACTATTTACATCACAAACATTTGTCTACATAAAGTGCAATGTGTTTTAAGGAGGGGAGTGAGTACTCCAGTTCCTAACATAGTAGCTCAGCTTTTGAACATTCCATTTCTTCTGGGCCAAACAATACCCAACAGGGAGAATGCATAGATAGATGATTAAGTTCCCAAAATCAAAACCTCAGCTGTAAATTGGGATAGCCTTCCCTTACTCATTGCAACACTAGAAGCTATGGCCCATTGGTTTTATCTTTTGTACCTTTTACTAATTAAAAGTCTTTCTAATAGTTTAACACCCTCTGTCTAAATCTCAGCATTATAAATAACAGCTGATGGTTGTTAAAATCTAATGGCTCTGCAGCTAATTTTCTTCTGTCCTGAATAGCCAATGTTGAGAGGAATGATGTATGGATTCATGAATCTCCTATAGAAAAGGCTCAATAGCAGTGTAGTTCATAGTCAATCTAAACAAATGAAGATGAGAAAGACTCTTTTGAAAGACAAAATCTGTCTATAAAATAAGAAAAAAGCTTGGGCTCCAGCTGCATGAAGGCTGTCAACAGCAAGAACTACTACATCATCTGCTCTCAGCCATGCCTACTGGTTAGGCAAGAGAAGCAATGCTATTTGCCACATAGCATCCTTTTATTCCTCTCCATATCTTCTCTCTTCTATTCTCGTCATCAGACTTACTGAGACCTAAACATGATATCTGAAGATCCAGCTAGAGTCAGAATGTGCTGGTACAACTCAACTCCAAGCCTCAGAGGGACACTTTTCTGTAGAGAGCTATGATCAGTCACATTTCTTCAGAGAACAGACAGGGGCCATTGAAATTCATCTTTCCAGGCTGAGGGATACAAATTAGAAATTAGAGCTGTCTAATTGTGTACTGCATCCCAATTACGAATGCCATTTCAATAGTGAGCGTAACAGTCAGGTTTTGACTGAAGGCAACAAAGCTACCAGTTTTGCTTCTTTGTTCTAAAATTAATTCCCCACTCACACAATTCTAGAAAAAAGAGTGAAGAAAAAAATTAATGTAGCCTTCATGTGTGTCACCCCTATGGAAAACACTGAACATTAAATTCCAGTGCTTATTTCTTTAAAAAAAAAAAAAACTTTTTTTTTTTTTGAAAAATAAGCTGGGATTTGAATCAGAAAACTGAGCAAGTTGTTCAGTCTTCAGTCTTGGAAATACTTAAACAAAATATTTTGACAATTTTTATTTTCTATCACTTTTTAAAAGGAGGCAAATTAGTAGAAGTTGAACAATTCCCCCCAAAAGTTGGGGTTTTTTTTGAAATTAACTTTTCTTAAATATATATATATATTTAAAGAACAAAAATTCATATGTAACCTTCATAATTCTCTTTCAAAATACTTTGAAAACTATTTTCTTGTTTTATATTCTCATAAATATCATTCTAAGCAAGCAATATTTTTTCATTCTTTGAAAACAATGGCTACTAAAAAAATGCAAGCAGGAAGTATTTTTTGGCTGACAATAAGGACTTTTCCCTTAATGTCGAGAAGAAACCTGAGTTTCTTTACTGTGGAAGCTGAAAGACAAAGAATCAGGAATTCTGTTCTTCTGCCATTAAGTAGATAGGACATGTTTTTTTCCTGTGCATCCCATAGTACTCAAAAATCTACACAGGGAAAGAACAAGGTGACAGCCCCAAATACTAGCTAAAAATATTTCTTTACCGAAAGTTTCTACTGATAGAATAGGAGTATACAAAACTCATTTAAGGTACTTAGAGAGTCAGTTTTTGTCCATTTTCCATACATATAACGTCAATATATCAGGGTATCGATGATGGGACTACAAATCTGAAACAAATGTATCAATATACTAAAATATGTTATTACATGTGCTCATAATTAATAAGATAATAAGAGTAGACTGAAAGAAGCTAATCTGAATAACTGACATTTTCTCTTGCAAAACATTCTCTTCTGGGGCAAACAAAATAAAGTGCCAATAATTTCTAAGCCTACACCAGAGAGCGCTATAGCAAAATCCAGAAGAATAAAAACATTGTTTTACAGCTCCTGTAGAAGTTTGTTGATGAATAATTTTTATTAAAATAATCCTTCTGATGGTGACAAATAAAACTGAATGCGGACCTTCTAGATTTCATGAATATAATAAGTCTAGATTTCATGAATATAATAATATAAAAGTTGATTAAAATGGTTGACATTTGGGTAGAATTACTGAACGTGTTGAATGTACAAAGCCAAATTCACATTGAATATTAATAAAGAAATAATTCTCATTACATGGGCAGACAACAAGATTTTGAAAACTTGCTATTTGCGTAACGGGTAAAGTCCACCTCATAATACTCTTAAGCTACGTCAGTTTTCAGTCACTGAGGGTGACTAGAATTACTCCTCCAACTAAAAACATTTCATAGTAAGACTATGCAAAATATAGTAACTGTTGTCTGATTATATAATCTGGTCACCTAATTCTCCTGAAATGCCCTGACTTTCATAATGCTTCTACTTTACATCTCCTAGGCACTCAGTTCTTTTTCTTTGTTCCATGTATCCTTTTTTCACAATTGCCTATTTGTTCTATTTGTTAACCCAGTTTCTTGTGTTTGGTGAAAATATAACTGATTATTTAACTGAAATTTAACTGACATTTTTGCACTGATGAAAATGTAATGATATACTTGCTGGCAAACTTGAAAATGCATGAGAAATCAAGTTCAATTTTCATTCATGTTTCCTTTTCTGTAACTCCAAAAAATGTATTCTTCTCTAGAGAAAGTTAGAATAAAAAGGAAATTCCTCTCTCCTCACGGCAATTACCCTGTGCTATTTCTTAAGTTGCATCATTTTTCCTTAAGAAGAGCTTAAACTTATCATTTGAAGCAACTGCCAACATAAACTTAGCAAATGTAAAGAACAAAAGATAATACAAAGAAGGATGACAGATAGACATTATGAAATTCAAACCATACTTTAGAACTGACAACTTCTTTTTCATCTTCCATGGCTTGTTTCGTAATGTGGCGATTAGCTTCTTTTTTTCTTCTACCTCTTCTTTCAGTTTGGCCAATTCCTCCTCAGTAATCGGCTCCTCCTCAGAGTCAGAATCAGAGCTTCAGCCAAAAATGGGAACAAAAACATCACAAAAAATTAGGACGGACATAAGTTTTCATGGAGCATATACATGGTATAAATTCATAGAAATTCTAAGACCTAGAACAATGCTTTCTCTGTTGCACTGAAGAGAAAATAGACTCACTGTTTAGCATCAATGCAAAGGCTGCATTGTGCTTCACCAGCATTACACCCCAAGCAGTCACACTACACATGAAAAGCAGCAGTCACTCTGGGGATGCGTCCTGCAGGAGTAACCAGCCTTTCTGGGAGTCCAAACCAACTCTGCAAATGAGGACTGGTGCCATAAAAAATGAACTTCTTCATCACACTTCTGTGTGCCTCAGAAGAGAGAAGACAGGTTTAAACACCAGTTGACAGCCCATCCACTAATCAAAGCAGTAATTTTTCAGAGATGGGAAAAATTCAGAAATCCACCTGGGTCTGCTTTTCTGTGAGCAATCTTATCACACGCAGTGGCGTACAGCACATCTCTAGCAACAAATGTGACTTCTTATGTCATCAAACAGGAAATTAATAAGTAAGAAATCACCAGAATTTGATTTCCTGCCCACTGTGATGACTACCATAAGCTGAGCTCTTAGAAAAAAAAATTGATGCATTTCTATTTTCTGTTGTCTTTGCTTTTCTTTAATGTTTTGAAAATTTTGAAATATACTACTTTAAAAAAGAAGTTTTCTGTTTTGTTTTGTTAGCAGTAATTCAAACTTTATCAAGTCTCAGAATCAATCTTCTGTGACATTCAAAATCCAGTGTCAGAGCTGACTGACTATGTAAGCCAAATAATGGAATAGTTTTAAGTCCTCTGGAAACCTGAAGATCTTTTTCTTCTGCTCACACTGACAACAAAGACATAGTCAAACTTTATGTGATTTAAAGAAAGTATCTGAATGCATTCTCTCTCGTTAGCAGTATTTGGCAGCAAGAATATTTATGGAGTTTATTTAATTTTTTTAACCCATCTTTAAGAAATCTAATTGGTTTTATTTACTTGGGTTTTTACAAAACACAACCAAACTTTGTGCAATTGCAACTCATTCAGTGGTTGAACACTGTAAGACTCAATCCAGGAAATCAGAATTCTGCCTTCAGAAAGGAAAAGTCTCAGCCTTTCAAGAAAGACAGTGTTTCATACATTTAAAGGGTAGAAGAGATCACCATGACCTTCAAGCTAACACAGAGCAGAAAGGATTGCTCAATAATTCCAAAATAATCCTTGTTTTCTTTGACTTCAATTCAATATACACAGTGCATCTTTTCTTAAATCTTTAAAGCTCTTGAAATCAATGACACTGACTTAAATTATATACTTGATGAACCTGTCTGTAATATTCATCTGTGTTCTGGTTTTAGTCTTATCTCTTTTATACGGATTTAAATTATATTTATTATGCTTTCTGTAAACGCTATTTTATAGAAGTGAAAATATCTTCTAGGAGCTTGGGTACTTTCAGGGAAAAGAGCAGTAGGACTCTGGAGTGGTAACTGAATAAATTTGACTACTTTTTTCTTTCTGTGTGTGTGAGAAAATTCTACTGCTCAATGATAATCCCCATAACACCCCCTGGCACTTCCTAGCATAAAGAAGATGCCGTGCCAGTACTGCCTTAAAATTCTATGTACCTCTGGACTCCTGAAAAAGCTCTGTATCTTCCAATAATTCAACTAAACTCTGATTGATTTGCTCAGAGTAAAAAAAGAAATGCACAGACTAAGAAGAACATAATATTCCTTTTCTACTTGTAGCTTCAACAGACGGTTACTACCAGGTGCACTAGCTATTGTAGACAATTAAACAAGTCAGTAAGGAACAAAAATCTAGCTTTTGAACCAAGGTGTATGACAGAAATCAAGAAATATCACAGATCCTCACAAGGAGTAATCCTCATATGGAGTAATTTGCCAAAATATTTTGGGGGTGATATAGAGAGGTCCTTCTCACACCCCACTAAGATCAGTAGGAGATCACTAAAGTGATCGAGAAACAGCTTCCATAGAATTGCCATAGAATTACCTTATGAAACTCACTATAGGACGATCAAAATTTCAAGCAGGTTGAAAAAAAAAGAAAAAAAGATTTAGAATATGTATGAGCACAAAGTTCATCTAGGATTTCTTTAAGCAGAATGGTTAGTTTATAAAGAGTTATTTCTAGTTAAGGTGAAAAGCAGGATGTAGGAAAATAGTAAGCAAAGGAGAATCTACTGACTTCTGATATCTAGCCAAAAAGTAACTGTTAATTGTTTATGGACAACAAAATCCACAGAAACATTAACAAATACAATATTGCCCTGTGGGATTATACCACATCTTCTCTATTCTCTATATTAATTTTACTTTTTATTTGTTTCGTTTTGTCTCTACTTTTGGCTATTAAAAAAGGTACATCAGTAAGAGTTGTGAGGCACTGAAATAGTTTGCTCAGAGAGGTGGTGGCTGCCATATACTGGAGAAATTCAAGGTCAGGCTGGACAGAGCTCTGAGCACTCTTCAGATTTTGTTAATTGCAAAGTAGTTGAACTAGCTGACCTTTAAAGGTCCTTTCCAACTCAAATTTATATGAGTCTATGAGATACTTTCAAAGAATATTTAGCTTTTACTATGGTAGGTCCTCACAGAATTGTTAGATGGGCTACACTTCTGTGCTCACATCACTCTCTCCTGTTCTAAGATATGCAAATCATTCACATAAACAATAGTTGAACAGATCACCATCATTTTTCCCTTCGCTGTTTTTTTTTTCCTGTTGAAAATCCTTTTAAATATTCTTGTATTTACTATCACATAATCTTGTTGGATGGTGCTCTAAATGTCTAAGAATATAATGCTCTTCAAGTATCTTCCAGAGCATCATCAGATTTTCTTCAAATGTGCTGTCAACTTTCAGAAACAACATGCTGATCTGGATAGAAACTGAATTTCTTCAGACTAAACACGTGTATTTTAATGTTCAGAGTTTTGTAATACAATTAAAAACATTATGCCTTCATTTAAATTTATATTTTAAGTGGCTTTTTTTAAAAATTAACACTCAATAAATGCTTGCAAGGGATGACAACAGCAATAAGCAAAGGAACAAGAGTAGGCAGATTCAGGCCTGTTGCTTATATGAGTATAGGAAATTGCACAGTGGGGAACAATTGGCACCACAGAAATAAGCCAGCATAAAGGAAGATTTTAGATATTCTTGTAGGGAAAGGAAGTGAACTAGAAGTGTACTGAAATGGGATCATGAACAAATTAATGCAGCAGCATATCTCATTGTATTTTCTTTTCCTTCTGACTCCTGCTGTGCTGCGTAGTGCTGCCTTTGGGAACATAAACAGCTGTAGCAAGTGCTGAATGGAGGAAACAAGATTCCTGTTCCTCTCCACTGAGATGAGCATGCTGAGCTCCATTAGCTCTTTCGTACACTATTCTCAGGGACTGTTTCCTTAAAATATCATGAAAACGGGTATGCTGCCAGGGAAAACCAGGATGACAGAAGAAGAATAAAAAGAGTTTTCAGAAGTGTTCTACGTCAGAGCAATTTTCCAAAGACCCCAGGTTGCACTAAATGCACTGGAAAAGGAAATTTTCAGTGGAAGTTAAGTGATAGACAAACTTTGGAAAATTTTGTCTCCGTGCTTGATTCTGAACTCTTAAAGTTTTCATCTGTTACAAAAAAAGCTGGTTCAAGGCTGGATAGGAAATAAGACCTTGAACTTTTGGAAAGTGTCAAGAATTTGATTCTGCACTGGAAACAGAACTAGATCCTGGGATTCTGGACAGTGATTGGTTCTGGCTTTTTATTTGGTTTTGGTTGTTTGGTTGCTTAGGAAAAAAGTAGGAGATCTCACTCACTGTCATTCTGTCACTTGTTCCTTCCTCTGTCACTCCAGAGAACAGCTCAAGAATGTGAGACACTTAACTACAGTAAGGGAGACCCCAGTTGAAGTTTCTGTTCAGATTTATGAGATTTGTCTCTAATGTCAGAATATTGGTGGTGTCAGAAATGTCTGTACAGTCATTTTCAAAAGTTCCACCCTGGACACATGACAGCCCTTGACCACATTTCACTGTAGTGAATTTGGCTCTATGGACAGTTTCCACTTCACTCAGAATCTCCTCATTCCAGAAGAAAATAAAAGAAAATAAAACCTCCTGTTCAGCTTTGGCAAGGAGCCATGCCAACTCTTGGCATTTCACAGCTATAAATGAAAACAGGTTTTACATAAGGCAACAATTTTTTTATATTTATATATTTATATATGTATATATAAAATTACCCAGATCCTGATTTCTTTTTGTCCTTTTTCTTCTTGTTGGCCTTTTCTTTCTTCCCTTTCTTATCAGCCTTTTTGTCCTGTTTCTTCTCATTTTTGCCTTTCCCACTCTTACCCCCTTTTTCATCTTCCTCTTCTTCACCATCTTCCTTTGATTTTTGATTTGCCTGGTTCTTCCTGGCTTTTGTAGGATCCCCCTCAGAATCACTGCCCTCATTTCCACCTGCTCGGCTCCGTCCTCTCCGGTTTCTTTGCCTGCGTTGCCCAGCTCTCCTTGTTCCATCTTCATCATCTCCATCCTCCTCACCACCATGCCTGGCTCTTCCTCTTCCATGTCCCCTTCTGGTTCTTGGTTTTGCTCTCTTCCTCTCTTTATCTGTGACAGAAATGAAGATATGAGAGAAGGCAGTATGTTAGAGAGAGACCTTCCTTCCTTGTTTCATTTACGTAACTGAACGTGGCCTCAAAGTTATCCACACGTACTGACCTGCTCCTCTGTCATTTTCTTGATTCTCGGCTGCACTGTCTTCTTCATTATCGACCTCACTGGCATCTGTAATTAGAAAACAAAAGCCAGTGCATGTGAAGTATGGATTAGTCAATAGGAACACAGGGTGTTTAAGAAATTTACCACCTTGTGCTCTCTTACATCATTCCACAAATCCAGCTATTTGAACAAGGAGAACAGCTTTCAAGAAATCAGATGAAAACAGAAATAAAAAAAAGTTTTATCTTCTTTGAGCACTAAAGTAAGTAAAATTGAAAGTGATTGCACAGAGATCTTAATCTTACAGAGCAAATACGTAGGACAGAAGGACCCTAAAAAAGGAACACTGTAAGCAGCAGCACCTTGTAACTGAAGGAATAAATAAAGGAAGATGAAGATGATTCTCAAGCAATTCTCAGATTTTCTTAGATGTGTGAAAGATAAGCACTGGCTGAGATTAAAGATTAAAAGAGTAATTAAATGATTTGACAGACGGGAGAGCATGAAATTTTATAGCTGTAGCACTGCTGAAGAACACAATCCCAGAGAAAAGAAGAAAGTTGCTCTCAGATCTTCAGTTTCAGCAACCACATCTCTAAGCACATGATAAAAGTTGACACAGCTCTGTTGTATTCTGTACAATGGTCCTCTTCTGTCCCTCAGGAGATGACAGAAACCTTGCAGACTTTGGAGGGAGAGCCCATTTACAGAAGCCAGTAGTATTTCTGCCTAGTGACATCCTTGTTTTGGAGTGGATCCATTGTTTATGTTTGTTGGTCTCAGTAAGTTCAACAAGAGAGGTTGCTTCTGCTGTTTATCAGTATCCAAGACAGTATCCAGTTCATCTTTATTCTACATTCTGAGACCAGGATTGTATATTTACAGAGAAGAAAAAGACTATTTTCTCTATCATGTCCATTATATCCATCATTATACTGCATATTCATATCATAGCACTACATATTACATATCATGTCACTACTAAAACTGGTAGTTCACTGGCAATGTACCTTCAGAAACAGTCTAACTAATACCTGAAAAAACAGGAGCTGAAAGGTTTTCTTCAGGTATCCTTGTTTGAGTCTGTAGATGTGGAATGACATGCCAGTGGAATATGTAGAGGTACATGGCAGTGAGAGATCAATGACTAAGAAATAGTGCCTTGAATTGAAGTAGACAGCTGTCATTAGGCTCCAACACAGCATGTATGTTCAGATGTATATGCTTGATATACACAAGTATGCCATCCCTCCTACAGACAGGATATGTGGCGTGTTGTGATCTCTGTGTTACAGTTTTCAGACCAGAGCAAAGTACAATTATTTTCCTTCTTCACTCATGCATAAATCTTTTGGACTCTTCTTTACATTCTGTCTTTCTCCACCCATTCTCTAGTTACTTTCATAGATTTTATGAAGCCACAGACACTAACTGAAAAATTATGAACAAACATTTATCTAGGAATTGTTACAGCTAACTGTCAGGATCAACTTCTTAGTTCTATCTAGTATCAAAGAAAATATTAAAATATGCAAGACTGAAAACAAGAAAGAACCTAGGATATTGTTTTACTCTGTACAGTAACATACAAAGTATTACCACACAGAATTTGACTGGCATTTCAAAACTAGGACTGATGAAGAGAGCTTAAGTTCCCTTCACAAAACATTTTATTGCAATTACAATTGCTATCAAGTCAACAGCACCTGCACAATATTTTTTTTAAGACAATGCAAAAAATGTTATCATAATATCATCAGTGGAATGTGAAAATAAGTGCTCCTTTGTTCTCTCTGGACATATGCCTTCTGTTGCTGACAGTAACTAGATCTCCATTAGACAAAGATCATTACGTTGCTATTGAAAGTCTGCAAAGATGACAAAAGGCACTTCTAAAGATATACTCTGCATGCCACAATAGGGCATGGTTTTTTATTTGCAGCTAATGCTTTCACTGATCTTCACTAGCCAAAAAGAGATTCCCAGGGAAGCACTTAAAGATACAAGACTGGCCTCACTGGAGATTCCCCAGAGTACGTACAACAAGCAGTCAGATGGAGATTTATCATGCACACTGAAACGTGCATTACTGGTGAAAGTGTGTCAGGCTGCAATTAACATAATATTGAAATTAACTATGAACTATGTAATACAGGATTAAATACAGCCCAGTATAGATGTTGAACTTCAATTAATTTTTAAATCTTTAATTAATTTTCTTCAGTTAATTTTATCATAAGGGTAAAAAATGTGATAGTCTGAATCAAGTATTTCAGGAAAAATTAAATGTGAAACTAATCGATTCTTGAAGAAAGTACCAAGCATGCTGTTGGAAGGGAGTGTATGTGAATAGTGAGGCCTGTGTGCTTAAATCTTTTTTTCTTAAAAGACAGATTCACAGACACACAAATAATAACAAGTTTTCACAGAATCATGAAAAAAAAAAAAAAGAAAGAAAAAAGAACAAAACATGAAATCAAATGAGAGTGGCTGTTTCCACAAAATGAGTCTAGAAAAAAACAACCAATGATAATAGAGAATCATGTGGCTAAAAGAGTAGAGAGTGCTACAGGCATCCAAAGAAGCATCCAAAGTCCATTTTAAAAAATGATTTCTGCAAAAAATTATTTTATCTCCAAACTTCAGAACATTCCTGTCTCCACAGACCCATGCTCACCTACAGATACAAAACATACTCAATTTGTTTCTGAGCTTACACTTGAAAACAAAACAAAATATAACAAAAGAGCCTCCTATTCCTTTTATGATAAGCAGACAACTATTGTCAGTTCTCCTGAGACTAAATGGTATGCACATTGCTATGATTCACACAGAAAGCACTTAAATGTTCCCCGTGCTGCACTCAGCTACAAAGATTTTGGTGAAATGTTCAGATGTCACTCTCTTTCTGCTGTATGTACAGAATGAGAGCTCTCTTTCAGGTTGTGGGGTGTGATGCCTGAAGCACTGCACAGAATTTATTTTTAAAAGGCAGAATTCAGACAAAACTCTGTATTGCACTGTACATCATGAACTGTGTGACAAGAAAAGCTGAAGCTCAGAGTAGAACTTGAAGTTCAAGAGAAAAAAATTCATTAAGGAAAGGGGCAAAGATTCTTTGCTATCCCTCAGGTCTGTCTTGAATAGCATGTATGCACGCATTCATATAAGCTGCATAGCTATCCAACCCTGCACTCATATTGCAGCAATCTCTGAAAACCTGCAATTCAGTATAGTATTACTATTCTGTAGGAAAAACAAAGAGCATCAAAAATGCTCTAATTAAAGTAGGACTGTAGAGTCTTAGATGCAGAAACAAAATCATCACTGTGTAGGATCCTTCTAGGTGTACAGCTTGTCTTCTACTTTTTCAAACGTATCCACATGGCATCTTACTTATCAAAAGTTCATCAAAGTGTTGACAGACAGCAAGCTGCCTACATGCTACAGCAATATCTGGAATTACACGAGGTTCCAGAAAAGTGGACCTCATTTCTTCACAGTTGTAGCTCTCATAAAGCTCATTTCAGGTAATTGCGGTTTGAGTCAGATAACTTGAATTTATAAGAAATCAGAGCAAACTATTGCTCAGCTGTCAAATCTTCTAGGATACTGCATCCAACCCTGATTAAATGGGTTTAATATCAGGCATATTTGAATTTATATTCCATAACTTCCTATGCTCAAGGAAAGCCAATTGCTTACGGATTTCTTTTACTTACTAGTCTGAGGGAAAGTTTGTCTTTATTCTAGACTAAGGGCAACAGAAGTCTGATTTGAGTAAATTATCACATCTCTTCAAGTCTTATTTATGTTTTGAACTATAGCTGGATTTGAAACAGCTAGAGAGTGTACTGAATCTCAATTCAAAATAATATACATGTCAGAGACAGAACGTTAATCTCAGAAGAGAGTTTAGGAGAGAACATAGAGTGCTGGTTGGCAAGGAAATTAAGGGCAGAATATAATCTATAAAACCATAGGAGTCTTTGTTGTGAAGTGGCCAACTAGCATAGTGAGGAAATGTTTTATTCTTATCTTCTCAAATCCTTTGCATTTCATTACCAGAGGACATCTGCCAGATTTCATGCTTTTCTATTAACCTTTTTTTTATGCCACAAGGTTGCCTTAATTTCTCATTATGGCAGTGATAATGATTCTTGGAACTACTCCATAAAACATTGCCTGCTATTGTAATATTACTGCTTAACATGGTACTGTGTAAAACCGGCTGTTGCTAAGCAATTCTGGAGTATCCATGCCTTGAAAAAACATCAGTGGAGACCTGTGTATGAACCTAAAAATGCTATCAGATTCTTTGCCTATTTTTTTAAGTCATAAAACAGGTGTATATTTATTAATTAATTGTTAAGCCAATTAAATGGATCATATGCAGATAGTGTCTTGCAAGCAATTATTATTGTATCTTCCTCTCAGCAAAACCAAGCTGGATTTTTTCCAGTGACAGAAAGATAGACAGCTAATAAACTGGGTGACCAAAAAGCAGAAATAGAAGCCATGAAGGACAACAAACTCTTGTGAAATTTCAAACAAAAAGAACGGGCACATCTGTATAAAATTCAATTCTTAGAATTTACATAATTTCCATAATATTATTTCATGTAAATAATGCAGTTCCTCACAATACTTCTGTGAGGAAAAATATCACTAGAAGTAACAGCTCTAAAACACACCAGAAATAATAAAGAGCTCAAGGAAAATCAAGAACTCAAGGAAAGTCTACAGAAGAGTGAACTGGTGCACTTATCTAAGATTTGAGGTATTCATATTAGAGAGCTCTTGCTCTCAGTGTAATTCCAAAATGCAAGAAACAGACTTTGGTTGAAGTACAAGGCAGTATAAAGCCTGACATAAAGTCTTACTCCACGTCCCAGTAAAGGATGTCCCCACCAGTGAACTGTAGAATACCCCTGGCTAAACACTATAAACTTCGGCCAAAAATCCAGTTCCATTTCTAGCATTTAAAAACATAGTAAAAAGAGACTGAATGTATTTGTTTCATCCTTTTATTCCACACCTCACGTCATCACATAAGTTTTTTATACATCCCCAAGTACACCTTTCAGCAAAAGTTTAGACCCTTGAAAGCTTTATATTTTAATAACAGTCCAGTCCCACACTTGAAACATCAGGTAGATAAAAGTTGCACAGCCAACTGGAGTTAAGGAAGACCAACAAATTTCTACTGTGATTTGGATAAAAAGTTATTGACAAGAGAGCTGAGGTTCAACAACAATGAACTGATTGCCTGGGAATACAGGGCCCAAGTTTCTCAGTATGTCCAAGGCTGATAATATGCAATTATTTTTTTTTTTTAAGCTTCTGTGTATCTCTTGTGCCATATTTAAAAAAAAAAAAAAAAAAAAAAAAAAAAAAGTATTTGACTAACCTGATAAATATTCTTGAAAATACTTCTTTTTTTTCTTTTTTTCTTTTTTTCTTTTTTTTTTTTTTTTAATACTACAGCATCTTATCAAAGGCTAAAACAAGGTTCAGATTTGATGGAGTAACAGAACTTGGAAATGATGAATTTTAACAAATTACAACAGCACCAATACTGAAAACCTAACAGTTAGCATGTGAAACTTTTCTCTGGAGCAATCTAGAAAGACTGGGAGAAACAGAAGAGTTTTATAAGTATCAATCAATGTATTCCAAATTCAATTACATATAATTTATATCTGTCATTGTCCACGTCACAGATATGGAAGCACAGCATGTTATTGTGTACAAAAAAAAAAAAAAAAAAAAAAAAAAAAAAAAAAAAGCCAAAACAGAACAAAACAAAAAGAAAACAAAAAAAAACAAAAACAAAACAAAACAAATGAGTACATGTCAAAGCCCAAAAGCATACATCAGATTATTTATTTCTTGTATAAAAAATATGATGAATATCATGCTGCTTCTACTTTATTTTCGGATTTGTACCAGGAATCTGATGTAGAGTTAACATCGCAGTCTTATTTCCAGACTTATGGCTTCTTTGAACCTGATCAATAGTTCAGAATTGCTCTCTGCTCAGTTCTACAGCAAATAAACACACTGTAGAGACAGCCAAGTACCTTGTTTGCATCTTTCCAAAATGGCTTAACCTTAGGCCTTTTTAATGACTTTCTATTTCCTGCAATTAGATTCTGACAACTAGGTGAAACATTGTTTCTCTCTCCAATCTCTATCCCCAACAAGATAACTTCCATGTTTTATAACTAAAAGCATTTTTGTATTATCTAGATTCAGAATGTTATTATGAGGAATTCTCATGAGCTAAACAAATTACGAAAAGCAAACATAAAGAATCTGCTTGGAACTTGATAGGTTGCATATATTCATATTCCTCTTGTCTTCTTCATTACATTTCATTAAATAACAGAATCAACAGAGTTGCCACTAGAAGATGCAAAATTATTTAGAGATTCAAACATCTTTGCCAAAGCTCAAAGACTTCCATTTATATTTTAATTCTTGGAGGCAAATGAGATAATAAATATACGCTACATATTGGTAAGTGCTAAGTTTAAAATCTGAGAATGGCTTCAGAAACACAGGAGAGAGAATCCTATTCTGAACTCCACTAATAGCAAGCCAGCTTTACATCTTGTATGAAGTGTCCTATATAAGCAGAAGCCAAAACCTATTGTTAAAATTTTTTCTGACCTTTAGTGTTTCAGAATTCATTTACCTCTTAGCTTTCCAGCAACTCTGTTTAAGAAGGAAAGATAATTTCATAGTCATAGCAATGAAAAGCAAACCTTCATAGAATACTGCCTTTGAAGGTATCCCAGATTTTTTTAAAACTAAAATATGAATTGAAACACAGACCTTACGAATAAGAATTGCAATTCTAGAATTACTAGAACACTTAATACTTGAGACCATGCCTGAATTTTTATGCTTTTCACATATAGAGTTATGTATTTTCTTCCTATGGATTAAAATAAAAGTTACTGTCTCAAAAAATATCCTGTCGGCAGTAGCTCTGAATTTATTAAGTAAAACAATAAATCATATTCAGTCACACAAGCAAATATACTGTTTATTTTTCTGCATCTAAACTACCAATGATATAGATCAGAATGGCAGATATAAATATATATATAGATATATATAGATATAAAGTAGACAGAATATTTGTAGTACCAAGTGAGGAAGACACCAGTAGTCTGGTAAAGCTGGCTACAACTAGTTTTAGCCCAGTCAACATTTGAAAATTACAGATGGGAACTATAGGAAACAAATCATTTTATTTTGATTTACATCCATGAATTGCTTGTTGATTTTCCACTGGTAAGGAAAAATGATGAATGTCTTCTAAATGTTCTGCTAAAACAACAGAATGAGGTAGCATAGATTAAATGGGAATGGAAGGCTGGCAGTAGATAGTCCATCTGACTACGGTCTGCTTTTCCATTTTCCTTTTGAGCTGTACTTAAGTACTTCAAAGTGTTAGAATTGTTTCTCGCAGAAGGCAGGGGAAGTAGTTAATTCAAAGAACTCCTCAGAAAATCACCCTCTTCATGAGAGCATAGATAAAGTTTTCCAAGCCACCATCTCTGCAGATTCACTTCCGTTTCCCTCCTTGGATTGACTCTGTGCAAGTTTTCATTGTTTTCACTGAAGACTTTACTTCAAGTACTGGGATAAGAATATTAAATGTACAGTGCCTCGTACATGTGAAATGACAGTAAATGATACTGATCTGAACTCTTTAGGTTCTGAAATGTGATTTACTTAACTTATTCATTGCATTGTTATCATGAGTCTATATAAAACATGAATTTATATGAAAAATACAGCCTACGTTCAAGCAAGAAGAAAAATTTTACTTAGGCTGATAAATATTTTGCCTATATTACACTAAATTCTGTTTTCTTCCTTGTTAAAAGGAGCTCAGTTAGCAAGTACTGCTTAGAAAATGTCAGTATCAGTATTTGTGAAAAAAAAAAAAGGGAAAAAAAAAATGAAGATGCTCATATAAGAGGAAAAAAAATATCACCACTAACTGCACTATGGGTTATATTCTGATAAAATTCTAAGTCCTTTCTGAATTTTTCTACAGAAGCATATCTTATTTTACTACTGTTTCATATTATGGGTGTAGATTAAAAAGAAAAAAAAGAAAAAAAAAACACTTTTACATAGCGTCAGCCCTGGTATTTAGCAAGACCTAGCAAGAATGAATTCATTCATGTTCTGCCATTCTGAACGTCATGCCAACCTTATATTTAAAAAAGATCAATATTCTTGATCCTTTCTTTAAACGAATGTTGTTGTCCATGAAAATTAAAACACTTCCCACATTAACAAGATGCTTTGCAATTTGTCAGAAAAAAATCACACCATTGTAATCGTACAAAAATGTTTCTTGTATCCAGATCATTCCAGTATCAGTACAGAATTATTGTTAATGTTTTATCTTACTATAAAGTATGTGCTTGATTTTAACACTAAATGTTGAAAGGAATGAACGAAAGGGCCATTGCACTTATGTATCTTACAGAAGCCACACAATACCCTAATTTCCTCAATCTTTCCATCCAACTGCATATAAATGTATAACAAGTAACTGGACTGTGTTTGAATCTTTTCATTTACTAACTAGTGGAGAGCGAATCTGCCTTCCCACAGCTAACCAACTTGCAAAACTGTCTTCAAAGGGGAAGTAAAGCACACATTTGAACAAAAGATGAAGAATTATGATAAAAGCAAATTTGCATCAAAAGAAACAAGAAGAAAACAAAATTTTCACATTGTTGAGCTACATGCAGAAAAAGAGTATACACTTCATATATATAATTATAGTTGTAATTACCATTTCCTTCATTGGTGGCTGGCTTTTCATTTTTAGGCATTGTGACTGTATTTCACAGGGCTGCTCCAGATGCCACCAGTATAGGAGATTGTCTGAAGGTTGAGCGGTCTGTTATAAAGTGTTATCCACATCAACTTTGTCCCGTCTGTCACTGCACAGTTGGTGCTGAAGTTTCACCGACTGAAATATAAGAAGATACTAATTTCCTAAGTAATTAATCTTTCATGAATGTTTAGTTTACTACTTAGGTTTTGCAAGCTAGGGTCAAAAGAATGGAAGAAATTGTTCATCTTCTTATTACGGGAAAAAAAAAAATTAAAAATCCTGCAATGTACTCATCTATGACTAACAGCAATGTTTAAATGTTAAAGTGCACTGGTAGACACAGATGTTGCGTGGTGTTCACATGGAGAAACTCTGACACTGTACGCAGGTCTACACTTTAACAGTGTTGCATATGGAAGACTGTATGGAAGATATATGCAGTTTTCTTATGAAAAACAACCTTTGTCATAGATACATATTTAGATTGCATATCTTTAAAGAAAAAAAAAAAAAAAAAAAAAAAGCATCCTAAAACACATTTAAAATACAGCAAATGGAACTTGACACTGATATATCTGTTGGTTTATGTTTGTGTCACTGGATGTAGAAATTCCCTTAAGATTTTTTGCTTCTCTCAGTATGCATATACCATACCAAGTATGCAGTAACAGATTTACCCTGAGTCACCGTGGACTTACAACACTAGGCAGCTTTTATGATTAGACAAAGCAAACATTTTATTAATGAGACACAAGTCAGGCTTGGAAATAAAAATTAGAAATAATGTATTACAAGTACCATCTTTGGAAGAAAGGACAGGCAACTTCGAGATAGTACAAAGATGTTGCAAAGAGGAAATTAGAAGGCAAAAACCCAGCTAGAACATAATCTGGCCACTGTTGTGAAAAATAACAAAAAATGTTTTCACAAATATGAAGGCTGCTCTGAAAGTAATGCCTACTATTCTATTATGTTGATCAACAATGTCAGAGGTAAATATTGGTGTATGGCAGTAGAGGCTGAACCTTCCGACCAATATTTTCTTACATTTTGTTGCTGTGTAGTTTCCACAGAAATAAATGGGAGGAATTACTTTTGGAGCAACCTACACACATAAACAACAAAAGAAGGCCAAGAAGAATCTCCATTCTTTATTGCATGTGGCAGAGAACATTACCACAAAGGATGAGGAAAAGGCTGAGGTACTCAATGCCTTTTTTTGCTTCTGCCTTTAATAGTCAGATCAGTTACCCTCAGAGTACTCAGATCCCTGACATGGAAGACAGAGATGGGGAGCAGAATAAACCTCCATAATTCAGGAGGAAACAGTGACCTGCTATTCCACCTATCACAAGCATCTGGGACTCAATTAAATCTACTCATGAGTACAGATGGAGCAAGCAGAAGTGCTCGCCAAGTCACTTTCCATCATTTATCAGCAGTCTTCGTCAACTGAGAAGGTCCCAGAGGAATGGAGACTCGCTAGTGTGACACCTGTGTACAAGAAGGATGATGCAGGAAATGACAGGCCCATCAGCCTGACCTCAGTATTAGGGAATGTTATGGAGTAGATAATTTTGAGTGCAATCACATAGCATTGTGGGATAATCAGGGCATCAGGTCTAGCCAGCATGGACCCATGAAAGGTAGGTCCTGCTTGACAAACCTCCTCTCCTTCTTTGACCACGAGACCTGCCTGGCAGATAAGGGAAAGGCTGTGGACATTCTCTGCCTCAACTTCAGCAAAGACTCTGGCACTGTCTCCCACAGTACTCGCCTGGAGAAACTGGCAGCTCATGGCTTAGATCGTGGAACAGATCATCCTGCATAACATGCTTAATCACATGAGGATAGGGCGTGTGATCCGAAACCGCCAGCACGGCTTCACCAGGGGAAGGTCATGCTTGACCAATCTGGTGCTCTTCTATGATGGAGTGACGGCATCGGTGGACAAGAGAAAGGCGACCGATGTCATTTACCTGGACTTGAGCAAGGCCTTTGACATGGTCCCCCACCACATCCTTATCTCCAAATTGGATAAGAAACTGGTTGAAAGGCCGCAGACAGAGGGTGGTCATCAATGGCTCTATGTCCAGGTGAAGGCTGGTAATGAGCAGCGTCCCCCGGGGGTCTGTCCTGGGACCGGTGCTCTTCAACATCTTTATCAATGACATCGATGACGGAATCGAGTGCACCCTCAGCAAGTTTGCTGAGGACACCAAGCTGAGTGTTGCAGTTGACACAGTGGAAGGAAGGGATGCCATTCAGAGGGACCTCAACAGGCTTGAAAGATGGGCCTGGGTGAACCTGATGAGGTTCAACACAGCAAAGTGTAGAGTTTTGCACTTGGGCCGGAGGAATCCCAGGCATCCATACAGACTGGAAGGAGCGGTCCTTGAGAGCAGCCCTGCAGAGAAGGACCTGGGGGTCTTGATGGATGAAAAGCTTAACATGAGCCAGCAGTGTGCTCTTGCAACTCTGAGGTTCTGGAACAGGTGCCCAGAGAGGTTGTGGATGCCCCGTCGCTGGAGGTGTTCAAGGCCAGATTGGATGGGGCCCTGGGCAGCCTGGTCTAGCATTAAATGTGGAGGTTAGTGGCCCTGCATGTGGCAGGGGTGTTGGAGATTCATGATCCTTGAGGGCCCTTCCAACTGGCCATTCTGTGATTCTGTGATTCTGTAGACAGGTGTTGTCTTTTCTGGGTAAAAAAATGGCTGAGGAGCTGGACCCAGAGAGTGGTGATAAATGGATTTAAATCCAGATGGGGAATAATCAAAGAATCACAGAATCACAGAATCATAGTCATATGTTCTGTAGGGGTCAGTACTGGGGCTTTATTGATCTGGATGAGAGTATTGAGTGCATCCTCAGTAAGAATGTAAATGACGCCAAGCTGGGAGGAAGTGTCAATCTGCTTGGGAGAAGGAAGGCCCTATAGAGCAATCTGGACAGGCTAGATAGATGTACTGAGACCAGTGGGATGAAGGTCAATAAGACTAAGCCCCAGATCCTGCACTTTGGCCACAGGAAATGCTACAGGCTTAGGGCAGAGTGGTTGGAAAGCTGCACAGAAGGAAGGATCTCAGGATGTGGGTCAGCAGCCAGCTGAACATGAGCCAGCAGTGTGTCTAGGTAGCCAAGAAGGCCAAGCATCCTGGCTTGCATCAAAAAGAGCAGAGTCAGAGAAGTGATTGTCCCCCTGTACTAGCATTTGAGACTACACCTCAAGTACTGTGTTCAGTACAAGAAAGACAGTGTGGCCCTGGAGCATGTTCAGAGGAAAGCAATGAAGCTGGTGAGCAGTCTGGAGCACAGGTCTTACAAGGAGCAGCTGAGAGAATTGGGATTGCCTAGTCTTGAGAAGAGGAGGCTCAGGGGAGACATTATCACCTTCTTTAACTCCCTGACAGGAGGTTATGATGAGGTGGCTGTCAGTTTCTTCTCCCACATAACTAGCAATAAGAGGTAATGGTTTCAAGTTGTGCTAGGAAGATTCATGTTGGATATTAGGAACAAATTCATCTCTGAAAGTGGTAAGGCATTGGATATTCAGGGAGGTGGTTGAGTCACCATACCTGGAGGTGTCCAAGAAAGGTGCAGATGTAGCCATTAGGGACATGGTTTAGCAGGCATGATCAGCTTTCATCCTCTTTGCAGCACATCAGTTGTGCAGAAAAATAAATAAATAAAGACCCTACATTTAATTTATCTCTATGTGACGGCAATCAGAACAACATGGAGTTACTGAATTCCATAACAAATGATAGAAAAAAAATAAAAAATGGAGGCAGGTCAAGAGAACCTGGGCTCATTCCTTAATGACTTCATTGAACAACATTTTTTTTCTTTTAGCAAATATGTCACACTTTTATTTGTTCAAATCTGTACCTCCTCATCAGAGACAATTTCTACACAATAAAAATTCAGAAGTATGCACAATACACAAAGGCTGAAGATCAAAACAAATAATTACCCCTTTACCATAACCAAAACTGATAAAACACCCTGCAATGAAGGAAGAGTAAACTATTTGTTCACATATTCTTCCTAATGTCATTAAATGATAACTAGTTTGATAGCCAAAGGAGATAAAGTTGACATCAAATAATGACAACATAACTGTGGTTGGTACAAATATTTGAGTTCCGGTAAATTTCTCAGGCTCAATTTTGCTTGTAGTCAGCATTTAAGTTATAGTGACATAACCTACTAACAGTAAAATAACTGTCATGGTGTCCTTCTAGTAAGATGAAACATTCTGCTTGTTGACTTTCTGTGATTCAAGATGTATTTTCCATTGGTTTCCATATACATTGTTAAACCTAAGGCAATAAATAATTTTCTAGACCTTTTCTACCGAGATTGCTTTTCAGGATGGAATTTTAAAATGCTGTTTTGCTTTGGGTGCACAAAATGCATATTCTGATCTATTGAATCAGATGGTAAAATCAGGCAGTTCTAGATGTGGATATGAAAGCAGAAGTCACTGCACTGCTATTGAAAAGGCCTTTTTTTACTATGTAAGGTAATACCTGCATTGATCCTTCCCTAACCTACTGCATCCAAATGAGTCAGACAAGCCTGAACAGCATTAATGGTAAGTCTGCACCTAACATCCTCATTATCCCACATCGTTTCACAGCTCAGTGGATGGTTACACAGATCATGTCTGGGAGCAAAAGGAGGCTACAATGGGAGGGCCAGGGCAGGATGCTGGTGACCCCAGGAGGGTCAAAACATACTCAAGGGACACAACCCTGCCGTATGTCAAAAGCAGGGCAGTGGTGGAAGCACCAGGACCCTGTTGAGGCTGAGCAGACACCGTGTCAGGTGACAAATCCCATTAATTACAAATCCCATTAATTAATTTCATGGAAGAAACATAAAAGCTGGCTTGCATCAATATTGACTCCCAAATTAGCTTTTCAGCTCCTGAACACTGATCAGGCACTACTGTGTAACAGAAACACTGGTAACCTTGCTCTGAAGCCACACTGGTATTCATAGAAAAAGCAAAATACACAGCTTCTTCATAAATTGACATGCAAACAAAATTTGTGTGGGTAGAGGTCTCTGAACATCAAATGAAAAGGCAAATCTAACACCCAAGCCAGATGTCTATATGAAATTTAAATCAAGTTTAGCATGTATTGTTTCTGGAACCAATTGAGGCTTCTCTAACATTTCTGAAACAATGTATTACAAATATCTTTGAAAATCTGGAAGCTGATCCAAAAGAAAAGCAGCTATATTTTTAATTGTATTTAGGTACTCTATCTCTTGTACTTGTACTTGTAGACACAAAAATTGGGTTCAAGGGAAAAGCATTAGAATCATAGAATCACTCAGGTTGGAAAAGACCTTAAAGATCATCAAGTCCAACCATGACCTAACCATATTATCCTAACGACTCTTTGCTAAATCATGTCCCTGAGCACCACATCAAAATGGATTTTAAACACATCCAAGGAAGTTAACTCAACCACCTTCCTGGGGAGCCTATTCCAGTGCTTAACAACCTTTTCTGTAAAGAAGTTTTTCCTGATATCCAACCTAAACTAACCCTGGCGCAACTTGAGGCCATTTCCCCTCATCCTGTCACCTGTCACCAGTGAGAAGAGACCAACCCTGCTCACACTGTAAGCTCCTTTCAGATACTGGAAGAGAGCACTAAGTCTCCCCTCAGCCTCCTTTTCCCTAGACTGAACCATCCCAGTTCCTTCAGTCTCTCCTCGTATGGCATATTCTGCAAGCCCCAGAAGTCTTATGAAAAAAAGAAACAACACATTTTTAAGATTTTCTAAGTGGATCACAAGAAATCAGGGTGGAATGCATGGTTTAAAGGAATTTATCCAAACTGCTATTGATCACTAAATCTGTGTCACTACTATCAGTTAATTAGAATCGAAAACAGCTTTAAAATCAGGAGGAAAAAAATGCTAAATTAATTTGTTTTTACAAAGAAAAATATTTATTAAAGTTTCTACGTATCCATGTTCTGTTTTTTAGTATTTTGTATGAAAATGTCTACATAAGTTTCCTCCAGTGATAATGCTTCTTTTTACTTCAAATTCTACTCTTGTTCTTATCCTAACCAAAATGCATGTCTGGCTGCACAGTCATGAATACAGCTGCTTTCTTCAATAACAACATCTGATATGACACACTGCTACTCTGCTCATAGCACCTGCTACACTGATGGTGAAACTGGGCACATTGCTCAGATAATTGTTTTTGCTGCTTAGCTTTGGCTTCAATAAGAGGAGGATGGAATAATTCACTGTAGATTTACACCTTGGTGCAACTATTTACTGCTTATTTGTCATGAGATTTGGAACCACTGCTTCTTACCTAATTGTTACATGTCTTGAAGTACTTATTATTAGTATCCTAAGCACAGCTGGAGCAGTCTAAAAAGGGAGAACAGAATTTCCAGCCTGCACAGATTGCTTTAGACAGGATGCATTCAGGGGCATTAAAATCCTCAGACTTCATGACTCTGCAATCCTCAATGCCATGTGCAAATGACAGATCAAGACCTGCTAAATACTACACCCACTCAAACTACAACGAGCATCCTACAACAGACAAAATTTACTCAGAGATACTGTCAGAAACTCCAGAAAGTGAAGTCCCTTAAAAAGCTGCAGTTTTAGCTCCTACCAGCAGATGGCAATACATTTGATTTAGTCATATGTTAACGCAAGAGACCCATTCACCACGAAACCTGCGAAATATTATGGTCTCACTACTTCAGAAAGCTGATTACTCAAGCAGTAAAAACCATGGAGAGTGGCAGATTCACCAGAAGTTCACATTAGCATGAGGGACCTCTGCTGGCTGGAGAGATGGATTGACAAGAGCTTCATGAAGGTCAACAAGTAGCCTAGAGTACTGCTTTTGAAGAGGAACAACCCCAGCCACCAGGACATGCTCAGGGATACCCAATTCAAAGGCAGCATTGCAGAAGGGTACCTGGTGGTCCTGAGAGATATCAAGTTGAGCATGAATAAGCAATTTGACCTTACCACTATGAAGGCTAATTGTATCCTAGGCTGCATGAGGCAAACTATTGCAGGCAGATCAGGAGAGGTTATTCTTCCACCCTAATCATATTAGTCAGGCCATATCCGGAGTTCTGTGTTCAATTCTGAGGTCTCCAGTAGAAGACAGATATTGCAATACCAGAGAGAGTGTGACTCAGGGCCACTAAGATGATGAAGAACTAAAACATTTCTGCATGGGAATAGGCTGAAATGCCTGGGACTCCTTAGCCTGGAAAAGAGAAGTCTCAGAGATTTCACCAAATGTCCATAAATACCTGAAGGAAGAATGAGACTGGAATCAGACTCCTTCCAGCGGTGACCACTGACATGATAAGATGTAATGGACATAAACTGCAACACAGGAGGACAAGTCTAAACATCCATAAGCATTTGTTTAGTGGGCAAGTGACTGAGCATTGGCATAGGTTGCAGAGAGGAAAAAACATTCCACAATTCTGTGAAAAGAGGTAGCATGAAATTAAACCATGTTAGTTTTGTGCCATGTCTTTTCATGACTTGTTCAGATTTCAACTGATCTGTCATTTGGAAGGCAGAGATTAAATGTGATTCTTAGCTGATATGACAGTGATATAAATAACATCCTCACCATTTTCAGTATGTTTGTACGCTTAAAATGAAACAAATATCAGAACAACACCCAGACTGCAGTTAAGTGCAGGAGATAAAGACTCTGAAGATAGTCAAATTCTGGTGTTTCTTGCAAATTGTGTTTCTTTGGTAGGTGTTTCTAAGACTAAATGGTCACCAATGGGTAGAAAGTACATTACTTGCAGACATAAACTAGAAACATAAGCAAGAAAGATGCATACACTGGAGATCAACTATTCTTCCATCAAAGTAAAAAAGCAGATTTTGAATGACAAATAAAGTCCAGTTTTCCTTCGGAATCAGTCACATTAAATTACTTAACTGAATTGTTCTTCAATATCTATGACTATTACTCTAATCATCACCATCATCTTTGAAAATTTCTATTTGAGTATATAGAGATATTAGCTGTTTTCCAGTAACTGTGTGTACATTGTTTATATGCTTCAGTAGAGACACTTGAACTTCTATCCCAAGATACCTGCAAAAGGCAGCAGAAGAGCAGAAATAAAATGATTATAACAAGCAAGGAAGATGGATGAAGAGATAGGTTTAGTGTTTGAAGCCTGGTTTGATGGCTTTGTAGAGCAATGAGCTGGGTGTGGGCTTCTATTCTAGGTATAGTGGGAGATAAGGGGATCCTCCATGGAGAGTACAGTGAAGAATCTACCCTGCAGTCTTGGATAAAGGGATCTGCACCGCCAAACTGAAAGTTGTTGTGAAGAAGCTGATGTGAAAGTATATGTGAGAAAATTAATTAATTAATTATGTGGTACAGCTGTAAGTATGATATATGAGAAGTGTCGATAAATGGCACTCCAGAGTACATAGCATCAATACATCTTCCTGAAGTTTTCAAGGACAGCTAAAACTTGCAACTGTACATATCTACTGAGAGTTGTGCACTGCTCTTTACGCACAGGAGAAGTCTGAATATTTAGGGATGTTGCAAATGCAAGTGAAGGAACTGAGCATCTCCATACCAGTACATACCAGGAGCCCAGAGATGTCTAATCTGCACAGGTAGCCTCCAGGACTTACCATTCCTGGAGGTCAGCTTCCTCCCACAGGCACTGGAAGAACCTTGTTGCCTTTATTCTTAACGCCCTGGGGAAGCTGCAAAAGTCAGTCAGTCAACAGGGAAGTCATGCAGGCCATTCAGGTGCTAATACAGGAAAGTGGTTTACAAAAACAATCAGCAGATGATAGCTGTTGTCTGAATACACAGACCCTTACTGGTCTTTGACAGGATTCAACTTTTCTAAGACTTCTTCATTAAAGAGTTATTCTACCAACTCTGTGGATTTAAAACTACAGCTGACCATGTTTTTGATTTTGTTTCCCATGGGTTGAGATGTATCAAAATGGTTCAAGGGGCAGTGATGCAATAAGGATGCAACTTGCAGTGCCTGGCCATTGAACAAACCTGGAGGTGGGGAGACAGCACTGGAAAAGTCAGAAGATGCAGTAAAACTTTCCAGTGAACCAGTGAACTTCTTCACTGAAGAAATGAGCATCGAAAAACTCATGAAATACAAATATTTCCTTAATGTTACGACTCACATAGTAGCTAAATCCTAAACTTGAGGGATGACTTTTTCAATCATGTTTGGCCATAGACTATTTTATAAAATTATTTCGCATCTCAGCCTTTTTTTGTTTTGATGGGGATTTTTTTGGTGGGATTTTGGGGTTGGTTTTTGTTTTTTGTTTGTTTTGTTTTGTTTGAAGGGAGAGGGACATTTGTCTTGTAATGATGAGGTTTTTTTAGAACTTATAATTTTCATGTTCTTCTAATTATGAAGAATAGTTTTCATTGTCTTCAATGCATGTAAATACAATACATGAATTTAAGAAGCACAGCGGAGGTATGGAGAAGAAGCATTTATCTGGAGCCTTTCAGAATAGTTCTGCAAATAAGGTATGATTAAACTATTCTTTCTTCTAGCACAGAGTGGAATAAAAGTTGTTTACATTAGTCACTATTTGAAACATCACTTTCAGAGATACAAGGTATTTGATGAAGGGAACTTAACTGCACTTTCACTGGTGTAAACCAGTGCCTTAAAGAACATACTCCACCAAATTAGGCAAATGAGATCAGACTTCTGTCATGGGAAGGAAAGAATGAAGTTCAAGAGCCTCCAAGCCTCTAGTAACATTTTCATGATATTCAGGACTTTCAATTAAGTCAGCCTTGTATTCATATTTATGGACTCAATCCCATCATCTGGATCATCAATAAAGATATTGAAGAGGACAGGCCCGAGCACCAACCCCTGAGGAGCACCACTCGTGACCAGTCACCAGCTGGATTTAGCTCCATTCACCACCGATCTCTGGGTCCGGCCATCCAGCCAGTTCTTTACCCAGCAAAGCTTGTAACTGTCCAAGCCACGGGCTGCCAGCTTCTCCAGGAGAAAACTGTGAGAGACAGCGTCAAAGGCTTTGCTGAAGTCTAGGTAGACTACATCAACAGCCTTTCTCTCATCCACCAGATGGGTCACTTAACCATAGAAGAAGATCAGGATGGATGAACAAGCAGGTCCTGCCTTTCATGAATCCATGCTGGCTAGGCCTGATTCCCTGGTTATTTCACAAACCAGGGGATCATCCCTCAAAATGATCTGCTCCATAGCCTTCCCTGGCACAGAACTCAAGCTGACAGGCTTCCCAGATCCTTCTTATGACCCTTCTTGTCGATGGGAGTCACACTGGCAAGTTTCCAATCCTCTGGGACCTCTCTAGTTGACCAGGAATGCTGATGGATGATGGAAAGTGGCTGGGTTACCACTCTGCCAGCTCCCTCAGCATCCTCAGGTAAATCCCATCTGGTCCCATGGACTTGTGACAGTTCAGGTGAAGTTGTAGGGCTCTGAGAGTTTCCACCTGAACTTGGGGGGTTCATTCTGCTCCCCATCCAAGACTTCCAAATTAGAGGCTAGAGAACCCTGAGGATAATTGGTCTGACTTTTAAAGACAGTCATGAAGAAGACATTGAGAACCTCAGCCTCTTCGTCAGTGTTCATGGTCCCCTATGCATCCCGTAAAGGATGGAGATTCTCCTTAGTCCTCCTCTTACTGTCAATATATTCACAAAATGCTTTTTATTCTCTTTTATCCCTACCGCCAAGTTGAGTTCAAGATGGGCTTTTGCCTTTCTAATTCTCTTCCTGCACATCCTAACAAATTCCTTGTACTCAACTTGTCTTTCCCTTCTTCCACTGGAGGTAAATTCTCTTTTTCTCCTGAAACCTCAGGAAAAGCTCCGTGTTCATCTACGCCAGTCTTCTTCCTCACTGGTCCATCTTACAGCACAGGTGTACGGCCTGTTCCTGTGCCTTTATGACTTCCTTCTTGAGGAGCACCCAGCCTTCCTGGACCCCTTTACCCCTCAGGACTGAATCCCAAGGGACTCTCCCTACCAGAGTTCTGAACAGTTCTAATCCACCCTCTGGAAGTCCAAGACAGTGGTTTTGCTGCCTCCCCTACTGACTTCATCAAGAATTGAGAATTCTACCATTTCAGGATCACTCTGTCCAAGATAGATCCTGACACCACATCTCCCACCAGTCCTTCTGTGTCTGCGAACAGCATGTCTAGCGGGGTACCTCCCTTGGTAGGCTCTCTTACCAGCTGAGTCAGGCATACACTCTAGAAACCTTCTAGACTAATTCTGTGCTGCACTGTTTTTCCAACAGGAAAGTTGAAGTTCCCCATGAGAACAAGGACTAGTGATCATGCAGCTTCTGCCAGCAGTTCATTTTAGGCACTTCAAACTCACTTAGTGCTTACTATGTATCAGATTTTCCTGGTAAGTCACAAATGATCTTCCCATTGCAGGATTTCAGCACATCTCTATTTCTGATAGATCATTGTCAGTTTTTTTAGAAGTTATTATGAAACTTTTGAAAGATACAAGTTTCACTTGTCTCTTTTGTAAGATACAAGTTTCACTTGTCTCTTTTGTAGAACAGTACAGGAAACTGAGCAGAGCTAAAAACCAAGGCTCTGCCTCAACGGTATTCAAACTCTCTATTCAAATTCAGCAGTAAAATATAGGACAAAAATCTTGAAATAGTGCTTTTTTTTTGAGCTATACAAAACCCTGACATCAGCAAAGAAACATAAGAGCACATTAATTTATGGGATCTCCAGTTCTACAAGCCAGGGCAGAAAAACTGTGGTCTTACTTCTACTATACTAATATTCTGATCAGACCAGGTAAGGAATGCAAATAAAACCAAATAGCAATGATGTATTTTCAGTATGCAAGCTTTTTTCAATTTGGATATAGACATTGCAAAAAATTTTGCATTGCTCATATTTCTTCCACCCCCACTTTTTGTTAGTAGCCAACAATAACACTGCTACTCTATAAATTTATTTTGAAGTTTTGCCATACTCATACTCTTAAAATAGTTCATCTACAATCATTCGAACATTATCTTAGATAGTCCTCATCAGTACTTATAAAGACATTCTTTAAACTTTAAATGCTAAAAAGCATATAAAAGCATTTTGTATTTTGGAACTTAGACTCAGCATTTCTGAACAACTGTGGCTGGAACACATTAATGAAATGATGAAGGAGGCTTTTTTGTTGTTCTTGGTTTTTTGTTTTGTTTTGGTTTTGTTTTTTTGTTTTTTTGTTTTTTTTTTTTTTAATTTATTCCAAATTCTATATATGAATTGCTGCTTCTTACCTTTCTTAATTCAGAATTAGCACGGCAAGATTGGGCTATGCTTAGGAAATGGCTGCAATTAATGTGTTTTTGCCTTCACCTTCAGTCAGAAAAAGAAGTTCAAAGACAAGCTGAAGTGAAAAAAATCACAAAGAAGAAGTTAGATCCATAGGAATGATTCATAGGAATAGACAGAAAACCTGAAGTGACCTCAAGTGTTTCAGTCTTTTGAGAAATCCTGCTAGTTTTTATCTACTGATCTTTTACAGTCCCCTGAATGATCTGATAGTATGCTGGACTTCTTCATGGAGAAGGAGCTTCTATTGCATATGAGACTTGAGACTACTACTATCAGTGTACTGGGTGATTTTAGGTTGTACATCTCAACTTTGTGCTCTTGCTTCCTCACTACTTACACGGAATTACCACTGCCCTGAGACCTATTGATAGAAAACTACATAGAGGCAAGCTGGGTTGTAGCACATGTGCTACAGCAAGCATTTCTCCTTCAAAAAATTAGCAGCCTTGTTATGCTGGTGCAGACTAAGCATGAGAATTTTATAGTCCTTTTGTTTCTTCTATTTCTACTTGTGAATTCTATTGCTACCTCCTATTGGGTTTTAGGAATTCATTGAAGCATCCAATACAGTCATATTGCAGGGGTTACTTACTGTTAGCAGTTTTATGTGTTGTTTTCTTTTTTATGAGCTTCTTTGTGTGCTGAATTAAGCCTTCAGAAATTATAGTCACTTCCTGTGGGCTACAAAGAGACACTGATGAACAGAGCCAGAAAACTGCAGCAGTCTGCCCAGATGACCAACAGAAGCCCTGGATCAGGTGATTATCAAAGCACATGCTTGCTCTTAAGCACGGAAGCAGCCTTATCCATCAAAACACTTAGATGCCTAAATGACTAATCTTACTCCCGCTTAACAAACGGCATAAACATGAGGTGTTTCATTTTCAGCAAAGGTAATGCTAAACCTCTCATGAAGAACAGATCACGTCAAGCCCAACCAAATGCTCCAGAGTCCCCAGTTCAGACACTGGAGATTCATGGGAGCCTTCCCACAGATGATCAGGCACAGTTGTTGCAATTCACTATTTCACTACTCTGGTTTCACATATGTAACTCCCCTGAAAACTGTTTTCACACCTATAAAAGTAATGCAGCATTGAGCAAATTTCATCTCTTCTGTGAATTTTTTTTTATCTTAACATTGTACTTGGTTAAAATAAATGATAAACCTAACATAAATTTATCTCTTCACCTTATTCTCTTGTAATATTTTTTTTTCCTTTTGTTTTCTCTCCTATTTCTTGCCCTGATAATCTAATTAAAAGCAAAATAAAACAAATGGATTATATGTTCTCAACAATATATTTTGATAAGATTGAATATTAACAGATTTCATTATTGAAAGATCTGAAGAAGTTGCTTAATTAATAGGGCCTGTTCAATCATAAATTGCACCTTCAAAGGAACCTTGCAAATTTTAATTGTTATATTTTACGTGTAAGGCCTAGTGCAGTTGCTCAGGTAGAATGATGGGTTTGAACAGACAAATAACCAAGAAAAAAGTATATCAGCTGATTTTCACAGCTAGAATTTTAAACTAAGGTAGACTAGTTCTCTTCCGAAAAGTTACTTTTGTACTAATCTGCTTTTTCTTTTTATTTGATTTGTAAAGTCAAATGTCATTCACATACTTATGTAATACAAAAAAAAAAAAAAAAAAAAAAAAAAAAAAAAAAAAAGGAAAATCACCTACTATGTGCTGTAGGTATATTTTTGATTAAATTTTTACTAGCTCTATTATGTTACATAATCAGTAATCTCTCTAGCTTTTTTTCTGAATGAAATGGTTCTCCATAAACACAATATTAATCAGTGTATTTTGACTTGGTCAGATTTAGTATTATTATTGGGAATTGTGTTATTTTGTTTTGCGCTTACCATCAAAAGGCAACTCATTCTTATAAAATACCATGTGCAAGGCTCCCAGGGAAATTAAATTGCTATTGTCAGTAAAGTCAAATGGGTGCAAGATACACAGCGTAATATTGCCAGTGATGGACTTCTGTAAGGCCTTTAATACCTTCCCACACAACGTTCTTGCCTGTAGAATGCAGACACATGGATTTGATGGATGGACTACTCAGTGGATAAAGAAATGGGTGGATATATCTAAAGTTATCCATATACAAAGAACTGCAATCAATGGCTTACTGTCCAAATGGAAACTAGTAGTGAGTGGTGAGCCCTTCAGGAGCATTTTGTTAATGAAGGTGGGCCAAGTGCACTCTTAGCAAATTTGTAGGTGACTCCAAGCTGAGTGATGCAGATGACACCAAACTGAGTGGTGCAGGTGATAAAACAGCAGGAAGAGACGTCATCCAGAGGGATCTGGACAAGCTGGAGAAGTGGGCTGATGATCACCTAATGAGGTTCAAGAAGGCCAAGAGCAAAACACTGGCACCTGACCTGGCGCAATCCCCAGTATCAGTTCAGTATGGGCCACTGACTAATTGACAACAGAGAAAGACTGACTGACAGCAGAGAAATACTGATTCAGTGTATCTTTGGTTGAAAAGCTCAACGTGAGTCAGCACTGTGCTGTATCAGAAACGTGATGAGCTGGATTCTGATTCTCCTCTCTATTCTTGCAAGACAACATCCAGCACAAGACAGACTTGGAACTGTTGGAGTGAGTCCATGAGGCCAAGAAGATGGCTGGAGCACCTCTCCTAAAAGAAATTATAACCAGGATTTACATTGTGCTATGCCTCCAGTTTCTTATGGAGTGAACAATCTAATACGTGAGGTTTGTTAAAACTTCGCATCTCCCATTATTTGTGTGCTTTTATCGTAAGCCAACATAAAGAGCACTACCACTGTAAAATGTACTGCAGACCAATTATCAACTTGGGACAATATGCCAGTTACAGTAATTAACTGCATTGATCAGTGCTAGTTATAAAAATTAACATGTGCTATTGTTTACACAACACCCAGTGATTTAAGAATTGAAGCTGTCCTTCCTGTTTTTAACCTCACTGCTCTGTCCTATGAGAGTTGTGCTATTCTTGTAGAGAATGCCAAGTCTACCTAGGTTATTCACTGCCTCATGATCTAAGAAAAGATTGCAATAGACCATCAGTGCCCTCCCAAACATTTTAGATTAATCCATTTTTGGTGACCGAGGGCCATGTAAGAACAGTTTCCAGAGAAACAGCATATATAAGGGCAAAAAAAAAAGTCCTCTAGACACCGTTTTTAGTCTTTTGGAGAGGGCATACAGCATAAAGGAAGATATTTGCTAAAATGCAGAAGAATAGCTGGTGAGTTTCAGAAAGGATGTTTATGTGTTTAGGCACTTAATCCTCACTGAAGTTAGAGGATCTTAGTCAGTTAGAGGCAGTTTCCGATGACATCTTTCTTTGAGCACCCAAACACTGAGCCACTTTAAATCAGTGTGTACTTATGAAAGCATTGGCACCAGCAATTAATATCAGCCTCCACAATGAGTCACAGCTGCTGAAATGTGTGTGGGAAAGCTTGCTGCAAAGGCAGAGACTGCCTCTGGAAACCATTCCACCTACATTTTTTATTTTAATTTCCTCTAATTCCATAGAATTCAAAAAATATATATATATACTACTAACCATTTGAAACTCTATGCCAAAGGTCTATGCAGAATTTCTAAGTTAAAATAATTTTACATTACAAAGGCCAGTACCAAACTGACAATAGTCCCACCAGCAATGTTATTATTCATTGTCTACAGGCTAACACTTTGGAAAGTCTGCTCCACTTTCCTCCTCAGTTTTTTGTTCCCTTTGTGATTTGTCTCACTCAGCCAGAATTGGACTGCAACTATATAACACTGGATAGAGCCATGCTTGTTCTACATCTGCAGCTGCAACCAGCATAGCTGGACAGCTCAACAGACTTTTACTTTGTATATGTTTCAACAGATGACCAGTAAGTGAGGAGGAGAGTTACCAAAAGAGAAATATTTTATTAAAAATATCTTCACGATCTGGCACAAATTTTCCTTTTGACTCCTTTATTGCCTTGATTTCACTTTTCAAATCATAAAGCCTTTTTAGAATTTTACCCAGACATAGACAACTTCCTTCAGAAAAGCAAGTGATGACCCCATAATCAGCATCCATACTTCTAAGGAACTCCTAGAATTGGTGACGATTTGGTCTTCTGGACCTTGTGAAATTCACAGCTTTGAAAACAATTTGCATGAACTTATCCATATTTAAAGCTTTTGCACATAAATTTTCTTGATGTCTGATGCAGTGAAATTTCATCAAATGGGAATTACCTGCAGAAATGGTATCATCTCCTATTAATTTTATAAGTCCCTTTTTTTTCTACCATGCACCAGGGCACCATCAGTAGCTATACCAGATTTGTTGACAATGGTTAAAGAAAATTGCTTTAATGTAATTTCTAGTGACACATACAGATCAAGAGTTTAGTTGTGCCTTTCAGTGGCACCACAGAAGCTGTTTCTTCAGTGATATTCTATTCATTATCAATACCTCTACTGAAAATGGCAAGTTGAGCTGTATCTGTAGCATGAGTGCTTTTGTCTATCGCCAAAACATAAAATTTGAAATTTCGCCAAATTTTTTTTGATAGATTTTCCTGTTTCTTCAGTTCACCTGGTTATAGTCTCATGAGGCAGACTGATTCTAGAAAAATCCTTTTTTTTTTCTTTTTTTTAACCAGGACACAGTATATTTGTCATGGTTTCTATATACTGTTTAACAAATTCACCATCAGGAAACAGTTTTGATTCTTCTTGTGATCAGATCACCTAATTAGCCTTTATAACAAAGTCCATTTAAGTTTTATTTTTTATTTTTTTTAATGTTTTGTTGAAATGGCAGATTATTTTACAGTTCTGTTATTTTGTCTTTAGAAAGCATTCCTTTATATGCGTCGAATTCGGCAGCATGTTTCTGTATTTAGCGTCTTTTCAAATTGCAATCTTTGAAAACTGACACAATTTCCTTGCAAATTAAGCACAGTGCCATATTATTTGTCAGCCCTCCATTGTTCCTTCCCCATGTCCCAGGGCCAGGTTGGGCCACTTGGTGGGCAGAGTTGCTGCCATGATGATGCAGTAGTAAGGCTGCAGGCCGCACTGTGAGCAGTGCTGGGCCGCATGCGGTTGCGGGTAGGTCATGGCTGCCTTAGGGCATGAGCCTCATCCCCTTCAGGGATCCTCTTTTGTCAACCACAGTTTCCTTCATCCATCCGGAGCAGCCTCAGTCCAGCAGGACAAAGTAAGCCCAGCATGTTTAGCAACAGAGCAAAGCGCTGTTGTGTTCTTAGCTGTCGCAAACACCTGTCTTCGCTTTAATCCCCTTTCCTGGGCTGCTGGTACTTGCTGCTGAGCACTGAAAGCACGAGGGTGGCAGCTGGACCCCTCTATGGGAGCACATGGTAGCACGTGTCAGGTGCCGGGCAGCTGCAGGATCAGAGTGGGACAAGTCAGCTGCCAATCTCCTGTGATTTTGAATCCGTCATCTAGTGTCACCTGCTTATAGTGCAAGCAGGGGAGAGTGAAGGGAAGTAATCCAATACAGAGCACAGAGAAAGCTGTCCTGATCTGCAGACCTCCAAACCACCTCTTGCTAAGCACAGCTCCACCTTTATCGCAGTCTTTGTGCACAGTTGGTTGAAGTCTGCTCCTTTCCTGCTACACAAAAGGGAGGTGGGTTACCCTGAGGATTTGGAATTTGAAACTTTGCAAGGCTTCCAAAATCACTTGCTGATACTTAACTATTTTAAGAAAGCATTTGTTGCAACAGCTCAAATAGGCTATGCACAAAAACAAGTCTCCTGACTATTTGTTTGTGTGCACTGATTTTGAAGCTCTGCATGCATCAAGGCCTCATAGTTCTTCTGAGAGTATAGCCTGAGCCCTCCTCCAGCTTGGTGCACCGAACATATAAATCTTCAAGCTGTCACAGAGATCAAGTCTATGCTCAAACAGACCCATTTACCTGGTGAAACTTCTCAAGACAAGTGTTCAATCAATCTGTATTTGTTTTTACAGCTAAGTCATTGTGGAAGTAGGAGTAGCCCAGTTCTCAGGTCTGCCTCAGAATTTCAAAACAAATAGTGAGCAATGTGTGACATGACTCATTCATGTAATTGCAGGGTTTTTTTTTTCACTGGCACAGATGGGTATAGAGAATGAAAACAGAAAAAGCAGCACCAGCTGCTTTTGCAGGACTTCTTAAACCCGGTGACCACAGGAGCTTCTGCTGAGTCACCTTGCAGTATCTCCCAGCTAGCACTAAGCAGCCCTCTCCCACCAGACGCTTCCTCACACTGTTCCCTATTACTTGAGAAATTAATCAGACATTTACAGCACAGCAGCAGCAAAGCCTGAAAGTTATTTATTCTGAGGAGAAACCTGTAAATGACTTCAGCAGAGTCGGGACTCCCAGCTGCTTTGCCAGAATTTCATTTCTCATTCCCAGCAGGTATTCTGAGTAAGGCTGCCTGGACTAGTGAATATAGCAGGCAAGTAGGCAAGGAAATGCCAGATTTCCTCCTGACCTATTTTTGAGCAAAGAAAGCGTCTTTCCCCAGAGCTGATACCAGATGATGCTCCCAGTTAGCTGCATATAAAGTAAACAAGGTGGGGGCGGAGGGTGGGGTGTGTGTGTGCAGGGAGTGGTTGTGGAAGTAAAAAGTTTCTGCTTTCCATTCTGCTACGACTTGTTAACTTCATGTTTCAGCCAAAGCTGAGCAACTGCAAAAGCAATATGCTAGTGCTCCTTAGCAAAGCAGCTGTACAAAATGGGCTCCCTTTCCACCACACCAGCTTTACACCTCTGTCATTCCACTGACTTTAGTCAAGGTAACAGTAAGATTTTTGGTTTCAGCATGAAAAGCAACTCTGTAGTTTGGAAAGATCCATAAAGAAAAACAGAAAATCTCAGCGAAAAAATGTGCCTGAAGAAGCCTTCTCATGATGTTTTTAAAATACTTCCTGCTTTCATTGAGATAAAGCTGACAAATACAGCAAAATGGCATAAGGTGCTCAGGCACAGACATAAGGGGCTTACAGATATGTACCACAGTACTCTGTAGTTCGGAGTCCACCCTATCCTTCAGACAGTTCCAGCCGTCTCTCATCAGCAATGCAAGAAAGTTGACAGTGAGTAAAGTAGTTGGCATTCCTGACTGTGCAGAAAAAGAACATCAAGAGGTTTATCTCACAATGTCTTCCAACCTCCCTTTCAATAAATGCAAGAAAATGTGGAAATCAGCAAACCATACTACTTTGCAGTGTCAAATAAGTAGAGTTTCCAGTAGTAAGTGGAGTTAGGTTTCTGCTTTCTTTTTACTCACTCACATCATTCTCCTGAGAAGACCTCACAACTACTAGTCCGAAACACTTTGCATTTTTCTGTATAATGTCCTATCAACATTCTACCTATAAAAAAATTCAACTACACAATTCTGTATCTTCCTGTTATAGTTTTTATCAAGTCTCAGTTATGCAGGTGGAATTGCCCCAGAAATGCAACCTAGTGTTAAGGCTTTTTATATTGGAAATCATGGAAGTTTCCAGTGTTCATACAAGCAACTTGTCACCATCTGACAAAATGGTGTGACCCTCAGATAGCAGTTCAAAACAGCTTGTCATACCCCTTCCAGACATTCTCTGGAAGTCAGAATGATTTCTGATTATAATGGCCAGAACTATTAAGCAATCTCATTTATTAAAAACACAGGCATGGATTTGTGCCTCTCTCCACATGCAGCAAAATGAGTAAAAGCTTTTCTCTAGGACTTGTACTACTTCTACTACTCTAAGACTTGTGTCTTATGATGTGTAACGATCACACAATCAAATCTGAATAAAACAAGTCTAATTGCAATGCTTTATGACATCATATGTCTGACAAAACAGACATTAATCATGAAACAGAAGAATTCTTGGCAAGCTTTCAAAGCTACTTCAGAAATTGTTAGAACCCAGTGTTGAGTCATGAAAGGGAGAAAAAGTCAGAGACAATAGAAGCACTGCTCAGCCATGTTAATCATTCCTTTAGCATGCTATGTGGTGGACCAAACCGGCAAAGAAGAGCAGGTAAAATTAATGTGGTACATGACTGCTAGCAGATCAGCTCTCATTTTATAGTTTGCTAACAATATATTGCAGAGATGGCAATTTTTTTTTTTTTTTTTTTTGTCTTTATTTTTCCTTTAAAAGGAGAAGAAGTTACAGAGATGAATTACAGGTTGTTAAGTTTTACACAGCACCAATAGTCTTCATGATTACTACATTTTCTGTATATTTCTTGAGGATCTTCCATTCCTGTGATCACAAAACATAAGAAATTGAATGTATTGATACATTTAATCATATTTATTGAAGTGCATCGTGTTAATTTGGCATTTGCCCATGCTTGTGTCAGTGGCATGTAATACCATTTTTCTAGGCCTCCCTTGAAGAGAGGGAAGAGAGATTATTTCCCAGGCAGGTGGAACTCTGTCCTTTTTCTTTCTTCTCACATACATAATGGAGAGCTCTGGCCTCTGTGAAGACACCCATCTTCCAAAGATAGCACAGAGACAGTGGGGTGCACAACCACAGTGTTGGAAAAATCGTGTTCACTCCTGCTCACACTGGAATATGTCTGTTGAAGTCTTGTGAAGTCTGTATTATCTATTGCCTTCACCATACATACAGACAAAAAGCATGCAAGGAAATGACACAACCATGTATGTCAAAACATTTGAGTTGGATACTCTCAGTTGACAGTGATGGGCAGTTGCAGTCATTCAGGCATACTGGGATAAGAATATATGTAATAAGAGCCTCTAACAACAATACTGGTGCTAAAATAAATGCTCATCAGGTTGCAGTATAAATTTCCTTATAAATATGGCTTTCACTAACTGATACGTCTTTCTTCATTCTCTAGATCTATTCATGAAAAAAATTTGGTATGCAAATGTATTGATGATCAACTGGCTAAAGGACTACGTTATTTTTTACATTGTTTACTTGAGTTTTATAATGAGTGATATAAAATCAATCCAACAATTGAAATGTAATATGAGTATATACAAGACAGCTGCAGTAACAATGAGCTGTGATCTCCTATTCTGACCCTGCTCATTAGTCAGCACATTTGCTGAAAACATGTACATGTTTCTCCAATTGGTAAAGCTGAGTGTCCTCAATAATTTCAAGTAAGTGATAGTCTGAAATGTCATACATGTATATTTTTTAAGTTGAAGTGTTAAATTATTTGCAGTGTAGGTCTCTTTTAAATATACACACAGGACAGGGAGAGAAGCATAATCTCCTGATAGGGTGTTATTTATTTACTCTGCAGGAAAGAGAACTTTTTAAGAAAAATGGTCATGAAAAAAAAAAAAAAAGAAGAAGAAACATTTGAGAGAAAGCTTCTTCATCCTCCATGAAGCAATAATACAAGTTAACACATCTTGATGTGGTTCTGAATTGCAACAGACATAACTGCAGGGCTGTTCTGTCCTGGTTATTTTTGTTTTGTTTTGTTTTTTACATTTTAAGAAATATTTTAAACAACAAATAACAAAATTGTGCAGCAAAACAAAACATAGTGTCAAGCTGACACAGAATGAAAAAGGTTAATACTAGCAAAAAAAGTCCATGCACTGCCCATAGCTATAACAATCACCAACCACATTACGCTTCCTATTTGAGACGAATCATTTATATCCACCTTGTCTTTATAAATACTTTCAAATATAACCTCCTTTTGATTGCAGATGGCTTACCAGGTCTGCTGAACAATGCATCTCCTTATAAATACTGACAAGAAAATCTGTATTGATAGAAAGAGGCCCAAGACTGAACTCCTGGTTATTACCCTGCATTTAATTTATAAGCTGTTGTGTTAGCATGAGCCACTTGAGCCACTCACATTTCATTCTCAGCTTGGCTGACTATAGCAAGTACAATTAAATATGGCATGAGGACTGCAGGAAATTCGTATCATAAGGAGATGGTTTATAAATTATAGAATCATAGATAGAAGGGACCTTAAAGGTTATCTATTTGACCTGCCTGACCACAGGCAGAGTTGCTACTCACTAGAAGGAAGGTTCTATATGATATGGAAATAAATACATACATATGGAAGGTTCTTATTTGGTTATCTGATTCACAGATTCACAGAAAGATAAAAACCTACATAAATTAAATATTCTGGAGTTCGGTGGACTTCTCGGCTAGAATACTGATATTCTCTTTGAAGAGACTTCCCTGAAGAGCATTCCCTAGTTCATTTCAAAATTGGCTTAGCCAGCAGAGTGACCTAACTTTTCCTGATATGGATACTTCACAGCTCATGTGATCTCTTCTGCTGGAGCAAGCCCTGGGGTGGTAACTTTTGCTGGGCAGATGATAGCAAAAAAAAAAGCTGCTAATGATAATCTCATCAGATTATCATTCAGAAGTGGTCAATCCCCACTATAGCTGACCTACAGTTCAGTGTTTAAGAGGCATTTGATCAACATCCTCATTATTATGCTTTATCTCTTGAAGTGGTCAGGCAGTCGGACTTCATGATCTTTGAAGGTCCCCTCCAACTGAGCTATTCTATTCAGGTCTTCTAAAGAATGATGGAGCCAGAAGTTGCTCGATGTGAATGTCATGAGAAAAAACAGTCTCCCTGATCATACAAGCTCATTTCCTTTAGACGTTTATAGATTAGCCACATTCTTAAACAGATCATGGAATCATAGAATCATAGAACCCTTAGAGTTGGAACTGACCTTTTAAGGTCATCTATTCCCACTTCTCTGAATCATAGAATCACAGAATTGCTTGGTTGGAAAAGACCTTAAAGATCATCAAGTCCAACTGCAACCAAACCATAGTACCCTAACAATCCACTGCTAAATCATGTCCCTGAGCACCACATCCAAACAGTTTTTAAACACATTCAGGGATGATGACTCAATTGCCTCCCTGGGGAGCCTATTCCAGTGCTTAACAACCTTTTCTGTAAAGAGGTTTTTCCTGATATCCAACCTAAAACTCCTCTGCAATGAACTGAGACATCAGCTAGATCAGTAGCCCAATACCTGGTCCAGCTTCACATTCACCTGTCTACAGAACCACAGAATGGTCAGGGTTGGAAGGGACCTAAAGGATCATGAATCTCCAATCCCCTGCTACATGCAGGGCCACCAGCCTCCACATTTAATACTATACCAGGCTGCCCAGGACCCCATCCAATCTGCCCTTGAACCTCTAGGGACGGGGCATCCACAACCTCTCTGGGCACCTGTTCCAGAACCTCACCACTCTCTCTGTAAAGAATTTCCCCTGACATCCAACCTAAGTCTTCCCTCCCTCAACTTAAAATCATTTCCCTTTGTCCTGCAGTTATCCACCCTTTCAAAGAGTTGATTCCCTTCCTGTTTGTAGACTCCCTTTAGGTATTGCAATGAGGTCACCCCGCAGTCTTCTTTTCTACAGGCTGAACAAGCCCAGCTCCCTCAGCCTGTCCTCACACAGGAGGTGCTTCAGACCCCTGATCATCTTCGTAGCCCTCCCCTGGACCCTCTCCAACAACTCCCTGTCATTCTTGTACTGGGGGCTCCAGACCTGGACACAGTTCTCCAGATGGGGCTTCGCAAGAGCAGAGTAGAAGGGGACAATCACCTCCCTGTCCCTGCTGGCCACCCCTCTTCTGATGGAGACCAGGATACCATTTGCCTTCCGGGTTGCAAGAGCACACTGCTGGCTCATGTTAAGTTTTTCATCTATCAGGACCCCCAGGTCCTTCTCTGCAGGGCTGCTCTCAAGCACCGCTCCTTCCAGTCTGTATGGATGCCTGGGATTCCTCTGGCCCAAGTGCAAAACTCTGCACTTTGCTGTGTTGAACCTCATCAGGTTCATGCAGGCCCACCTTTCAGGCCTCTCAAGGTCCCTCTGAATGCCATCCCTTCCTTCCACTGTGTCAACTGCAACACTCAGCTTGGTGTCCTCAGGGTGCACTCGATTCCGTCATCGATGTCATTGATAAAGATGTTGAAGAGCACCGGTCCCAGGACAGACCCCTGGGGGACACTGCTCATTACCAGCTTCTACCTGGACATAGAGCCATTGATGACCACCCTCTGTCTGCAGCCTTTCAACCAGTTTCTTATCCATCGAGTGGTCCACCCATCAAATCCACATTCCTCTAATTTGGAGATAAGAATGTGGTGGGGGACCATGTCAAAGGCCTTGCTCAAGTCCAGGTAAATGACATCAGTAGCCTTTCCCTTGTCCATCAATGCCATCACTCCATCATAGAAGAGTACCAGATTGGTCAAGCATGACCTTCCCATGGTGAAGCCATGCTGGAGGTCTCGGACCACGCACTCATTCCTCATGTGATCAAGCATTTCATCCAGGAGATCTGTTCCATGATCTTCCGAGGCACTGAGGTGAGACTTATCGGCCTGTAGTTCCCTGGGTCCTCCTTGCATCCTATCTTGTAAATGGGAGTGATGTGAACCTTCCTCCAGTCATCCGGGACCTCACCTGACAGCCATGACTTTTCAAATATGAGGGAGAGCGGCTCGGCAACCACCTCAGCCAGCTCCTTCAGACCTTGAAAGTCTCTTAAAAGAGTGAGGCAAAAAAAATTGCCTTCTCTTTGTTTTTACCAGCTTGCCTATGTCACTCAGTAGAAGGGGATACACACTCCTGGACTTTCCTTTTCTGGCTGAGGTACCCATACAAGCCTTTCTTATTCTTCTTGGCATCCCTTGCCAACTTTAGTTTAAGCAGGGCCTTTGCTTTCTGACTCCATCCCTACACAGCCTAGTAGCTTCCTTATAGTATTTCCTTAGTATCTTCACCTGTTGTGTGTTTTCATCTTGCTGTTCAGTTCAACCAGCAGTTCCCGGTTCAGCCACACCATTCTCTTCATTTCTTTTTCTGACCTGCTGTACCTGGAGATGGAGAGCTCTGCATGCTGAAGAAACCTTCTTTAAAGACCTGCCAGCTCTGCTCTGCACCCTAGCCCATGAGGACAGTTTCCCTGGGTGTTCTGTTTACTAACTCCCTGAAGAGCTGGAATTTAGATTTCTTGAAATTTAGCATCCTGTTTCTACTCTTTTCCTGTCTCATGTCCCTCCAGAGTATGAACTCAGCCATTGCCTGTTCACTACAGCTCAAGGAACCTCCAATCCTGATGTCACCAATCAGTTCACTTGCACTGGTGAGCAACAGGTGCAGTATTGCATTACCCTTGGTTCAATTACTTGACTTAGGGAGTTATCCTCAATGCATTCCAGGAGACTCCTGGATTGCCTGCAGCTCACCATGCTATTTTTCCAGATGTCGGGGTAGTTAAAGTCCCCCAGGAGGACAAGAGCTTGTGATCACAATGCCTGCTGTAGCTGGAGGTAGGACCTCATCAACAGGCTCTGCTTGGTTGGGTGGCCTGTAGTAGACACTGATCACAAGGGTCCCTTTGCTGCATCAATCTTTGTCACCCACAGCTTTCAGCTTGTTCGTGACTATTCTTTGGAGACAGCTCTTCACATTCTATTCCTTACATTCTTGAAATAAATTGAACATTATATATCAAACATAAGTACCTTTGAAGTATCTCTCATTATCACGAGATTGCATTTCATGCAATCATGAAGGCTGTGAGTCCTGAGGATTGATTCCACTACAGAAAGAAAAAAAAACTATCAGCAGAATAGATTATATTTATAAGCTAATTCAGTTATCAAGAGATGATAATTTATAATTATTTTAACACTACAGGTGAACTAGATCCTTTCCTAAAGCTTCGCAAGGCAAGCATAGCACAAGTTACAAAATCCCTAACTTGAGGAGGCTGCAGACTCATTAATTCTGGAAAACACTACTGTGATTTATACAGCTTAAAAGTATGCATATCCTGCTAACCATAATCAATAAAGAGCTGACTGGGAATCCCTTCCTGTCATGAAAGAGTGTGGCTGGTCATTAGTGTATAGAGTTAGTGATACAGTGGAATGCACAGAACGGACTACTAAGTATTTAACTCAAGTGTGAGACTTATTACGGTTGCATTGGTTAGCAACAATCTTATTTTTATTCTTTCCATTTTGCTCTCACCAACAACTGCACAATTATTTGTCCAAAAAGAATTGTTCAATTTAGCACGTTTTCAATTTAGCACGCACACATTTGAGAGAATATGTTGACTCTCCTGCCAGAATCCATGACAAAAAATCATAACGTGAGTCATAAATGAAATCAGTTAGTCCAGCATCTTTTTCTGAAGTACTTTTGAACTAACTCTAGCAACCCTATCAAGTCTAATTGAAAGACTACAAAGAAACACCAGCAGTTCTACAGGGTTATGTCTTAGTTTTTCATTTTTAATGTAATAAAGGTCTATATCCAAATAAGATCCAAGAAAGAGCGACTGTTTCTTCACCAGAAACAGGGTTACATGCCTGTCAGTCATAGTCATGTATCACATCTGGTATGAACAGCCCCTATTGTTACCAACAGTAACATCCCCACACCCTACTCCCTCAGTCCTCAATAGTCTTTAAATGGATGCTCTTTAAAGAAAAAAGCCATTACAAAAATCATCTGTTTTTTCAAGAGTTTGTGTGTCTGAGTAAATCTTCCCAAGTCCAAGCTTCTCAATCTTACAAGAGAGAACGTGAAAGATTAGGAAAGACTTTCCCACTTTCTAAATTTGGATTTCTGGCTAATTATCACGTCTGCTTAGCTGGCACACCTGTGAAATAAACTTTTCCTTTGGGGAATGAAACCAGGCATGAATTCTCTCAGATGTGTCAAAACTTTAGTAGTTTAATGAGGAGAGACAAAAGTGAAACCCGAAATAATAAAAATACTGCATTTGTCTGTTTTCATCTAAAACCCTAACAGTGGCCTCGCATGAGCAGGAGTGGAAGGTCAAGTAAAGGTTGATTTAACTGGATTTAACTGTAATTTGAGAGATCTGTGGATCAAATACAGATGCCCTTGCCAGAGTTTACCATTATTTCACCATATCGACACTCTCTAAAACCCATTCAAGCTTCTTAAGAAACCCAACAATAGTTCATCTCACACATTGTGACTTGTCCGTAATCATATGTAAGGCCATCTGGGAACTAAATGCAGGAAGAAAAGTTAATTTTTCCATGTGCAAGTGTATGCTAATCAGGGGAAGATTGTTCTGGAAAAGGATGAGTACTCTAGCAGATGAAAAATGCAATCCACTGTGGGCAGATCTTACTGTCACAAATGTAATAAGCCAACACAAATAATTAAGACTTTTAAAAATACATAAAATATATAATATATAAATATGTTATATATTAAATATATATATGTATATATATATAATATCTTGTGAAAGAAAATATATATGAATATTGGAATATATAAATTTAGGAAGTCTTAGGGGAAAAAATGAAATATTTTAACAAATGTTGAAACACACAAATAGGCAGCAGAAGTCTTTCCTCTGACAAGGGAAAAAGTAGGAAAAAATTACATCCAAATTGAAATAGAAGAGCATCAAAAGCAGTAGACAACTCTGAAAATATCTGGGTAGTGGCTTTAGATTACAAAATGTCATTTAATTGATACCACGCAAAGAACTTAATTTAGTTTTGTTTTTTAATAAAAGTGTTATAATACTGCTGTTGTCATCTGAGGTACAAGCTAGGTTAGGTGTGGCAAAAGACTTTTCTATAATTCCTTTTTTTATGAACAGTATTTGATTTTGAAATGGTTTCTTTTTGAAAAAGTAGCTGATTCTTACCATTACTGGCATTTTTTACTTATCAATTCTATGCAAAGTAACAACTTCCATGTTTAGCTTATAAGTGCTTCTCAATTGCAATGTAAAAAAATGGAATGAATTTACCTGCTTATATCTGGAAATGACAACTGATAAAATAGCAGCTGCAGTAGGGCAGGAAGAATGGTAAATAGTTGTGCAATTGTCTTCAAACTTTTGGCTCTCAGCAGGAGGAGAAAGGAGGTGCTTTTTGTTAATTACATAGATTACTCTAGTCTTCAAAAAATTTAAAATTATGAGACTATAAAAAGTGCTCTTGCATGATACTGTATCTCTCTGTATTAAAGAGAAGCAAGGTGCAATCCAGTAAGAGTGCCCACCTGCTTTTTCAGCTGGTTAAATAACTACAGAACATTACTAATCTATTGCAGCTTTTTCCACAGATTTCTGGTCTGACCATATTGTCAGCAATATCTTGATCATGTTCTTCTGGACAGCCATGCAATATCTTTATAAAAAGCTGAGCAAGGTCTCAAAGACTTTTGGGGTGTCAGGATGCATAAAGAATAGAAATACTGATGCACTGGGGAATTATTCTCAGTTTAATCAGTACAAGATAGGAGCACAAGATGTGTCCCAGTGACCTTTCCAATCCCTGAACTCCAACTTGGATCATGCTCAGAGTTATACCCATCACTCCATAACCATAGGAACTTCTCTAAGTATTACAGAAGGCTTTGGGGCTATTCTTCATTTCCCCATCTATCTCCCATCAGCTGATTATCCCTGCCAGATCCCAACATGATCTTTCTATTGGGAGCAGATGAGACAAATAACCACTCTCCAGGATTTGCGGCCTCTTGTTTGTGTCTTTATGACAGCTTTCCCATGCTTTCTATCACTCAATTTGCCCAACAGGATTTCAACCAGTATTGATTTGATTAAATAACATTATTTCACCTACATTCTAAAGTTAGAGTCTCACTGAAATGAAGCAGGGATAGATCTCTTGATACACACTGGCCCAGACAAGTCTTAATGAAACAACAGAAAGTGTTTGTAACTCTTCCGACTACTTTTTGCATTCATTGGCAAAAATAAACCTATGTTCTTTCACTTTAAACCTTACCACCACCATTCTTTAATCTTGTTCACTGTTTATGTAGTTGAGTTCTTATCTTGATGCTCAACACCAAAGCATCTGATGTCTCACAAGGATTAAATTAACAATAATAAATCTCTCATCTTTCCCATCAGGTAGAAGTTAGAACTTGATTAGGAATAATTTAAGCCATTGTTACTCTTGCTCTTCCCCTAGGCAGCAAACTACTCTTGTTGACCGAAACATCAGTAAACAGGAACATGATGAAACAAATCATCAAAGTGAAAGAACCTGGGTGTGAAGCATGAAGCATTTATAGAAATGGATTAGTCATATCTTGGAAATACATCAAGAATTTGGGGAGAGTGGGGCAGAAACCTAGAGAGGCCAAGAGGTAGTCAGATCTAGCTATAAATAACTTCCCTGAAGACAGCTGAGTAATATATAGTGCATAAGTTGAAACTTCTCTGTTTGTTTGAACCCTGAGAACCCGGTATGGGTTTTTCCTGGTCAAATGTCTTGGTGATGGAGGAAGGTGTAAGTGACAGCAGTTATCCTCCAGTTACCACACATCCTCCTGCAATTTTCCACCAGGGCTGGTGTAGCAATGGCCAAGTGACCTGTCCCTTCACTTCAGGGAAACACATAGGTGGCACTCCTATTTTCTTTCTTTCCTCACATTTCTGTATTGCCTCAACACTATTTTCTTCACTGATGTAAATAAGTACTTCCTTGTGTAGATGTGAAGAATTCTAAAACTTCTTAGAAGGAATGTTTTAAGCAGTTTTTAGAAGCATACTATCTAATCACTTTACCAGTATTTTTACCAGTATACCACTGGGTGGTGGGGGTTCAAATGTCTCATCACTGCAATTCATTCTTCTGCAGATACTATCTTTCTTTTAACTTGCCTCTATTATGAACAGTAAGGAGATAAACATTAGAACTGGGCACTAGCATAGAAGTATTTCATAGCATTAATACATCTCTCACATCCTTGTACTGAGGGTGAACTCTAACTGATACATCAAATTATTCAAAACTCCTGTTATAAGTTTTGTCTTCTGCCGTAGCACAGGTTACCTAGGACCAGTCTACTGATTTCTGACTCACTTCACAACTGAACTAAGAAAGAATTCAAGTTAAATGCTGAATGAATTTCATTCCAGCTACCTAAAGCATATCTCTGCTTTCTAAGACCAGAACATCTCAAGATACATTCCTCTGCTACAGAGGATGCATATTTATTCATGCAGGAAAATATCATGACATAATTTTAATGAGAAGGGGATGAAGGTTGTACATAATTGCCTGCTGAAGTGAGAATTCTCTGAGTTCAGTGTACAGCAGGATCAATGCAAAACCTCTTTTTCATACAAACTCATCACTTCGGTAGTGACTGCTTTGCTTGACTCTTGTACTTACAAGTATCAGTAAAAAGAAGTAAACCCTCACTAATGCCCATTTCTTATTGGAAGAAAAAGAGGAGAATACAAAATTTGATATTTTTACAGCTGATCCACATTTCCTGCTGAAAAATTCTCAAAGTATTCATTTACAATGGCATTTTCTCCAAATGAAAGTATCAATGTCTGATTTTTTTCCATAAAAAATTATGAAATGACATTTTTCTGTTTGGACTACTGTTTTGTCATGAAATTTCATTTGAGCATTTCTGAACAGTAAATCACAGGAGTCCCAGCCTAGAAAAGCAATGAAGCCATCTCTGAGCTATTTTGGACAGCGAACAGGCTCTTCAATAACATCAATTACAAATTAACATTCATCACAAGACTGGAACTTTGTTATTGCAATTTCAAGGAATGGTATCAGTATTAGAAAAATACCAGGTTGATTTGCATAAAGCAGGCTAATTCAATGGGCTGCTCCAGAAGGAATATGATATGGCACAAACAGGTTTTGACTACTGATTAACTAAGTTAACGTGACATACTGTGTGTGTGTGCGTTGGATGGGGATATTACTCTTTATGAGGTGTTATGAATGCGTCATATCTGCAGTAGTGATTATTCATCTCTGCTTGCAGACAGTCTGAAAGTACTTGCTGTTAAGTGTATGCATCGATTTAGTCAGCACACCCTAATGGAGTAAGAAGAAAACATTATCATACAGTGCGCTGGTGACTCAAATATTGCAGTTCAGTGAATGAATTCTGATTTATTTATTTTTTAGTCATCTTCTGTTCCCTTGTGTTACAATAACTTCAACTTCTCAAGAAACTGGAGCATGAGCTGGAAAACTGTTTGCATGATGTGTCTAGCGTTAGCCCTGCATCTAAATCACAGGAGTTCTGAGATTCTCTCCAATGCTTTTTGTGTGCAATTCATAGAATAAATGGATTTGACAGCAATCTGAGACCACAACATCACATTCATTAGTATTTTCTGTTTTTCATCCCACAGAAGTCAAGCACTGTCATCTGGATGCTGCTTTTTACATATCAGTCTGCAGTCACTGAACTGAACTGAAGTGCTGGCAACCCTTTGCTACATACCACACTTGGAAGGGTAGAAGGCAAGAACTACACCTCTTGCCTCACATCATCGTCAGTCTTATTCTACAACCAGAGATAAATCACAACACTGACAATTTTAAGAATACTTTTCACTTCCACTAACAGTATAGAGAAACATCACAGAATCAGATTAGTAGAATGTTTGTTTTTATTTCCTGTGGCAGGGAAAAAACCCACATTTCTATAATACTGTTTCAAAACTACAGAAAAATTTTGTATAGAATAATTCTACACAAAGTCAAGGCCAGGACCCTATAGATCCTAACAGATGTATTCTTTTTCTTCCTAACAGCCATATGTGAATAAAAAAATATTGGGTCCTTACAAAGACTGGTAGCTGAGGGCGAATTAGTATCTTGAAGTTTTAAGACCCTCAAAATCATACCTGCAGATACAGAATTTGAGACATCAGCTAGAAATGCTACTCTTCCATTTCTTCTGCAGAGAGATCCTACAAATTAGTTAGGCTTCAGAAAAAGCACTTTCCTTCTTCTTGCTGAAGCAAGCTAAGGCCAGAAGCTGAGATGTCTCTGTTCTGGAGCAGCATTCCAAGGGAAGGCATTCCAGCACCATAGAGTCCTTGACCCCAGCGCCACCTGCATATAGGTTTATCAGCAGCCTCTCCTGATAGTTTGAAATTTATTAGATATTTTTGCAACGGATCTTGATGGGATTCATATGGTTTTCTGAAACAGTTTTAAGATTCAATAAAATGAGCTTTTTTTTTTTTTTTTTTTTTTTTTTTTAACAAAGCTCATATTCTCAGGCATTTTCCTGAACAGTTTATCTCCCCATTTTCCGGACAATCTGCAGAGATGAAGGTTAACTGAAGACTAAGATAAAGGCATTTTTAAATTTTATCTCAGTATTTTCTTGCTGTTCAGTTTCTCTGTTTGAGGCTATTTTACCTAGTATTTCTCCTAAGCATGAAGGATTAGGACTGCTTAGTGTCCATAGCTGGACAGCTATACATTGCAGTCTAGAGCATCACTTTCACTAAATCTTTTTAAATAGTTAAACTGCTACTATAGCTAATTGAAGATGGCAAGTGATTTCTATCAAAGGGTGAGCTCTGTTGATGGTTCAGAAGGGTGTTTTAAGGGTAAGACCTTGCTTTTGTATTTAGCAGAAAAGCTCTGGATTTCGGCAGACTTCCAGAATATTCAGGACTGAAGGACTACTTACACTGGCTGAAAATGACCTCATAAATCCCTGTTCTGTTGTGGATGAATTGCAAAAGAAGTGTTCCAATTATAGAAGTGGAAATATATGTGACTGAAGAGGTTTTCTTGTAAATTTCCTAATGCTTTTCAATACAAGCAAGATGCTGCCAAAAATGTCTTCTTACCTAATGTTTTAGTTCTCATGCACTCTATTGCATTAGGGACTACTAAAGACCAGTAAAAATTAAAACAAAACCAATAAAACTCTGTTCAAACCTCAAAAGAATATAACTGCAGTTTTATCAAGATTGCATTGGCTTTTGCTGCATTCTAACCAGAGCTTCCTCAGAGCAGGACTTAAGTCAGAACATCTGCAAAAACAGTGCCCTAGAGAACAGCCTGTGAATGTCTCTATCATAAGCCTACTTTATTCTCACAAGCTATCCCATTAAAATACAACAGCACTCACTTCCAACAATGATCTGTGTTCAAAAATGTTTTGGGGAGATTGTGTTAAAATATCAAGGCAGAAGTAAATTATTAGTATATAAAAAGCCTCAATATGCCTTCAGTATTCCACAAGATGACCTGAGTTTTCAGATGTAGCCTTCCACTTTGCTTAAGTAAATCATTTCCAAGTCTGCAGTATGTAGAGGGACACACATAGAACCACAAAGGAATATAGTCAGAGAGGAAAAATAAATACTTCCTTGCAAAAATAAGGGAGATATCACATTTAATTTTTTTAGCACAGATCTTAGCTAAACATTTATTGATGTTTTGTCCCTTATATAGGAGGTTTCTTTGCCTGGTTATTTCTCATCATTTGTTGCTTAGTCATTTCTCATTAGATGAATTTGATGGAGATACTAACTGTAAATGCCTGGAAGGTAGTATTTACTATTCAGGCTTGGAATCAGTAAGCATAGAAAACCCATGAAATTTGACATTTGTATCTGTTGTGAAATGAATAGAAGAAGGAATCTATGGATATTAGGGCTTACAGAACACTCATTAAACTAATTTCATTCCCAACCAGAAAAGCTGGCAGCTTGATGGAAGGGTAGGACAGGAGTCACCTCCACCTCGGTGACCCAGCCAGTTTCTTTTACTTCCTTACCTGCTCTTTATCTACTCAAACACCACCACATGACAGCAGGATTGTATGAGCAGCAGAGAAACCCTGGAACTACAAAAACACTCTTCAAGCATACACATTTTCTTAATATCAGCAGACCAGAATTTCTGGAAGTGAAAGAGAAGCATCACATGGGAGATACTGAATTATTACTGTATCAAACTTACTCTTGTCTTCCTTTGTCTCAAACGATGCAACACTACCCGTCTATCTGGTATCTCGTGTTAACAGATTAAGAAGCGTACTGTTGATGCCAAAGATTCAGTGTATCCACCCAGGGAAACATGACTGGAGTTATGCTGCACAGTACCTACGGCATCACATCCCACACTGAGCCTTAGGGGCTTTTCTAACAGGTGGTTAGGGAACTTGCAGACCAACAAGGTATCTTGTAGATGAACTTGGGGTGGCAGTGACTTCTCTTCTTTGAACTCTAGGTGCCTTCTGTACAAATGGCAAGTAACTGCACACTCTCACAGATTCTTATCCCATGATATGACTTAATCCTTTCTTCCTTATTCCCAGATCGCTTCAATGATCCAAAAGATTGCTGTTCCTTGCACTACGTGTTAAAATATATGGACTGGTAGAGCAGTCCATGCTCCAAATTACAGCTTTTATTCTGAATTTCTGAACCACGTAAGTGCCTACATCTCTACCAAGTTTGGCCTCTGTGTAACAGTTTGTGCAGTTTGTGATGTACCCAAGATGTACATCCAGAATCATGCCTCATTTTACAATAAATCTGTAATTCCTAGTGTATGCATTTAGTATGAGAACCTTCAGTATTTTTTACACATTTTACAGCTGCTCACACAATCCAAGCAATTTTGTAACTGCTTAGAGATTTCTGAATTAATGAGAATAATACAACAGAGCTAGTACAGCCACATGGCTTACAAAATACATCGCCATCCTTCAGGAGGGAGAACAAGTTCTTAAAAAGGTGAGTTGTTTTCTCCCTGGTATCAATTAGGCCCTGCATGTTGAAAGGTGCCAGTGATCTAATGAGTTAACAGCATCATGCAAGTGGTTCTTAGCAATTGAAAACTATTTACTGAAAACAATCCATTTGTAAAGCTGCACCTGGCTGGCAAGAAGTTTCCTCTCCCTATACTGAGTGCTGACTGATAGAATATGAATCATAAAAGTTAAAGACAGAAAAAATCTATTTTCTCATCTGTTCTTCTCCTTCCAGGACAGACTTATTCTCTGTAATATATTTGGCAGTGCTTTCAAGTTCTTTTATAAAATCTTCACACAGCCTCCCACCATATCTTTGGCATTCAACATACGTAATGGATATCAAATTAGAAAACATTTGCTAGTGTATAACTTTTGCCTAATTTCATGGCATTGCTTCCACTGCATGCCTGGCAACTTCTCAGTATGTTTGTCTTTTTCCACTCATTTTCAGTCCTGCCACATCATTCTGTGTCAAGTACCACAGCAAAAAAACACATTTGCAAAACTGGCAGTTTTTAGCATCAACAATTTTCAAAGCAGCTCTGAACAATACTCTAGCTGCTGATGTGAATGGAGAACAGCTATTAGAAAGAAAGGCAGAATTCCACTAAAGTATAGGAACAGATCTGTTAGTGGAGGCACAACTGAGTGAACAATGAAATGCTAAGCAGCAGCTAACTGTAATAAAAACTGAAAGACTTCTCTGACTGGGCAATTCTAATGAGTTCTTAACATGTCATATTCATCATTCATATTTGTATATGCTGTTTACAAGATCGTAAATAGGTTCCAAACATAGCCTTTCTGTATAAGGCACATTCTATTATTATTTCTACTTATTCTTCAGACTGAATTTGAAGGTCCTGCATTAATACCTCATTTCAGAGCATGACAGTTGCTTAAAATGCTAAAAGCCTGGGTTACGTGACTAGAACTTAGAAGTTGTGTGCTTGTATTCACTATATTCCTTCCTTCACTCCATTTCTTCCATTACAAAGGTACCAGAGAAATTACATTTGTGACAGTTATCATCTGCTCTGAGATGATTCAGCTCTGATTTAACTGATATGTTAGGATGTCTCTATCTTGACAATAACTGTCCTACCTGACACATAGGAAAGTAAGAAAAGAAAAAACAAACCAAGCCTCATTACTCCAGGAGCTAGTTCCTACACTACATGGTAATCTTCAGGAAAGCCTCAGAATGTTAGCTCTTCACCTTCTGATAGTGCCAGATACAGCCCTGAATTAAAGTAGCAGAGCATCCCTCTTCCATTCACAGCCCTGTCAAAGGACAGGACCTTTGAAAATGTGTTCAGAGTTAAATAAATAAAAACTTTCAGGATTAGGGCTGACATCAAATACGTCAGATGTCTGATTTTTAGGTGATGTATTTCTCTTACCTTCATGAGCAGAGCTACTCATTACTGCAAGATCGTAATTATTATACGTGCTCTCATTTTCCCAAGGAACCACAGAAGGAAGATACATGCCGTCTATATGTTGTGCAAAACTTAATAACAAGGCAACAACATATATCCCAGCCTAAATAGCTTTGTGTGAAGACATTGTAGTGAGAAGTTATTATATAGCTTTGTCCTCCGAGCTTTGCCACTACAGTCTGCACACATACCCTACACACATGTAACATCTGCATTACATTTTAATATTTCTATCTGTATTCTGGTAATGATGACAATATGCTTGGCATTCTCTCACTGCAAACAAAGAAAAGACATTTTTAACAGACACATACATGCGCACACACACATAGTCTTTCATACAGTTTAGGAAAGGATTGAAACTGCAGCCTAATGTAATGCACAAGTGACTAAGTAGCAGTGAACTGTAAGACAAAATGCAATTCTATCTTGCAAAAGACAAACAATGTGGCTTGTCCTTATTAAATTTTGGATTTCACTAAAAAAGTGGGAAAGACAATGAAATAAAGACAGAAAACTGCAAGCAGAAGAATGGAGCTTTTAATCCTAGTTTGAACTCACATCAGCACCTCAGCATTGGCTCTACCAGTGTTCAGAATGGCAGCCTTGTTTTACTCTCAGGCACTTAAATTATCAGAGCTGCTGCAGGAAAAGAATTCTGACATTTGCACAGCAACAATGAAGCTGTGAGATAAATGTCCTTCATTACCCAGCCATTTGCCAACAAACTTTCTGAATTGGTGTTGAAGGAAATGGCAGTCCCATGACCGTGCTCAGCAGGCTGTGCTGCCTGGCTTCCATGCCCTGACAACTTTGTGACTCTGGCCTTTAGCACTGAATGGCTGCACACAAATCTTGCCTGCCCATAGTTAGGCATAAATTGGAACAGAACGAGAAAGACAATGCAGATTTTATTTGACATAATTAGATCGTGAATGGTAGATGATTCAAAGTATTTTTTTCCTTACCTCTGTGGTAATGTTGCTAGACTTCACTATCATCTTACAGCTGGGGTGTCAGTGCAAAAAAAAAAAAAAAAAAAGGGTTCCCAGACTGTTAAATGTTAGTTAGTTCTAGTGTCATTCTGGCTTTTGGATCATGTCTATCAAGTCAACACCTCTCTAAAAGATGGTTTAAAGCACATGTTTCAGTGACATCAACTGAAGTCAGATCAATGTACAAAAAGATTTGGAGCCTGTCTGCGGTCAGGTTGTGTGAAGATACCACCTAAGCAAGCAAAAATCCCAATGGCTTTCATTTTACAGTGAGTTAATGCTTTCAGACAAGGAAGGTTTCCTCTTATGGCTTCATTTGTTTGTAACACTGCTGATCACCATTCACTGTGGCATTCTTCTGGCAGACCACAGATGTGGGCAAGGAAGCAACCAAGGACTGCAGTTCACCACCACCATGCATCACACTGAGAAATCCTCAGCTCTCCTGTCATCTTATAATCTTACTATTTGGAATAGCCAGCATCAGTGAATAGCCATGACCACTAGAGGCAACTTGTGTTTCAGTCTGATACTCAGTCAGACACACAACACACAAGGCATGTGTATTTGTGTATTTGTATATGATGCTGATCCCTGCAAGCTGGCTGCAGGCCAAGCACTGTGCTAGTCAACATCTATGAGTGGTTTTAGTGGCCAGTCACATTCCTCTGTCTCATATGCAGCTGCTCAGGAAGGAGAACAAGAAAAAGGCCAAGAAAGACCAGAAGCAAGAACAATGCTTAGAATAGCTTTCTTTAGTGTATTGTTGTTATGCAAGTGATAAAGAGGCACTGTCAGTGAGAAGCACTTGGTGCTGCAGGATCAGAGTAAGTCATGGCTATGCAATAATGGAGACCCATGTTCTTCAGCAACAGAAACATATGCACAGGAGACCTCCTTCAAGTACCCAGAGTACCTGGAAGTTCATGATGCTGAGTTGCTGCCTGCAAACACAAACCGACACAGTGCTGACAGCCCCACAAGCAGAGCTGCTGTGATGAATGTTGGCACAACTCCTAAATACAGATATTGCCAGTGACTAACCCCTCACAGTCTTCACTGGTTACTTGGATGTGTGGACATCACAGTCTGGTTTTTCGTTTGTTTGTTTTTTAATCTTTTTTTTTTTCTTTTAATCTTCTGAGTCTTCCTCTTTTCTCTTTTATCATAGCTAGCAAAGACTTTTGCATACACCAGGCACAGTCTGTCACCAAAGCTGTTGCACAGTAAAAGCAAAACACGGCTTTAGGAGACAGTGATCCCTGGTGTTCAGTATCAACCTCAGAATCCAATTTTGATGTGTTGGCTGCAGCATTGTCCCCAGCAGCATAGGAAGCATTGCAGAGAGACAAAGCTATCAATTTTCCAGGCAGTCTGAGAGTACTAAGAGATGCCCCCACCTACAGGAGAATTGACAGGGACACAGTATCAGGCATGTCTCCTTCATGAAAGAGGCCTGTATGTAGGACGCAGGCTTTGATTAATGTATTTGACCACTTGTCCTACGTAATGGGATGTGGTAGCATTAGCCAAGACCCATGCACTCCTGGGATCACTTCTCTGCTGCAGCTGCACTGTGCCTTATTGAAAGCACTATGGTATAAAAATGCACTTATTGACCAGAAGGTGGTAAGCGTACCACTACTGCGGCCCACCATCTTAAATTAACATTGGCTGTTCTTGTAAGGAGTACCATCTCAAATGTTTTGTAAAAATGTGCTTGTTGGTTTGTTTTTAATGTAAGGATAGATGAGTCTTTTGCTGGCAGCATTTGTTTGGTGGTCAAAAGGAGAAAATCAAACTCCATTTAAACAATATCTCTCTCTTGCCTAAACTGCAACATGCTGTGCAAACAACGGGGGATTGACTTCCAGAACCAGAGACATCTCAGCCTGGAAATTTTAAGTTAGACTCATAGTCACTCATCGCCTCTTCCAGCCCTCTTGAGAAACCCAGAGACTGAAGTAGTTCAGCATCAGCTTTATGTTCAGAGGAATCAAAGCGATTCAGCTTCTGCGGGTCACTGATTTCACTGTGGAAGAAATCACCAGCACCAGCTGAACAGTTAAGACACTTCCAGGTATTTTTCTTGGAGGAGACAAAATCATTCATAGAACTGTAGAATTGTCGAATCATAGAACTGTGGGATGGAAGGAGCCTTAAAGACCATCCCGTTCGAACCCCATTGCAGTAGTCTAACATCTAGATCACAGAGTCAGGATTTGGAAAGTAAAACCCCAAGAACATTTGCTCTGCAATAAATACATGATCTGAGTTACACTTGCCTCCTGTGTTGTACACTCAACTCAGAATGGTACGCTGTCCACACAGGCTGTCCACACTGTATGTATCTAGATGGGATATTCAAGACACTTCTCATAAATATTGTGCATTATACATACAACTATGAGTTTGTGTGTACTGATGTAGTACCAGTTCCCTTCCGGGGTCACATGTAATACATAAGAAGAAAAATATACACTGTGAAAAAAAGAAGAAGAAAAAAAAAAAGACAGAAAACCACCAAAACAGTGACAGGAAAAAAAGCTTCCTTCTTTTTCCCAACTACTACTGGAACTTATTTGTCATAGATGGTTTTGGGTAGCTGTTCCTCAAACAGGGGCTTTTCAGAGTTTGTTGCTGATGGAATTTCAGGCAGTCCCACACAGTACCTAGTATAGATAGTCAGACACCAAAGATGAAGAGGTAGAAAAAAAGCAACAAGAAAGCACACTTTGTTAGTTTACACACTTTGTTTACACCTTCTTCTGTAACTACATTCCAGTTCTGTGATTACAGCAACTTTCCTTCTTCAGCAATTCTTTGGTTTTGCCTTGTTGCCCTGCTGCTTTTAGACTGTCCCCTTAGCCTAATCCTCTCTCCTTCTTTCCACTGTATTCACACAGGTTACCAAAAATTTGTTAGCAGATGTTGCACAGTGTTCAGCAGCAGTCTTCCTAGAAAGCTTTAATGTCCTTTTAATATAGATTTTCTACAAGCAGATAAAAATAACGTCATAATAATGACAGCAAAACTAAACACAAAACCCAGTAACTGCTAGTTAGGTTAAATTAAGAGAATGTGCATTCGTGCAGATTCTATCCTGGCTGTGTGCATATCCTGGGTTGCGCCAAGAGAAGCATGACCAGCAGGTTGAGAGAGGTGATTTTGCCCCTCTATTCTTCTCTGTTGAGATTCCACCTGAAGTACTGCGTCCTATTCTGGGGCCCTCAACACAAAACGGACATGGAGTTGTTGGAGTGGTCCAGAGGAGGGCCACAAGACTAATAATAAGAGGGCTGGAGCACCTCCACAGTGAGGACTGGCTCAGAGAGTTGGGGCTCTTCAGCCTGGAGAAGACAAGGTCCCAGACCTTATAGCAGCCTTTCAGAACCTGCAGGGGCATACAGGAAAGCTGGGGAGGGACTTTTTATAAGGACATGTAGCAATGGGACAAGGAGAAATGGCTTCAAAATGGAAAAATGTAGGTTTAGACTAGATCCTAGGAAGAAATTCTTTACTGTGAGAGTGGACAGACAATGGAACAGGTTGTCCAGAGAGTCTGTGGATGCCCCCTCCCTGTAAGTATTCAAAGCCAGGGTGGATGGGGCTTTGAGAACCTGGTCTAGTGGGAGGTGTACCTGCCTACTGCAGGGGGGGGGTGGAGCTTAAAGATCCCTTCCAACCCATTCTAGGATTGTATGATTCTATAACCCTTTTATACCAATGCAGCTTGAATTACTACCAAATAAATACAACATATACAGAAGTCACCAGGTATAATCAATATTAATCAAAAAAGTTAATCTCTTCTTGTGTTGTTCATGCGGCGGATATCTGATCCGCACTGAAATGAACACTGAAATGAACAAAAGGCATTTATAAGAGTTAATGAGGACCAAATTTTGTCAGAAAACACTTCATGTGAAATTTGAGAAATGCACTGAGAAGTGAACAGGAAGTCAAACCTAAGTGTGAGCTTACAAACCCAATTAAAACTAATCACGACATTGCACATAAATCAGTCAGCAGGTTATTTTCGCCTACTGTCACAGTAAGTATATTTCTTACAGCAGCATCACCCACAGATTTTCAACCAGTTTACATCAAATACATATTGTCATGTCACTGTGAATATCCCTGGTCGATAAACGTCCCTGAAAATTCAACCCCTCTCCTCCAGACCAAAATTAGCTGCACATGCCTCCCAGTTTGCTTTTGCTCATTGAATGCCAAATATAAGGAGGAAAAAACACACGGTATTTGGCTAAACATCATGAAGTATCTTTAATGCTTCACTGAGGAAGAGTTTTCCAGGATGATGCTGAGATGATTTTATGTTTAAAGCTCTGCAGAACTGATACAGAAGTGGAACAAAAAGGTGGGTAGTTGAGCTGCTCTCAAGCACCTCACTGTAGATAGTTCAAAGGCTTGTTATGTATTGGCTGTGGGTGACTGAATTAGGCATTTGTACTAAGGGTTTTATCTAGAAATTTATAGGTCAACCAATGCAGGTATAATTATCTCCAGAGAGTTAAAACTGCATAGATCTTTACACAGATACTCTTCTTCCTAAGACTACTCACACGGGAATTTAGTCAAGCACTAACTATTGCATTATAATTAGATCAATATAGTTCTACTGGTATAAATTCTAATCTAGAAAGTCCTATCAAAACTGCTACAAGAAACAATACTTATTCGCCTTGATTTGTTTTGCCACATATCTTCACTTCCATTTTTGTATACAGGAAAAGGAAAATGCATGTATTCTCTGGATAGTGCAGAACAGACATTTTTTTAAATTCTCTGGTGGAGTATATCTTTCTTGTGTCAATAGTAATTGCTATAAAACTTCATATCAATCATATGGTAGCACAATGAAGCCAGAAAATCAAAATTCAAAACAGAGTTTGTTGTTTTTTAACTCCTCAAAAGACTTGACAGAAATCAGTGAGCTACAACTAAGGGGGAAAATGGCAAATTTCCCACTCGCTCTAATTAAATATAATCACAGCTGAAAAGTCGCTGTTTCCCCTGAGGGGCTCACCAAAAATCGGTTTGAAAGCATTTAATCTTATTCAAGATTAAATCAAAGTACAAGCAGTTCCAAAAGGCATCGGAGATAACACAGTCACTACTGGGATATTAAACTATAACATCAACTCTCTGACATGAATCAATTGATTTCTTATCTGTCTAGTTCTCACTGCGATGATAATTCCTGTTCATCCCAGTTCAACACTATTCTTCTCTTCTGTCTGCGTGCAGTAATTTACTCCTTTTTCCACAGCCAGCAACAAACTGTGGAGGTTAAACAGTGAACTTTTTCTTGGAAATAAAGAGAAGAAAATGAAGTGCCTTTCACTGAATGTTTTTTGCTCTTGGTTTCTTTTCCTTATTTATACAATATCAGCATTAAAAGACTAGACCTAGATCAGTTGTAGACTGGTACTCATTTATAAGTCCCGGAGAATTTCTGCAGGTAAATGCAGAGATTTGATTCCATTTCTTCACACATGGTAGCAGGCCTTCACACTGCAAATCTCTGCACAGGACAGCTGTCCAGGCCTCTGAGTCCTACTATTGATGTTGGCCATGCTCACACAGCTCCAGAACTCCCCTGGCCTGGAACGGTGGATGAAACCAGTGTGATTCCCAAAGCCTGTCCTTCTGGCCACATGGTGACCTCTGGGCTTCGACTTCTGGTTCAGGCCCACTCCTCACTTCCACACACACATGAGAAAGCCAACACAGCCCCACTACATGTGCAGCATGTGTTGTTAGGTGGATGGGTGCACTGACCAGACACAGCACAATGGGCATCAGGCTGGGCAGAGCTCCTCCTCTTACCTCAGAGCTGCCTGCTGGCCTGCACGGCTGTACCCATACTAGTGATGTTGGTATCATAAACAACCCCCAGTCGAACTAGGTAAAATCATAAAGAAGAGATCTAGGCAAGTCCTGAGCTTCCCCAACACTGCCAGGTCTCTCCCTTCAGGAAGCTACCCTACTAATTAGTAAAATCAATGGAGCTTGCGACTCGTAAACAAATCTGCTCACATAGAGCAGTTTGTGACACTGGGGCTGTCTTTTTTTTCTTTCAGTGGTGCACCAAGAGGTCAAATAATAATTTCCATAAGGGTTACTGGATTTTTTTAATAGGATCCCAACAGAACTTTATGGTATTAATTAAAGCTGGTAGAACTGAAATCTGTATTCCATCCACTCAACCCCAAAGATCTTTCTTTCATGAAATTTTGATTTTAAAAAAATGTTCTTATTGTTCCTCTGAGTCTTTTAATATGCCTGCCCCTCTGTAAGAAGAGAGTCTTAGGCTGTCTCCAGGGCTTTGTTTAAATATTATTTTCTCCTCCAACATATTTTTTTCATTAGAAAAATAGTTTGTCATTTACTGCATGGTCTCTTCCTCTGAGAGGTTCAGCAGCTCCTGAAAAGTGGGAGTGATTAGCTTCTCACAGGGGAAGCATCCCTTGGGGAGCACTGACAGGGAACTGGGAAAAGACTGAATGCAATTTCCATTCAACTGAAAAGCAGATGAATAGCTGCCCAGAGAACAAAGGCTGTATTAGCTGACAGAGTGAATTGACACTAATCCAGTAATTATGAGCCTGGAACTTGGACTCCACTTGGAGCATCTTCACATTTGTATTCAAACTCTCCAGCTGGAAGAGGACAGGATAGGAGAGAGCATTATACTGTATACCATGAAGGAAGAGAGGTCTATGGCCCTGGCTGATTTACACATTTCTTGTTTTACTGTTTAGCATTTTAGGAAACTTAAGTCACCTGAGCTGCTACACCTATCAGTTACTCTCTTAGTTCAGTGTTATAACTCCTTATCGCTCCCTGGAACTCATACGAAAGGTGGTCAGCAGAGTTCATGACAGGAAATTTCAGGAAATTATATCCCCATATTTCCTCCATACCACAAGAAAAGCCAGATGCTAGATAAAAGTTAACAATGCAAAGTGTGATGCTGAAAAGTTCACAAATGTCAGTGTTAAGGAATGCAAGATTTTGAGAAGAAACGGATGCAACAAGTAATTAAAGCCTGTACCGTAATGCACAACCTCAATGAGCCTGAACTAAGTCTGCCCCAGCAACCTTGGGTTTTAAATGCTATGTTCACTACATTCAGGTTTCTTTCTCAGAGGTTTCTAGAGTTTGCTTGAGGCTGAATGGACAGCATCATTTCTTTAAAAGCCTGTTTTAAAAGACAATTTGAAAAACGTGCATTAATTTGAAATGCTTCAAATTTAATGAAGTTTGCCTGCTCCTAGAATCAAGCAAAATACTGTGATCACAGTGACCATGAGAAGACACATTCGTTAGCACTTGGTTTGGAATTTCATAAAACAACACTACCTTCTTCCTAGAAACATGTGTCTGAACTCTCAGCTCTTACACTGAAAATGAAATCTAGTTGCTGATACTCTGCTACTTATTTAGTAGATCCGCATAATAATAACAATATCAGGGACACTGGAAACTGAAAACAAACAGCACAAAAATGAGAAAGTGATGGCAGCATTGCTGAGCTAAGAGAAACCCTGATGAAGATGGTGCACAGATCATTTTCAGAAAATTAAAAATTTGTTAAGAAAGGATGCTAATATTCTCCAGTGAGTGATAAGCACTAGCAAATATACAGTTCCTGTCCATCTCCCCAAGTAAGAATGAATTTACATGTGGATTAATCATGTCATGACCCCAGAGTTAGAATAAACTGTACAGTTTTATCACAGTTTTTCATTTCAGTAATATAAATAGCAGTCTTTCCTTAAAAACATTCCAAATAAGTATATATACATACTATTATACTTTTAAAAATAAGGGTTGGCCTTTTTGGAGATATAGATGAAAAACAACAAACAACAACATTAAAATCTGCAGTTTTAGATACTCCAAAATTTAATCTGGGTTAGTAAATTTGCATTGCACATTGAACACACACTGACTCACAGTAACTACTGATGTACTTTGAAACAGACACTATTTGCAAATAGGCTGCACATCAAAGATGAATTTTGCAGCTGATTTGTTCTTAGCACTTTACAGATTTTGATAAATGCATATTTCAATCATATCATGATTTCTAGAAAGATGGTCCACGGGATTATCTCTGCACCAGCTCCTGTGAGGTGTCAGATAACTTCTTCCATATGCAGTGTGTGACCAAAAACCCAAACAGCCCTTTTGTCATCCTTGTATCACCATGAAGTACACTGGCTTCTCCTGTTTTGTACCTGCACACTCTGATTCCTTGTTAACGTGATGTAATTCAGAACACTTCTGAGCTCAAAATAGAAGAGAGGCATTTTACACTCTGTAGTGAATAGAAGAAATAGTTAGATAAAGGAGTGGAGCCTGATGTCCAGACCTGAAAGCAGGGAAAGAATGTAGCATGACAAAAGTTCCCAAAAAGCATTACAGATGTGAGAGTACTAAGTTGTATCTTATTTTCCAAACTACCACAGCAGGTAAAAGGAAGGTAAAATCAAACAACATATCATACAACATCTATTGTCCACACTGTGAGAATTCATTTGAATTTTAGGGGAGGGACAGTGCCAGACAGTGGCACCAAACCAGAAGTTGCCCAAAGGCAAAGAAACACAGCCAAATGCCCTCTGCATATTCCTTCTCAGCAGCTCTGAGCCTACAAGCAGCCAGCAAACTTTTAGTCTCATTTAACAAAGGCCATCGTTTGTGACTACAACCTCTTCAAAGTCACCAGCCCACTGACTTGGCACCCGACTTACAAGCATGACTAATTTTAGAGCTGAAACAACCACAATCTTTGCACAAAGGGGTGATGGGAGCCTAAAGCATGGAAAGGCTTCCATCACACTTCTGCCCAAAGACAAACATGAGAAAAGGCAGTGGCATAGAGACAAGCACAGCCCTCGTCTGCTTTTGTTCCCACAGCACACACCATCATCACCTGCGAGCTGGAGAAGGACTTGCACATTATGATTGCTCCACCAGGCATCAGACATATAACGCTAATTCCTGGACATTTAAGTGCAGTGCTGCGGCTGTCAGAGAAAGCTGAAAACCAGTGGTAGACTTGAGTGTGGGCTGGCTCTGTCTTCACAGAGGGAATGGTAAAGTAAATCAGTAGTTGATTTTCCATAAAAGTTTTCAAGCCATAAGCTGTAACATTTTCATGCGATATGGCTAATATTTAATTTCACTGTATTTCTGCTAAAGGCTGCAAAGTCACTGTCAAGTTCAAGTAGAGATCCTTCATACTAACATAAATGAAAGCAGACATTAAATATCTGTGTAAAGTGGCAGACTTGAGATATCTGTACTGTGGGAGGGGGACCAGACTGGATTCATCAAGACCTACTCCCAACTACTGCACTACAGAAAGAAAAAATGGGTAAGAAATGTTCCAGCTACCTACACAAGGGAAGCAAACTCCCTCGCAGGCCATGGTCCATGTGAGGAGGCAGATGCCAGAGCCAAATCTCTGCCTTCCCATGTTTATATTTTCAGTAAGGATGTACAGGAGAGCCATCTTAGGAAACTTCCATATAGCATCAATACAAATCAAACCCTCTGTTGCAATCCTGAATACAGAGGTTTCATTTGACCTGAGACATTTTCTTTACAGAAATATTTATAGTATGATAATTGAAACTTTTCCCTACTTACTCCTATTCCTCTCTATATATGTGATACCATACCACGCACAACTGTATGCCTCTATTGGAGTAATTTTTATTATTTAACATCAGCTATACAATTGCAAACTGCTTTGCAGCCGTCATACAGATAATCTTTAATGAGATCACAGCACGTGTGGGACAGCAAAGGCTCAGGCCCAGCTAGTACAGCTTCAAGAAAGGCAAGTCCTGCTTAACCATCTTCATCTTATTCAATGATCGAGTGACCCGTCTGATGGATAGGGAAAGGTGATGTCTATCTAGGCTTCAGCAAAACCTTTGACACCGTCTTCTCCAGCACTCTTCAAGATCCATGGCTTGGATGGGTGCACTCTGTACTGGGTATAGGAAATGGCTGGAGGGCCAGGCACACTGAGTGGTGCTGAATGGAGTTATATCCAGCTGGCATCCAATCGTGAGCGGTTTTTCACAGAGGTCTGTATTGGGGCCCATCCTGTCTGATATAATTACTGATTACCTGGATGAGAGGATTGAGTCCATCCTCACTATGTTTGCAGGCGACACCAAGTTGGGAGGAAGTATTGATCTGCCTGAAGGTAGGAGAACCATACGGACAGGCAGGATCAATGGACTGAAGTCAATGGGATGAAGTACAACAAAACCAAGTGCCAGGTCCTGCAGTCATTGCCTCTGGAGGCAGTCAATAAATGTTTACATGCTGTACTAAGGGGGCTTCAATACTGCTTTCATCATTACAGCTTTGATATTAGTAAGTATGCCGGTCAGATAACTGAGCTGTGCACTTCTGAGTTTCCAGTGAAGTGCATCCTCAGACTAAATTCTGGATATCAGCATATAGTCCCCATTTGTACCTGATAAGTTGCCCCAGGGAAGAAACAACAAGCCAAATATGATCTGTTCGCTGGCAAATGCAAATGTTTAATTAGTGGGTTTACTGGTAAAAGTCCCAGTGTCTGCCTCCATGCAGTGCCCTGCCTCAGCAGCACACAGGGGCCTGGATCTTCTGTCTGAGTTCTTGTGTCCCTTGTGTGCCCATCCCAAATGGCAGCACTTCAACTTTTAATTTTGGTTTCAATGAAAGACCATGCCATTCCACAAACATTAGGAAAGTACTTTTGATCTCAGATAGTATCTCAATTCTCACAAGGTAGTCAAAGAAGATTAAGACTGCAAAGTTAAACTAAGGAAACTGCAGAATGTCAGTATTAATGTAAACATCTGCAAACTCATTAAAGTGAAAACACCTTCGTCTAACAGAGCAAGATTCCCCTTACACAAAGCCTACTATATTATACTGCCAAATCACTTTTATTCCAGAAAAGTATCTCAGGCATTAGTATAATAAAATCTACCCTTTTTCTCTTACAAGTAAAAGAAGCTAAGCTGATGAAAACACAGTTATTGTCATTATAAATGTTCTGGCACTTGGAGAGTCTGTAGCACAGTCAGTCTCAGATAGTAGCACCAAGACATATCTGTAGTATAAATTTGCCCCACAGGTATAAAATCCCAAATTTGGTAGGAGGCAACTGAAAAGCAGTTGTACTTAAATATTCCCCTTTTGCTTGTATCACTTTCTGTGGACTGCAGCAGTGAAAAATTTGTGAAAAATCCCAAGTATAAAGCTGCCAGTTGCAAAAAATTTAGTATACATACATATATATATATATATATATATATATATATATGTATGTATACTAAATTTTTAGTATACATATTATATTATTATTATTATATTATTATTATACATTATATACATTTAGTATTTTAGTATACACACACATATATATATATACATATGTATACTAAATTTTTATATATATATATATATACACAGTTTCTTTTTAAGCTAACAAAATCAGATTTCATGGAACTCATTTATCCTGATCTTTGTTTCATATTTTATGAAATGTAGTAATTATTTTATTCAGGACGCAGCTCATAGGTCTACTGCCTGTCTTTAAGTTCCAGTCATAAAAACAGAAATAAATGTTTTAAATATTAGAACACATTATTTGATGCTACATTCTACCATGCATTTCCAATGTTTAAGTGATAAATCAAATGAAGTGGAAAGATCTTAGTGAGATAACCCACTTTCTTCCATAAACTGCTTGAATAAGAGAGAAAAAAAAATAAAAGTTTATCTCACATACATCTTAATGGAATACATGGAAAAGAGAGCTTTCTTCAGTGTGTAAAAAAAAAAACTTGCACAAGTTATCGATGAGATACTTATGGTAGAGTGAAGGCCTTGTGAAAGAGCACTGCAAGTGTTCTAAAAATGCTGTCATTGTGACCTGTGGACACAGAACTGGATGAACAATTAAGGACCTCAGTTCCCACAGGGCTGAGAATCCCAGTCCTGAAAGTTCTGTGAAATTATTGGTAAATTCCTCCACGGACATCTAGCTTCAAAATCTTTATTTAGAAACTATAAGTTCTAAAATAAAATTTAAAAAAAAAAAAAGTCATGTTAAAACCAAGTGATAACAGGAAAGTTATCAAAGTAAAAACCTCACAGAAGGAAAAATTTAAAAAATAAAATCGTAAGTGCTTGAAATAAGTTAGGTTGTGCCCAGGAACTTAAGGTCTAAGACAATGGAAATATAAGTAGAATATTCAGGATGCTTAGATTTTGTGCAATAAGAAGCAAGAGATAATTATAACTTGAAGAACGGATACTTCCTTGGAGTTCTGGTAAACAGTAAAATATTTTTATTAGATGGAAAAATCTGTATGACACAGGTTTATTAGTTTTATTAATTTTATTTTTTGTTGAAATTCTTATTTTACAAAAAAAATCCACAGATATTTTCAGACCCAAGATGACAGAGTACGCAAGATTACTGATACTAAACCAAAGTGCTTGGGAAGGTATCAACAATGCTCAGTACAGGCTTAAAAATGTCTATTAGTATGCCCAGACTGAATACCATCCCTTAGCAGAAACTCTCCCTACCTCTGCCGCTTTTAAAGTCCATTTCCCTTTTTTTTAAATATTCCAGATCAGAATATGAGGGAGCATGCAAGATTATCCAAAATGGAACGATAATCTGGCAAATGAATCTGGGTAGACAGCTCTGTCTGTAGTGTGTGTTCCCTTCTACGTCGTCATTGCCATATATACAAACTCAGTTAAATAGTATTCTTATTCTTTTAGAATATTAGAATATTTGTGTGTATCTGTATCAAAGACTACCAAAGGGAAAGGTATAAATAGAAACTGATGCTGCCAAAGACCTCAGAAGGCCCAGGAACACTTGACAAATAAATTTCATGATGCTATGACTGATAAATGAAGTCTGCAAGCTCATGGTACTTTGAAGTGTAATGACAGAAATGCCTTCTCTGATTTGCCAATTGTGTATATTCACTGTGTGTCAATCTGCCTCTGCAGCAGTAGCTGCATGTCTTCCCCAAAAATACCTTACCTCTGGAAATGAAACATGAGTGACATACTTATATCTTAATGAAAATTACTTGCATTTGTCTGTCAAAGCAGAGTAAGTTGCAAGGAGTTAAAAGACTTGCCAAAACAAGCAAACTGACACTTCTGGAAGGAGTTTGAGGCAAACGGCTTGTGACAGAAAGATCATCAGGCATGGTTTTAAATTCACAACTTAAGTAAACATCCTCTAAGGCTCTTTAGCAAGAAGAATGCTACGTGCATAGAAAAAGAATGCAAAGAATTTGTTTGCAGAAGTCCAAACTGGCTACTGCAAGAAACCAGAAGCCATGAAGATACATTAATTCACATTCTGGTTTCAATTATCTGTGCGTAGCTATTAGAAACACTTAAGTAAAGATTTCTGAAGGCTTTTATGAATTTTGTCTAGATTGCCTGCTAGGTGTCATGCCCATGATGCCTTGAAGGAAACATTAAACTCATATTCAGGGTGTAGCTTAGAATACCTTTGCCACATTATCCATTTACTTATCTCAGTTAAGGTACACATCAACCAGTTAGCTTCTCTTGAAAGTTGTGTTTAAACCTCAGTGAGTGCTATAGCACAAATACCAGGAGGAAAAAAAAAAAAATGAAGTGAAGGAAGATATATTTCAGCAGAAAGTTAGCATAACTCAAATCCTATGAAAACTTCAGTAAGAAGTACATTTTCAAAGACCAGTAATTCTGAATAATGTGTTGTATGATGTACAGCCTTCCAAAGTTATCAGGACTCTTTTCAGTTATCGTAGACCATACTTCTCCTTACATGTAAGAGTTATGCCTTACAGGCTTTTAAATGCTCCATCTTAGTCATAAAATAAATTTTGCTTCTATCCATACAACCTTGGAAATACATTAACTACAACTTTGCTAGATTGCAGGAGTCTCCATATGGCAGTATAAGCTTTTTCCTTTCCCATTCATTGACCCAGTAATAGCTTCAAGGTATAAGAAGTCCGAGGGCTTTTTTGTGTAAAGGATCTAAGAAGCTTAAAAGGGTACATTTATTTTATGCCTCTACCAATCCATACTCTTCCCTTCTCTGTGGAAATGTACCATAGCTGAATTTGTTACTCATAAAGTTCCCACAGAACATCACATGAGATCAGTTTATGTTCTAAGCAAATTCAGAATTATCCCTGAATTCTTTCCAGCACCAGAGAAAACAAAATAACAAGTTCCTGAAAAGTCCCATGAGAAGAGATTTAAAGTTTTTTAAAGTTTCTGAGGGTCCTATGATTCTTTGATTCTAAGACAGTCATAGATCATTACCAGTGGTATCCCTACCAAAGATTTCAGAGGCGAGCAAATTATAACCCATATCCAAACTCACAGAATCAGAATCATTTGAGTTGGAAGGGGGCATTAAAGGTCATCCAGTCCAACTCCCCTTCAACGAACAGGGACACCCACATCTAAACCAGTTTGATCAGAGCCTGATCCAGCCTGGCCTTAGCATTTCCAGGAATGAAACTTCTACCACAACTCTGGGCAACCTGCTCCAGTGCTTCACTATCCTTATTGTAAAAAAAGAACATCTTTCTTATACCCAGATTAAATCTCCCCTCTTTTAATTTGAAACCATTTATAGAATCATAGAATCCTATAACAGTTCGGGTTGGAATGTACATTTAAGATGATCTAGTTCCAAACCCTTGCTATAGGCAGGCACACCGCATACTGGATCAGGCTGCTCAAAGCCCCATCCAGCCTTGCCTTGAACGCCTCCGTGGTTTCCCTTTGTCCCATCAAAACAGAACCTGCTGAAGAGTCTGTTCCCTTCTTTCTTATAGTCCCTCTTTAGAAACTAGCTTTAAAAAAAAAAATCAATTTCTGAAAAGATAGAAAGGTGGCCTGACCCCAAATGAAGGCCTTGCCTTATAAAAAGGATCTTATTATCTCATACAGAAATGAGTAATTTCTGTGCCCTGAAGAAATGATACTTCATATTAGATATATTCTCGTATTGCTCAAGAAGGGCTACTTTGCTACATCAGACTAAATGAAATGTATTACAAGGCAAACTCTCCACAAGCAGAGCTGGGTAGACTAGCAAGTTCTGTACAACTGCACAGGCACAGCTGAAAGAAGGTACCATCATGAGAACTAGGACACGAATTATGCTGTACTAAACAAACCTGAAAATAAAACTGTTCTCATAATGCAATTTCTCCGCTCAACTAAAGCCTCCTATCTCATTATCTATCACTATCCTTCTTTCTGATAAATGAAAACTTGTGCTGATTCACTATAGCTGAGTCTTGGTCATGTTCATGGCTTTCTATGTCAAGATGCATGGTTATACAACACCAGAAATCCTAAGAAAAAAAAAATCTAGGAAATTAAAATTACCAAGAGAAATGGATGTACAACAGGCAATGTAGTTGTTGTCGTTTTTTTTTTTCCAGGAAAATCATTGTAAGGAAGACACAAATGAACAGTACGAACAGTTTGTCTTTCTGTCCTACTAAGAAACAAGTAAACAAAAAAAACAGCAGCTAAAATTTTGGCTACAATTTGCTAGCACCTCAGCACAATATCTCTAAGAGTGTCAGCATTGCTATAATTCTCCTCTCAGTCCAGCTTACAGCAATAGTACATAAAAGTACCTTAAACTGTGATGTAATATGAATTAAAACGAGAGATTTACTACATTTCAAATGCTAATGTTTTTTAATCACTTTTTACCAGTCATCATGCAGCTATTACAAATCTCCAAGGTACCTAAGACCAGAATTATGTCCAAGACTACGAAAAATGGAAAAAGAAATACTTAATGGTTCTATATCTATCAAGCCAGCTGAGATAAAGGTCCATCATGTATGTTGATGAACATTTTAAAATGTAATACGCTCCTTTTTTCACAGAAGTTACAGATAGCCAAAATTGAAACACAAAACATGAAACAACTAGGTGTTTCGCTAGTGGACAAGATCAGCACAAAAGTCACAGGCAACTAGTTAAACAAGTGCCTTTATTTTTACTGAAGTTTAAAGCAGTGAGATAATAAATAATACAGCAAAAATAACACAGAACAAGGCAATGCACCTTACTACATAAGGATAGTAACAGTGATTAGGAAAGATACATCACCAATTGCCCTAATACCTTACCATCATCTGGATCTGCAGCTGCTGGGAAGCCCCAGTTGCAGCGAGGATTTGGAGAGCCTTTACCAGCAACTCACATATGCACGTCAGGACAAATGACTGGAAACTGCAGTAGAAAAATTACTACCTAACCTTTGTGTTTTTTTGCAAGGCAATAGCTTCTGATGAACACTTCTGGAAAGTTATATTTTTAATGAAAATGCAAAACTATCTCATATTACATTCTAGAAACTGCACACTTTCTGTATGTAAAACATGTAGGTTTTAAACAGAATGAAATACAAACAGCATATCCCCAGCTCATACTGCATACTATATTTCTGCACACCTTATCCACATAGACCAGCAAAAGAAGAATCAGGAAAAGGTTCAGACAAGCATCCATTCTGATCTGCTTAAGGCTGAACAATCAGTAACACATGACCACTGTTTGTAACACATGTGAGTCTTGCTTAAAAAGCTCTAGTATTTACTTTATGAAATAATATATTCATTCAGATAACTAGATCCATATGAGATCTGAGTTTGTTCTTGGCACATAAGAGTTTAGTCTATGAACACCATGAAATTCTTTTCTTGCAGTGGACAAGACTTGATGTGATTGACTGACATAGTTCAAATCAGTGGTGTCCAAACATTTTTGGTCATGTATTCCTATTAGCAAAAGATTTTTGAGCACACACATCCAATATACGTATATTTATAAAGACATATTTCTGAAGTTCTAGCATTTTCCTCCTGCACCCTAACAACGCACTTTGGAGACCTCTTATTTTTAGATTATATGAGTGACATAAACACTAGAGGTGCTCTGGATGACAGAGACCTAGGCTTCTTCAGTGCTGTGCCGTAGAAACTATTTCAGTGTAGAATTCTTTAATATCTGTCCTTGGATTCAGTTGCCAATCACAAATGCTGGCTATCAAGCTCTACAGATCAGATTTCACCTTATGATTTTGATTTTAAAGGAAATTAAATTAGGAGCCACTGAGCAATCCATTGAAACAAAGCTACCTAAAGCTCCATCAGAAAGCAGTTCAAAAGGCTATTAAAGTATCGAATGACTCACAAGACTTCTTAAGGAGAAAAAATGAGAGACAATGGCACCTTGGGAGAGCTCACCCAAAAAGCAGACAGGTTATTCAGAATAGCCCATGAACTGATACATCTCGTAAGGAGCTCATAAGGTTCTGAAAGTTGAAATGAATCCAAAGAAGACTGGGACACCATTACTGCAGTGAATGAGGGAAACTAGAAAGGCTGCTTAGGATCAGCACTGCAAGCCAAACTGAGGCACTCACAGCAGTTCACAACTGTGCATGCCTCAAACCAAGGCTCTGCTCATAATAAAGAGCTAAGACATTTTTGTCACCGTCAAGGTTTTGGTATACCAAATGATAAACTTTCTTCATTTTATTTATATTAACATAACAGTGCCCATGTTAGAGCTGCCCAGGATTTCAGATTAATATAAAATAGCAAGATTTTCCTGGAAGCCATTACCACTGCTGTATAGCTCAACAAAGTGTCTTATCAAGCACAGATAACAGATGTTCAATTTAATAATTAAAGCCTGAAAGAAACCTGGGACGTGATCGGCTGAGAGGTGATGGCTTTTGCCATGCAGAACTTCCACTGATCAGAGTTTAATGAAGACAGGAGACTTACATGCTCAAACAAGAGTGCATGCAACAAGCTATTTTCATGAAAGCACTCTGTGTGGGACAGCTCACCTTACTGGAGTGCTGTGATGGATGGACAGATTGAAATGAGCCCTTCCTGAGAAAATGGCAGAGCAGATGCAGATCATCCTCTGTGGGAAAGAGTAGCTTAGATGCGTGGGGCAAAGTAAGAGCTCTCTAGTCAGGCCAGAGGAGGGTCACCAAGTATGACATTGTGGTTGAAATGTGCTACAGATCACTCACTAGTTAAGAAAGAAGATGCAGCTATCATTAATGATTTTTGGAAGTCTCTGTCACACATCCACATCCTCACCCCAACTTTTAACATGTTCAAACACAGCCGATCCAGGAGACGTCTGAAGGGTGTCACAGGTAACTTCTTGTCATACAGGCAGTAGGTGTGCCAGCCAGAAAGGACACACAACCGTGATGCTGTAGTGACTGTGGAATACTGGAGTTAGGTTCCTGAGAGGAGCAAGGGAGGAAAAAGAAGATAGAAAAAGGCATAAGAGCTGTAAGACAGAAGAAGGTGTGGGGGTTTGGGGAGTTTTTTTGTAGTTTACATCAGCAAGCAACTAAGCATAACACAGTCTTTCAGTCACTCTCCCCCCAGCTAGAGGAGAGAACTGGAAAAAAAAGACATAAATAGAACTCATAGGTAGAGAGAAAAACTACTTACTAAGGCAGAAGAGGAAGACAGAAATAATGGTAATAATATAAATACTAACATGTTTACAAAGTAAGTGATGCACAACGCTCGCTACCTGCTTACTAATGCCCACCCAGTCCCCCAGCAGTGGCTCTACCCCACCCAAATCCTGTTGGCCTTACTGTCTGGCAGGATGTCAGTTTGGGTCAGCTCTCGTGGTTCTAACCTCTTCAGCTTCTTGTGCTCCCCAGCCCCTTTCATTAGCAAGACAGTACAAGAAGCTGAAAATGTGAAATGCTCTTGGCTTTGTGCAGCACTCCTCTGTAGCAACTAAAATGCCCACCTGTTATCAACACTGATTTTTCTCCTAAAACCAAAACACAGTATCATATCAGACACTATGATGAAAATCAAATGCCCCAGTTGAAAACAGCATTCCATTTTAGCTACTAATGTACAATGAGGATGTTTGGCTGAGCGGACTTTCTTAAAATTCTCTCTCTAAGCAAATCCATCTGCTTTCTCAGATGCACAGCTTACCTGCAATGACACTGAGTAGACAAACTGAATAGTCCAAAACTACTCCCTTCTAAAGTTGTGGCTTCTAAAGATGGAAATATTCTTTTGACATCTCAGCTCTTTGTTGGGTAATGTACTGGAATTACTCTGGTCTCCTTTTAAGGTCCCAAACATTCCAGATGAGTTAGGAAGTAGCTTACAGCATTCTTAATGTGCTAGGCTCTTTGAGTTAAGTAAAATGCATTATTATTTCATTATTCCTTTTTTTTTTTTTCTTTTTCTTTTCAGTTATGCTGTGGTTTGCTTTGAAGGAGAGTATGATTCAGTCACTTAATATAATCAGCAATTTAAATAGAAAGTTCTCTTCCATACTGGGGAAATGCTGCAGCATTTTTGCCTTCTGTTTCATAAGACATACAAATACTGTTGATAGATTAAAAAATAATAATAATAAAGAAAAAAAATTACATTATCAGGGCTACCTATTTCTTTTCACACCCTGAGCAGGGTAGTCAGACCTGAACAACTAAAGGAAACAGATGGACCTAGAAAGTTCAAACCTTGAAGTAAGAAAATCTCCAGTAAAGAAAAATGCTTAGAGTCACAGAGGCAATTGTTCCATGGTTTGTAAAAATAGACAGCCCCCCACTCTGCAGCTTCAGCAGAACTCCATATCTAGTGATGTCATACTCTCAAATGCCCATGCCATCTCCTATCCCTACTACATTTCTAAATCAACTTACATACCAAAGTTAATAACTGGAAGACAAGCCTGCTTGCAAAGATCCTTAGTAGCAAATTCTCCCATTCTTCTAAGACTCCTTATCTCTGAGTGGTGCCTTGCCATTGGGACAAACTTTCCTGGTAAATCTACTGAAAAACCACTCTGCTATTTCAGAAGAAGCCTTTTCTGGAACAAGCCAAAGAAGTTGACAGTTTTCATCTGAAACTGTTCTATCCTCTGCCCCGCCATACTATGAGAGATGGTGATTGCTCTCCATCGCTACTAGTAGGTCAGCTTTTAATTTGACATTGAGACTCCAAAATCTTCAGTTGTGGTCACAAAATCTCTGCAAAGGACAAGTAATACATGCTTCAACTTCCTTTCCCATTTTTCCCGTCAAAGCGATGAAGTTACTCACCCCTTGAGAGTGCTGCTTTCAAAAGAGTTCTCTTCTGCACTGTAAGTCAAACAGCACTTACATTTTTTCCTCACAATGATGGAATTATTCTGTACTACTGACATTGAGGGCAGCCCAAATGTTTCAGATAACAGAGGAGATGCTCCAAATACTCATCACTGTTCTGTAGCAATAAGACCTGCAGCAAACACAGTGCCAATAGCCAGAGCTACTTCTGCAGAGTGCTATACTGCAGCACAGCACAATTTCACCTAACTGAAAGCAATATGTACCTCAGAATCCTCTGGGCCTCAGGAGACATCTTTCCCACAAGCAAGGAAGATAGGAAGATCAGCTCCCAAAGGCCCAAAAAAAAAAAAAAAGACTCTAGTAATTTCAGTAATCTGTTTTACACAGTGCCGTGCATTTCAAACCTAATCTTTTTTTGAGGGGTTAAGAAGTTAAGCAAAGGCCCATAAATATATCCAATACACTAATCTCCAAGTATCCTCAATACAGGTGGAAGCTGCATTTAAAGCTGAATTGCTCAGAATATTTATCGAAAGCTACTTTGTGTTTTACAGCTGAAGATCTATTTTCAAGAATGTAATGCCTGGATAAACAGAAGCACTTTCCCCTTCATAGACTTCCTTAAAAAAAATAATTCTGGCCTTAGTTTACAATGATAGAGCAAACAACAATGGCACAACCTCCCATATGAGCTTTTAAGGCACAACCACCCTATGTTGCTATGAGAGCAGGAAGCCTAAAAAAAATAGGATTCTCAGAAACACGGCGTTGTTGAGGTCGGCAGGACCCGAGGGACCACCTGCCAACCCGTAATTCCTGCCCTTGCTGCAGCAGGGACACACAGAGCAGGCTGCCCAGGCTTCCGGAGACCGCCGAGAAGACTCCACAGCCCCTGGGCAGCCCGCGCCAGAGCTCCCTCGCCCACAGTAAGCAAGCATCTCTTCTGCTCACACAGACTTTTTATTCTCTTTCCTTTGACTTTTGTCCCAGCCCCACACTGCCCACAGCGATGCCACTCTCCCACCCAGCTGGGTGCCACCTCCTCCGTGCAAGTAGGCGCAGCAGCACCCAGCAGGCGCGCCTCTGCTCTCGTCTCCCTGGAAACACGCGCTTCGCGCAATCCGGCACAACAAATGCGTTATCTCGAGGTCCGACCAGGCACAAATTCACCAGCCAGAACATAAATTTCAATCCCTCGGTGCCAGGAGCGCCCAGCAGCTTCCTCCTTTCCTAGGGGGGAAGCCCACGCGGGGTCCCTAACGGCCGCCCCCTCCCGCGCGCCCGCGGCGGCGGCGCCGTCCCTCAACCTATGACGTCACCTCCACCCGCCGGAGGGCCGGACTCCGCGCGCAGCGGCACCACGCGCCCAACGCACGCGTCGGACGCACAAAGCCCAACGCAGGCGCCCTACCGCTCTCCTGCCCGCCGCTCTCTTCGATCCGCTCTTTCTCGCAGGAGTACGCATGCCTCAACAGCGTGAGGCGGAGTCGAGAGGGAGAAGGAGGGTGAGGGGAAGAGGGAGGAGCCGGAGTCGGAGCCGAGGCGAGGGAGTGGGCTCCGCCTCCTCTCCTTCTTCCTCCTCCTCCTCCTCGCCGATCCGCGACTCCTGCCTGCCGCTGCTCTCCACCCTCCCCGCGTACAGCGTGCGGCTCGCCTCCCGCCGGCGCCGCCGCTGCCACGACGGCCGCAGAAACAAAGGAGGAGGGAAGCGGCGGCGGCTCTACGCCTCGCAGTCCCCGGACCCTCGCTATCCCGGCAGCGACCCGCAGCCCTCTCCGACACCCGACGCGCAGCTTCCGGCTGCTGGCACCAGGTAGGTGGGCGCGGAGAGGGCGGCGGGGCCGGCTCCGAGGGCGTCTCGCCGGGGCCTGGGAGGCTCGGGCCCGCCCGCGGCGGCACAATGGGGGGCGCGGGGCCGGCGGCGTCCGGGCCGTGACTCAGGGCTTTGCGTGCGGCTCGGTCAAGGGCCCGCCCCCGGGGTTGTCATCCGGGCCTGACGGCCTCCGGGGCTCCTGTGCGCCGGTACCCACGGGGCGGGGGCAGAGCGGACAGGGGAGCGTGGCGCACTCCGGGCACTTGGCAGCGCCGGCCTCTTTGTCTGGCGCCGCGCTGGGCCCGCGCCGTGCTCCTCCGCGGCGCCGCGCTGCCAGGACTTGGCTTTTTCTTTGTAAACGGCGGTCCCTCAGGCGGCGGGGTACGTAGGCCGGCGGGCCCCAGGTTTTGCGATCGGTTTGAAGCCTATCTGTTTGGTTCGCTATCCGGTCTCTAACGTTAAAATTCGAACCGACGAAGCGCGGTGTCGGGACTCGCAGCGGGACCTCAGAGCTCGGCCGAGCCTTCCCGCCTCGCTGCCCGGCCCTGAGGGACTGCCCAGGGCAACGCTTCCGTGCTGTGAGGGCGCGGGGAGAAGTGGTGGCATCCCTCGGGCCAAGGCTTTACCCCCTCCGGGAAGCAGAGCGAATTTTATTTTTCCTCCCCGCAAAAGGGAGGCGATCCGGCCGTTGTAGCCTCCTGCCCCGGGAGGTCGGGGGCCTTACAGTGAGCTGTGAGGCCCGTTGTAACACCCGCTGTGTCTGGGGCTGAAAATGGCTGTTGGGGATGACGAGCCGGTGATGCTGCGCTTCCCTGATTGAATTTTGGTCTTCTCACTCTCTCTTCCTTTAGAAAGGAAGCCGCGGTCCTGTTAATCAGATTTCATATCTTGCTCTCGCGGTGGGTGTATGCGCGGCTGCCTCGGCCTTGTAGGCTGTACGGAGCTGTCAGCCCTTGGAGATATAAATAGAAGCTGATTTCAGAGGCCCCTATTGACGGGGTTTTGTGTCTGAGCCTCCAGCTCAGCCTGTCACATTGCAGCCTTGTGACAGGCGGAAGCTAATGTGCTCACCCATGTGACCCGTGCTTCTGAGAAATATTGAGGAAAGCAGTACACATGTGATGGCATTGGGAGCTGGCTTTTTAAAGGAGGGAAGCTATATCTGTAGGAACACTTCAGCTAGCTGCTGACATTCATAGGTGTTCCACTAGGGAGGAATTGGAGAAGTGTGTAATTCGTCTGGTCTGAAGACCTTGTTTCAGCCATTGCTGGTTCAGAACCTGATACAGCAAAACCTAGCATACTGGATAGTGAATTCCGCTTGGTAAGTTTTTTTTATAACTGTTCACCTGTGTGTGCGATAAATAAAAATAAATGGTTAGACCTGGATCTTCTTCAGAAGCCTGAAAAACACCATTTCTGAAGGGCTGGACAACAGCCCATCTTTTCTGTTAGGGATGTATATTTCAAACAATGGAAGAAGCTGCAGACCAAGCAGCTGACAAGGCTTGCTGTTTGTAGTATTTTAAAAACAGTGTTAGCACCTGAAGCTGGATGCTTTAGGTGGTAAAATATGATTCACAATATGAATCAGATTCACAGCTTGAATCTAATCTGAACTGGAACATGTTAGTTGAGATTGATGGTGGCAGCATATTTGATAGTGTTTTAAGCTTACCTACTTAACAAGAGGGCAGAAATGGGCTCTTTGTTTTTCTCTAAGTGTAAACCTAGAATGTAGATGAGAGGTTTTAGATTTGCGTAGTTTAGTCATGATTTACGCTGACTTCCGTGTCTGACGTGTAAGGCTGTAGAAATGCAGTGTTGTTAAGTGTTTTATCGAAGTGGAAATGACTACGTGTACCAATGCAGCTCTATTTATAGCTGGGGAAAAAATCAGGTTCCATAATCACCTGCAGGAAAAAAATAAAAAAATAAAAAAATCTACTGTTTCTGAATTATTTTTCTCCTAGAAACTTAGTTGAATTGGACAAAGGCTACTGTCAGTTGCAATTACTAAGCTATTGAAATCTGACTTTACAGTAATTGCTGTGTAGCATTTAATTAATTATAAAAAGTGTTTTTCTGTGCAGCATAATAAATGTGCTTTCAGCATTCTTGAGTTCTCACAAGTATCAGCTGTGAAATATCTCTTTTTTGACTTTTCCTGAGTAGGAAGGCTGTCATCTAAAGAAGGTATGCAAATGTCTTCGGGATTTAGAAACACTATACTTGGCATGTGGAGACAAATGCAATATGCTTACATATCCTCAATTTGTATTACATTGCTTGATTTCAGTGCTCAAGTTTTGTTGCTCTTGCAAATCAAAGGCTTTGTTTCTGTATCGGTTTTTCTGCTCACCTTACTTTGCTGAGATTCACCAGCAGTGAAGGGGAAATATTGTTATTTGTAACTACTGCAGTTTGCGTTACGGACTTAGGCATTGTCTGTTGGAGGGTTTGGAAGTCTTGCTATAACTTTATTAATACAAATAATTTAAATGGCTCTTTTGAGAAGTGTCAGCAGCATGATGGGATGTACCTGGGAAAGCAAAGTCAGGTCTAATCTTATTTCAGAAATATTGTTTAGATTCTGTTGAAGAGACTGTTGTGCACTTGTTGTTGCCAGTTAATACTCGGTATCAACTTTCATACACAGCCTGAGGAGTATTTGAGGCCTTGTTTTGGAAACTTCTAAAGATACGAATACAGGTTTTAACTGGCTGTTGCCAATACTTCAGGGATCTTATTGTTTTTTGTTTTTTGTTTTTTTTGTTTGTTTTTTTTAACAAATGGACTGTGGAAGTTAATCCTGCTAGTAATAGAATAAATGTCAAAATGTTGCAAAATCAACATTATTGAAAAAGTGGAGTGGTTCTGAATGGAATTTGGTAAAATAAGCTGTTAATTGCCAAAATGGTACAGCAGATACGAGGTTGATTTTGCTTATTCTGCATATCCATGCTAATGCTCAGAGATTGAGAACGAAGGGCTTTTTGCCATTAATTGAATTTGGTCATAACCTGGACACGCAGCTCAATGTTTGACAAGCATGCTACTTCTCAGTATCATCAGCATGATAACTTTTTTTCTTGTCTTAAGGATATGTAATGATGTTACTTAACAATACAACTGCAGTATTGAATGGCTCATTAATGACCATGAATCTCTTTTTAAGAATGCTGATATCATTTTATGGGAGCAGGGTGAGCAGACGTGCTTTAATTCTGTAACCCTGTAATTGATTTTGGTGACATGTCTGCTCCTAATGCAGTTCTTGCTTTTATTTACAGCATCGAGATGACTCAGGAGACAAACCAGACCCCAGGGCCTATGCTGTGTAGTACAGGATGTGGATTTTATGGAAATCCGAGGACAAACGGGATGTGTTCTGTTTGCTACAAAGAACATCTTCAACGGCAGCAGAACAGTGGCAGAATCAGTCCAATGGGTAAGAGTTTATAGTATCTCTGTTTTCTTGGTTTTATTTTATTTTGAATTAAAATATAAAACTGATGAAGAGGAATCTCATAACGTGTTTTGGGAGAACTTCTGAATATTGTATACTGAAATAACAAATTTCAAAGAGTATACTTATTCAAAACACAGTAAAAATAGGAATGTGTTTCTGTGTAATATGTTGTGATCCACCCTTAATTTTTTTCTCCACTTATTTCTAGTGTCAGTATATTCTTACATGATCTCTTACATGATATTACAGTTGTAATATAGTCTGTCTTTTAAGTAAGAGGTAGTGTGCAGTATAATGAATAATGTATGCAAGTTCATAACTATATGCAAGAATATTTGACTAATGTATTCTACAACTTGTTTATAATGACTTAAATTCTTGTTTTGTAGGACCAGCCACTGGTTCAAACAGTCCTACCTCAGACTCTACATCTGTTCAGAGAGCAGATACTACTAGCTTAAACAACTGTGATGGTGTTGCTGGCAGCACATCTGAAAAATCGAGGTAAGATGAAAGCATTATTTTGAGTTTCAGATGAGCTGTGAGTATGTAGCAAGTTAATGATTGGCAGTAACTTTGACCCACTTCACTCAATTTCTTAGGAGCAGAAGGCACACCTGACAGTGCTTTTCTTTATAAATCTTTGTAAATGACTAGTGATTAAAATGTTTGGTGTTGTACTTCTGCATTTGCAGTTTATCTGGAGAAGTGTTTGCTCCGGATTTGACTATTTTCTACTATGGGGAGCTAAAATAGAATCAAAAATATTTTGAAGATAGTAGAAGCAGGAGTTAGGGACGAGCATCAGGACTAGTTAAACAAGTAGTCTGTTGATGGGTTTGGACATTTTTATTATGTACTTAAAACTGATGTAAAATTACATGTTTCACTGTACATGAACAGAAATGTGCCTGTTGCCGCTTTGCCTGTAACGCAGCAAATGACAGAAATGAGCATTTCAAGAGAGGAAAAAGTAACACCGAAAACAGAGACTGAGCCAGGTATGTTTGTGGCGTAACACTGGTTGTGCTGGTGACTTAACCAAAGTTGACAGAGGAGGCATATCCCATTGTGGTGCTGGTCTTCAGGAATTGTTAAGAAAGTTAATGATGTGTTTTAAATAGTTTTCCCTTGGAATCAAGGAAAAATGACTGGTGCTAGAATATAGCTTTAAGTTGCATGTTCAGTATTGGTTAAAAACAAACTGACACATCTGAAGATAGTTTTGACTCCCAATCCTTTTTTTTTTTTTTTTTTTTCTTTTTTTGGCACTCTACAATTGCATCTAGGGTAAATTGGTCAATTTTGAAGTCCAAAGATTTTTATGCATAATCTAGCAGTACAACTTCTGCTGACTCATGGCTTGTTGGGTTTAAAAAATGGAGTTCTTACAAATTCTTTTCTACAGAGAAATGAAGGTGGAGGAAGGACTTAAAAATGCTGACAAAAATGGTTACAGGTTCTTTAAATAAGAAATCAGTTGAGATTTAAATAAGAAATTGTTGATTCTTTAAATAAGAAATGTTGAGAAATCAGTAGATATATATAATTATATCAGTAGATATAATTAAAGCATTGTTCTGTGGATGTAGGATACTTAAAGCTGGGAATTAATCTTCAGTTTAGATGTTTTGTTCTTGCACTGGAAGGTTGAGCTGTAGTGATTAAACTTAAAAGTGCAAATTGCTTGGAGGGAGGCAGGAAAGGGACTGCAACTGAGTGGTTGAATTCATTTATTAATCTACTTAAATGAATACCTTGATGTATTCATTCTGTGCGTATATGTATCCCCATTTTTTAATGTAACAATTATGAAGTATTCTTAAAACAGAAGCTGATAATTGGTAAATTTAAACTGAAGATAAGATTAATGTTTTTCACTTATGAAGTCGGGTATAAAATGCAAAGGACGCTACTCAGCACGGGATAAAAGTGGTTTTTAACTAACTCTGGTTTTGCTCTAACTGATATTTAATTGCTCATTTTTTCTACAGAGGGTTTTACCATTTGCAACTAGTCTTGCTGAGCTGAGATTCCGTGACAAGAGCTAAAGTCCATTTCAAAAGTGTATTTCTTCTTGTTCTGTTCAGAGCAGATTTCTTTACTAATACTATTATAACTAATGTCATCAGAAGAGTATTTCTTTACATGACTTAAAAAGCTCAACTGTGATATTTATGAACCTGTAGAACTTTTAAGATTTCCTGCCTGAAATGGTGTCAAGCAAGCCGAAGAAATGCATAAAATGGTAGCAATGGAGAAGTACTAAGTGAATTTACTCTTACTGAAACTGCCAATAGTAGCCTGTCATTTTGCTGTGTGTAACAGACAACCTTCAATTTCAGACCCAATACCTGTTTTTTTCCTTAACAAGTGAGCTATATGATAGCTGTCACCTGCTTCTCTTGATTAAAAAGGGGGGAGGGTGGGAATCCAATAGCAGCTCAAGATACTGTTGTATTTTTGTAAGTAATCTTGCCGGTTGAAAGCAGTAACAGTTGTTGCAAGTTGATGTACTGCCGCAGCACTTGAATGTTTCTGGGGAAACTTCTGGAACAAAACTGCCTCCCTTAGTATGTCTTGCAGCCTTTCAGAGCTGTAAGAAGATTATTATAAAGATAGAAAGAGACATTATACAAAGTTGGGTATTATTATTTTAAACTGAAAAAGAGTAGGTTGAGATTAGACATTAGGACGAATTCTTCAATTTGAGCGTGGTAAGGTACTGGCACAGGCTGTCTAGAGAGGATGTGGATGTCTCATGCCTTGTAGGCATTCAGGGCCAGGTTGGATGGGCCCTGGGCAGCCTGAATTGGCAGCCCTGCCCTTGGTATAACTGTTGGAAATGGTGGGCTTTGGAGTCTCCTTCAACCCTTTCTGTATGTTTATGATACCCATAAGATGTTCTATCTCACGTGTGAGAAAATATGCCGTAGGCTTCAGAATCCCTGTTGTGTCTGGACTGGTTGCATTTTTCTTCTCTTCCTTTTTCCAGTGACATTCAGTGTGTGATGTTCTCTCCTCCTGAGGCGGAGGTGAGACAGCAATGCACAATAATTCATAACAACAGAGCTGATCTTTTCTATTAGTTGTAACTCTCTAAGATAATACCACAGTCTTGAAGTCTAGTTCTGAGCACAGAACTGACCCTAGAAACTGAACTTACAACTGTTACACAGATAGTAGTGTAGAGCATGAACAGCATGACCTTTAAGTAAAGTACATCTCTCCTTTTAACATCATCACTGACATAAAGTTGCATTCTTTTCTGCCAGAACTTCATTAGGAAGAGAAATTTTCAGTGTTTCCTTTGCAAGCCAGAAAGCTATAAATAATTACATCTGGCAATTGATATATTTTTTTAACAATGTGTAGCTTAAATTAAGAAGCTGTTGAGGTTGGGAACGGTAAAACTTTACAGGCTTATCTTGCTTTATTTTTATTTTTATTTTCTCCCCAGGTTGAGATTGCAAACTGGATTCTCATTCAGACAAATCAAGTTTTCAAGTAGTCATATCTTAACAGTTGAAGGAAAAGATGTGTGTCGGATGTAACTGACCCAGTTGGTTGTAATTGACATGTCTAGCACACTGTATTTTCTTCTGACCTGTAATTTTGTAGTTCAGCTGTATTATTTCATATTTGAACAGCGGCATATGTTATCTAGTTCCCTATATGATGAACTACTCGCAAGTCAGAAATCTAAAGGCCTCTGTGTCTAAACTCCGCTAAGTGGGCTCTATTTACATAATATTCATAAGCTTTTGACCTGCTTTTACACTTACTATTATTAAGAAATGAATTATAGTACAGAATTTACCCAAAGCGTTCTAGAAATTATTCACAGCTATTTGTTTTTTCATTTTGTTTTTTTCCTTTTGTGGATTACAGGAATTCAATGCCAAACCTAGTTTGACTTCTTTCCCTTCTTTGTATTATACTATCAGAGCAATATACAGGAATTCAGCAAGTTGGTAAGGCGTAGTGTAGCCCTTCCTTATGAAACCTGTTTTGTTCTAGCAGGCATGCAAGTACTAGTGAAAGATACTTACAAAAGAGAAAAATGAGTTGGCATATTAGGCATTTTTAAAAATGTTTTGAAAACACATATATTTAAACATCATGTTATTTCAAGTTACTGTATGTTTTTAGCACTTCTTGTGGTTTTGTCTGTCTTTCCATGGTTCAATTATAAGTCTCCTGTGAAGTGTTTGTTACCAGACATGATTGATATCAGCGTGCATGTTAGTGACTTAGATTTGCTTTGTTTTTAATGCATTAGTAACTTTAGTAATTAATTTAGCAATTAATTAGTAATTTTAGAGTGCAGGGTATGATGCCATAGCTGAGGAGTAATATGGCATGTAATGAAAGTGAATGCGAAATTGAAATGTCTGTTCTCATGTAACGTATTTTAAAAATACTCAGATAACTGCTAAACTGCGGCCTAATTCCATCCATACTGCAGATTGTTTCTTTTTTTTTTTTTTGAAGTAATATTTAATGAGCTTCAGAAGGCAGTGGAAAATGGTGTTTGACTCACTTGTCTACTGACTCTACAAAGCCAATATGATTTTTTAATGTTATCTTGCATCCAGGTTCAGACCATGTTATGAGAGTTGCTCTAACTTAATTGTAGATGTCGTCAGTGTGTGTTGCTGGTAATAGTGCAAGATGCTGAACAGATTGCTAATGAAATATGGTAGGCTTGAGATTATAACTGGTACTTGTTGGATTTTGATGCTGTAATAATTGCTTTGTTAATTCTGATTTGGCTTTGCATGTTATAATATTTAACCATGTTGTAACGACAGACAGTTTGTTTGTAGTCATTATTAAAGTCAGCTGATACAACTTTTTGCATTTTGCATTCAAAATAGTTTATCTTCATGTTACCCATGTCTACTGTAATATCTGTAGATAGCCCTGCTTTATATAATTCTGAAATTGGATTGGCTTGAAGTCTTGGAAAATAGAACTGAGGGTCCAACTGTGGTCCTGTGCTTATTGCTGATAGAATGCTGTTTTAACTTCTTCCCTGAAATGTTTGTGGTAGATCATGTCTTCATGGTGACCAAATTGAAGTATTTGTGCAATGTGTAAACCAGGATGTCTTTACATTAATAAAATATTTAAAATATTTTATATGCTTGTTAGTTGGGCATATGGGAAATAAGGTACATGCTGCAGAATATATTCATTCTCTTGCCTGTGAAATTAGAAGTGAAGTTTATTTTTCAGCCTTTTCATTTTTGGCTCCTAGATTGCCATAGCAGTTCTGGTTTCTGAAAAATAAAGCATTTACTTCCAAGAAGCTTGACAAAGCCTAACAAGGACTGTTCATCTTTTTAAATTCCAATTTTATGTACTAGTCTGTTGTATTTAAAACAAAATAAGAGGATTTGGTGATCTGCAGTTTCTGCTCTGGTACTGCAGATGTTTAGTCGGCTGTCTTTCTGATTACTCCAGACTTTACCTCCATTCTTATTTGTTTTGGTTTTGCTAGTTTTGTGTTGGCCAACGGAATTGGTTTCATGAAGTCAAGTTAAGACGCTTGTATTTTTATATTTTCAAGACTGACTTTGCTCTGCCAGCATCTAGGGTTATCTACTATACTAGGTTTATCTACTTCCAGCATCTACGTAAGGTTATCTACTTAGTAATCCTATGATAGTTGTGCAGTTCAAGCTGCTGGAATCCTGTGTCGTGGTTAATTTATACATAATCAGAAAATAAGTTTCTAGTTGGTGTTAGTTGAGAGGCCTTTTTCTGGTTACTTTTGGTATATGGAGGATCGAAGAAAAATAGATGTGTTTTTCAACTGAAAATCATCAAATAAATAACTTTTCGTGTGAAAAATCTGAAAAATAACCATAGTAGGCATCCTTTTCTGCAGCAGCTATGTTTGCATAAGCAAACCTACTGTCCATTTTGAAAATGCAGTTGTCATAGTGTTGTTTTTGAAAAAGTCACTAAGGTTTAATAGCTTGGTCAGGTAAGAGCTTTGTTCTCTTTAGGATCTGTCTATGTTTGGTTGAGTAGCTGTCATGCTGTGGCGTGTGGCTGACTTCATTCATCAGCAGCATCAGTGTTCCCACATGCCTTTTGTGAAGATCTGTCTTATCTTCAGATTATACATGAAAGAAGCTTTCCCAGAGTTATGATGCAATACCTGTATTGGTGGGCTTTTTTGGATACCTCTAATACTGAGATTTATGTTACTCTTTATTACCCTAGCAGATGTGTGGTAGACTTCTCTGTGCGTGATGGTAATGCAGCTTATTACAGCTACAGATAACTTTGGTCTGAAATGATTAATAAGGTTCACCCGATTCTGAACATCTGTTATTCCTAAGTTTTTTCAGCCTTGTAACAGAACAATTGGTCTGATTAAAATTCAAGTGGAGTAAACCTGATCAGTTAGCTTTTGGAGCCAAAGCTTGGTAAGGGAAATGATCACAATGATGAAGATGGCTTTGTGCCAGCAGGAACTCAGCTAAAATGATAAAAACATCTTTTAGTAGTATGGAGCTTAATTCATCCAAACAGGGATATTGTTACTGAGGAAGCTGGTCTGCAGGTAAAAGTAACCATGTTGTTTTTTGTACTCGCAGTTCTTGTCCAGTGATTTAATCCCTGATCATATTGCAATTATTTGAAGCACTAATTATTTTTGGATAAATAATACTAGAGCATTTGCCTGATGGGTGATAGGAAGAGTCCTTCTTTTCTGAGGGAAAGTACTTACTTTTAAAGAAATAAACGGTATGTTTCAATTTGAATTCAGGGAGCTCTGCCCCATCTTACTTATTAAGTCTTTACTGCCTTTTCTCTGCATGTTCTACTCTTCCTTCTTTACTGAACGCATTTTAGTTGTGTAGGAAAGATAACTGTTCAGCAGCTTATTTGGGAAATGGGCCTCTGCAGCCCATTTCTTAGGACTATTTTCTTCACTTCCTGGTTCCTGTGCTGCTAGGTGTGGCTGTGAACACTTGGTGCAGGTTCCTTGAGCACAGGAGAAAGAGTACCTGCAGTAACTGTAATGTTCTCACTGAGATGGATTTGTTCTCTTTTGCTTCCTTGTGAGCATGTTAGGCAGTGATAAAGGTTGTTGTTTTTTATTTTCCTTGCTTTAATTTTATCTTAGTGCATGGTGTGAGTGACTTCAGTTATTTAGGTCATTCTTGATTTGCCCCTTCTTTTATCCATTTTCTCTTGCATCTGACTGAAACAGCATGTAGCCTGTGAGGGCTCATACTGTGAATTCCTTCTCATGCAGATGAAGCTTCCCTCTGGCTAGTTGTACAGCAAATTGCAGCGTGCAGAAATATTTTTGGTTCCTCTTTTTTTCCTGTCATGGCTTACACTTATCGTTGCATTTTTAAACAAATTAACAGCATAACAAATCTAAAAGGAGCTTGACTTCGTCTTTTGGATGCTGCTTGTTTGGTTTTTTTTAATGCTGTAACTGGGGCTTGATAGCACCCAGGATTTGTATGCTGTTTGTCATATCAATGTCCTTTAACTTGTTTTGGTCAGAAGCTCTTACGTGGATTGACTGATACCAATTACTGCTTTCTTTGGAATTGAAAAATAAGCTCAAAGCATCATAACTGGAACTCTAGAAAATGTTGATAAATCACAAATACAAAGAAGTTTTCTCAAAAAACAGTAACAGGTTACTCCAAAAAGTACTGACAACAGTAATGATTGTAATGCAAGTCCTATAACATTTTGTTACTCTTGTGGACTAAGCAACAGACCAAACACTTCACAATTTTTTTAGAAAAAGATCTCTACCAGACAAGAAATACAGTAAAGGGCTTTTGTAATTTATTAGGACTATTAAACAAATGTTCAAGAAAATATTAGCAGCTATTGTCTTACTGTATAAAATTTTGGAGGTTTGAATGGTGAGTACTTCTTGTTACTTCTGAGAATTAGAACTTGTCACTTCTAAATCTTTCTTAGACTCCAGTCAGGAATTCAAGGCCTGTCTTCCACAGTGAATCGTGAGGCTTCCAAGGTGTGGGGGATAATAGTGATCTTTTATTTTTCATAACACATACAAACATGATAATATAAATGAAATTAAATAACAATTTAAAGATAGGAAAATAGCATAACTCTCTCTTTGTGTCTGAAAAATCTAAATTCTCACGGGAAGTAAAAAAATCTGAACTCAAACCTTATTTGTATGCATAAATTTCATTACAAATATGTTTTTAAGGCTTACGTACTTTGCTTATTCTGTAATGTATTTTGTAGTTTGCTCCTTGTATTTTAAAATAATTTGTATCATCAAACAGCTGGGAGTTCTCAGGAAAACGGTGCTAGGAATAGGGTCCATTGATTATATGTGTCAGAGATAGCATTAAAATATATACCCTGAGCTATCTTCCATGAGAGTTGTATATAAATTAAGGGGATATTAAAGCAACAACAAAAATACCCTTTAATTTGATGAGAATAATTTTTTAAAAGAAAATAAACAGATTCATGCAAGTTCTGTGAATGACATTTTTTCGGTAACAAGTAAAATGTCACTGACTTATTTTTCACTTGCTTCTGTCATGAACAGACTTCAATTTTTACTATACCTGCTTGCACTTTAAAGCCAAATATAGCTTAAGAATATAGATACTTATTGTGAAAAATCCATACTTCATTCTTCAAATTACTGAATAATAAGATTCTTTTGTATGATGTGTTTTATAGCAGTGTTCTGGATCTGTCCCCAAATCAGTAGTTTGCTGTGAGCTGTCTTTGTGAATTGTTTCAGGTTTTGGTTCTCTTGATTTCAGAGGTATATAGTGGCACAATAACCAGTACTATGACAGTGACGTATTACTGACAAATTCATTTTTATCCAGTTGTAAGTATGTTCCAGTTGATTACATTCTCTGTAGGTATCATCTCTGTTCAACTACACTTTGCATGTGATAATATTTTTACTATTTTAAAAGAAATTTTACTTGATTGTGTGGTTGTTCTTAGTATTGAGAGCACGTGCAACTTTGGGTGAGCATTAAATATACCTTAGATTTTCTGACTAGTAGAACTGTAGAGAAAATATGACCCAAAAGGGGAACTTGCAGTGGACTTAAAAATCTTTGTGATTTACTTTTTCATAGTCTAGTCTGCAGTACTTCATACAGTCTATTTAGAGTCTTAATAGTGGGAAGTAATCTTTAGAAATGTATGCTTGTTACTGTATAGTTAGATATGGTCATGAAAAGTAAGAAATTGTAACCTTTCTATTCTTTGCTTGCTTTAACAGTTGTTACTCAACCAACCCCATCAGTTTCTCAGCCTAGTACTTCACAAAATGAAGAGAAAGCTCCTGAACTTCCCAAACCAAAGAAGAACAGATGTTTCATGTGCAGAAAGAAGGTTGGCCTTACAGGTAGGAGAACACTTAAATGCTGAAAAAGATTTAACTTAACAGTGAAGTTGATCACGAAATCCTAATTACTTCCAAATGACATGTTTTGGAAACTTTTTTTTTTTTTTTTTTTTTTTTTTTTTTTTGCTAGGCTGTTGTAAGTCAGAGGAGTCAAACATATATGATTTTCTTCTATAGCAACTAAGCCATTAACTTACAGCTTTCTTAAATACAAAGCTTTCTAATGATGCTGTATATTTTCCTTTGGACAGGATTTGACTGCCGCTGTGGAAACTTATTTTGTGGACTTCACCGTTATTCTGACAAGCATAACTGCCCCTATGACTACAAAGCAGAAGCTGCAGCAAAAATAAGGAAAGAGAATCCCGTGGTAGTGGCTGAAAAAATCCAGAGAATATAAATGGAACTGCTTATGAAAAGACTGACTTTTTGGTTTTGTTTATAATATATCTTAGGAAAACATTGAAGAGCAGGTGCATGGCCATTTTCCTTCGATGTTCTCCAAAGTTGTTTTGTTTTTTAGTCTTGTTTGTCTTAATTATATTTCAGAATGTTTGGTAGTTTGTTACAGGCAGGATTGGATAGGTACAGCCCTTGAAAATATGTATGCCCTCCTTAGAATATAGCTGAATGATTAGAAACCTGCGCAGGAATACACATGCACAGAGGACAGACTATTATTTCACTTGTGCCAAACAAATGTATGCCATCTGCATGTTTGCAGCAGATCTGCCTTTTGAAATGTCTGAGGTATATAATCTTTGGCTAGTGTTATGTGCCTGTTTTGGAGAAGGATACATCAAAAAGGCTGGCAGCCTACTTTTGTCATTATATATCTCATTCTGGTTTTAGTTGCAACACTCCATTGTTTTCTACCAGAATTTAAGCTATGTAGAGAGATCTGCCTTTCAGTAAGAAGAGTGTTGGTGCCATATTTAAGAATGTAACTTAGCAGTTGCATTGAGGAAAAAGAAGACACTTGCGAGAACACTGTTTTGGAATCAATTATGTTAAGTTTAGAATCGTGAAAATTATTCATGCAAAGGAAGTGTCCTGTTGGGGTCTTACAAAACAGAACAGTCTGCAACAGAACTGTCAGCTTTTTCTTGCTTAGCAAAAACTGTTGTGTAGCACAATGTTGTAAGTAAGATTAGTTTACAAAACATGTTACATATGTTTTTAGACATACCAGAACAGCTCTATCAAGCAACATGTATCTGAATAAGTTGCTGAAGTATTAGAGCGGTTTATCACATACTACTTACATTCAGTGTCTTCTGAGTTCACAATAATACTACCATTTTTATTCTAGTTTTAACGTGACGGTTGCACCACTTTGCATGGAAAACCATACCTGACATAGCTACTGTAGACTTAAGTGGTAGCTGGAACCACTCTCGAAGGGCTGCTTTATCATTTTTAATTGTACTTGGGTGTAGGACTGTAGTGTTCTTGGGTGTATTGCATGGGCTGCATTATCTACAGCATTGTACAATAACAACTCTAGAAAAGGCAGTATACTTCACTGATGCTTGTCTGGTAATATCACTTCTGTGTTATAATGGAAGGTTTCTTTGTGATGTATGAAATTTGTGTTTTTTATATAAGCAGGTACAGTTTAGACTAGTGTTGTGATAATGCCTGTTCTCATCTGTAAATAGTTACATATGTACACGAGATAATACTTTTGAACTTCTGATTTTCTTTGCAATGTTCAGTCTTAGTTTTTATTTCACTATTAAAAAGTCTGTTTTTGCTTTAACATTGTTCAGTTATTAGATATGCAGACGTGTACAGATAGTTCATATTTATGTATTGCATATAATCACACTACCCAGCAGCTATGCTTTGTTGTATTGTGTAAATAATAAAAAAAATGTACAGAAGGAAATAATTTCTTTTGTGATTGTTCATTGTCTTTAGTTACTGCTGTAATCTAAAGGTGACCTTGTTGAAATTGGATGTGGAATTAGTAATATGTTTGCTTAGATGTCCTCTTTTTGCTTAAGCCTGACTGTATCTCACTTTAATTTGGATAGACTGGCTTTTTTTTTTAACATGCTTCTCTCACTTCTGCAAGTCATAAACTACTTGATGGACAGATGCCAGCAAACTGGTGTGCTCAGAGAGAAAGAAGTGTTAATGATGATCTCCAAAGATTGTAAGCTTTTTTTTTTTTTTTTCCCTCCTAAAAATTGTATTTCCAGTGGATCTGTGGTAGGTAATAGAACCACAATAATGACCATGTCAAAATCTTCAGCAGACCCAGACAGGGTTACTGTCAGGGCTGGCATCTGAATGGAGTTGTTAAATAAGCCAGATTTATCCTTCTTAGAAAGTGCAGAACACAGAGCATGTGTTAACTTGAAAGAAGTCTTCACTGATGTATATGATGTATAAAAGTTGCTTACGTTAAAATTTTAAGAATGTGCCTCCTAAAACTCAGCTAACGTTAACGCTCATGGGAACTTAATGCTACAGTATATGCCATCAATATGTGAGCAGGAACGTGTTCTGGGACTCCATTTCCTGGGAAGAATTTTACAACTTAAATCAGGGAATTGCTTTAAAGCATTATTCATTTTCTACCTTCTGTAGGAAATGAAATATTTCAGATGCAGCTTCGTGTGTATGTGTATGTGTGTGTGTGTGTGTGTGTGTGTGTGTGTGTACATATATATTTAAAGCTACAAAGTACCTTATAACTGGGTGTTTGAAAATAATGTCTGTACTATCATGGTCATGTCTTGAGTATTTTAAGAAAGCTGGCCAAAGACTAGCCATGCTAGTACCACTAGGAAGTTACTCCGTTAGTCTCAGCATTGCTAACTGTTTTATCATCTGAACAAAGGCTTTATTTTGGGAAGGCTTGTTGAAATAACTGATCTCAGTAGAACTGTGAATGAAAGTATGGAATGAAATACGCGCTGTAGGATCATGAATTCTATGCAAATGTCCCACAAGTGGACTATGAACATCTACTTAAAAAGTGTAAGATCTACTGAGCTTTGTTCTGTGCTAATAACATACCATTCTGACCTGCTGGAGAGGAGCTCTGAGAAGGACCTGGGTGTTCTGGTAGCCAACAAGTTGGCCATGAGCCAGCAGTGTTGCCTTGTTGCCAACGGTATCCTGGGATGCTTTAAGAAGAGCTTGGCTAGTAGGTGAAGGGAGGTGGTGCTCCCCCTCCATTCTGCCCTGGTGGTGCCACATCTGGTACACGGTGTCTGGTTCTGGGTTCTCCTGTTCGGGAAGGACAGGGAACTGCTTGAAAGAGTCCAGCAGAGGGCCACAAAGATGATCTCAGCCCTGGGCATCTTCCTTGTAAGGAAGGGCTGAGAGACCTGAGGCTGTTCCATCTAGAGAAGAGGGCTGACAGAGGATTTTATTAATACTTATATAAACTGCGGAAGGCAAGCAAATGGGGTCAGGCTTTTTTTCAGCAAAGCCCAGCAACAGAACAAGGAGCAACAGGCAAGAAACACAGGAAGTCCCATACAAACTTACGTAACTTCTTCACTGTCAGGGTGACAGAGACCTGGAAAAAGTGCTCTGAGAGGTGATAGAGTCTCCCTCTTGAAGAAATTCAAACCTGCCTGGATGCTTTCCTATGCAACCTACTGTAAGAAAGCAGCTTCAGCAGGTGGGGTTGGACTAGTTGATCTGCAGAGATAGGTTTCAACCCTTATGATTCTGTGATTTACAGTTACTTAGGAGTCCTAATTCTGTTGAGGCACACTAAACACCCAAAGGTGGAGAAAGTTATTTTAAAAGAAATGTACTGCTAACTAACTGGTTTGTTTGCACCTAACTTAAAATACTTCTAAACAAATATTGGTATAGAATCACCAGCATTGAAAAAGACCTCCAAGTTCATACAGTCCAGCCATCCACCTATCACCAATATTTCCCTCCAAAACCACTCTTCCAGAGAATAAATTTTTCTAACGTGAATCTCCTCTGGCACAACTTGAGGCCATAAACCTCAAACCAAGCTGGCTAAAGAAGTATGCATATAAGCACAGACTTGCAGATTTGTCCTCATCCCTCTATCTATAACCATGGGGACTAGTTTATATATTCTTAAATAGCTCCTGCTGCACTGTCATTTAGCTTTAACGCAGTGGTATTAAAATACTTTGAGAAAAAGAGTGTCTTATTTGATGTTTAAACACAAGCCATTCTCCAAGCTGCTATCACTTGCTCTTTTGGTTTAAAACAACTAATTTGTATGACTAGTATAACACTATCACTTCACATGAAATTAGTTCTCGTTTAACATATGGCTGTTAGTCTGACATGTCTTTAACGTATGCGTAAGCATGCCATTCTTGGAAGAATCTCCTGACACCACCAACTTGAGTACCAGTTGATTGGAATGTTTTTTTGTTAGGGAATAAAAAGAAACATACACATTCATTAAGCCTTTGGTAACTAGAAGAGATTTGGTAATCTTCAGTTTATTGAACATCTGTCAAGCATCATCTGTGGCTGTGGTAGTGTGTTTCACAAGGTTCTGCTGTTACATCTGAAAGATAAGCTCTTTATGGTGTTTCCAACCTTCTGCTGTAAAGATGACTCGTTAGATGAGCAGCCCAGAGACTTGGTTGGTTTTGGCTTTTAAGAATGCATTGGTCCTCAGAAGCCCTGACTACATCCTGTAATCTTTCCGGTACTTAGACCTTTGATATATGAAAATATATTTCAAAAATGAATTATTCATCCAAACAAGGTCACTTGCTCACAAGTGTAAGGGCATGTTTTACATGCTTAGCATTTGTCATGTTTGCTAGCACAAGAAAGGTGCGAAGCTGTTGGAGTAGGACCAGAGGAGGCCACAAAGATGATCAGAGAGCTGGAGCACTTCTCTTACAGGGACAGGCTGAGAACTGGGCTCATTCAGCCTGGAGAAAAGAAGGCTGCAGAGAGACATCATGCCTAGTACACAAAGGAGCATGCAAAAAAGCTGGAGGCACTCCTGTCAGGGAGTGTAGTGATAGGACAAAGGATAACGGCTTTAAACTAAAAAAGGGTAGACTTAGATTAGGCATTAAGAAGATTTTCCATGAAGGTGCTGAGGCACTGGCATAGGCTGCCCAGGGAAGCTGTGGATGAATCCCTACAGCTGTTCACTTCCAGGTTGGATGAGGGCCTGGGCAGCCTGAGCTAGTGGGTGGCAGCCCTGCCCACTGCAGTGGGGGCTGCAACTGGGTTGTCTTTAAGGTCCCTTTCAAGCCAAATCATTCTATGAGTCTATTACTGAGTTGACAGCTTCCTAAAGGACGTGTTTCATTACTGTGTTTTGTACTAGAAGATAAAACATAGAAGAGACGTAATTCTCAAAGCAGTAATGCAATAATGTGATGGAAAGTGCAGTGATAGTAGTAGGGTGGCACAATCCAAGGCTGCAGCAAATGAGAGCAAACCCCAAACGCAGCAGCTGTGCACACAGGAACAAAAGAAGAAAAACTGCTCACCTGTGGAAGACCTCCAGTAGGCAGAGATCTCCAGAGAGATAGCCTTGCCCCCACTGCCAACCCTTAAATGAGGTCTGGGAAGATCCATTTCCTGCACCTGAGCTCCCCTGAGTTGGCCCTTCCTTCCCATCAGGGGCTCAATCACTGTTCCAGACGGTGACTTAGCATTTCCTCTACAAGAGCCATTTCTTTTCAGTGTGTAGTATTGTTTAAAGTTACATTCCCCATGTTGTTGGTATTTTGGTTTAAGCCTCCTAAATAAGGTAATTGTATCCCAAGTGGGAGTCACACCTGTTATCACAATCTGATGTTTATTTAGCATAGAAAGAAAATTAAAAGTAATTATGGTGATTATATCCACTCTTGCATCTAAGTGCAAGCAAACAGAGTAGAATATCTTGTGTAACTAACCCTGACCAAAGTCAGGTTAAGTCTTGTATTTAACTGATTTTATAGGCACCTAGAAGGGTTCTGTGAGGTCAATCTCCTCTCCTCTGCAGACGTTTCATATTGAGGTTACCCATAGCCTATGTCAAAAGGAAACATTTCCATAGCCTGGCTATCCTATGCGCCTCCTGCAGAGTCCACAGGCTCTAGTCAAGATATCTTTGATGCTAAACAGCTAGTACTGGTGTTGGATGCTGTACACAGCTGTACACAGCTAAGAGCATTTCATAATTATATTCCTGTAGAGAAAGTTCTTACTTAGTTTTTTTCTTGCTTTTTCAATTGGTGTCTATGTATTTTTATGTATGTGTATGTGTGTATTAAGAGATTCTACATTTATCATAAAAAGTCTCAAAGGCCTCAATTGAACAGAAACCTGTCTTTTGCAGCTTGTATACTGTATTTTGAAAGTGACCACCTCTCCATAAGGCTTACCTTATCAGTATAAAATGACCTTTTCTAGCAGTAGACCAGGGACAGGTTTACTAAATGAACCACCAAGACTAGGTCTCTCATCAAAAATGTTTGAACACAAGGTAAGAGTTAAGAGTCATTGTGCAACAGCCAAACATACTTATCTCATTGGACTCAAGATACCTCACCTGCCAGGCACTCCGTTTGCTCTTCTTCCAGCTACTTGAAAATGTGGCTGCCACTAAGTTGATGTTTCTCTTCCTCAGCCCTACAGCCAGAGACCTGCATCATAATTTAGTTTTCTTACAGGGAAAAATCTCTTTAAAAATGTTTGTATCAGGGGCTTTGCTAGGTTTTTGAGCTTGTTTTGATTGTGCTGTGTGAACTCTTGATAGTACATCACTTTCATGCTATTTATGGTTCAGGTACTTTCAGACTCTTTTTGACGCTACAATAATGAAATCAATATAAGCAGATAGAACGTAAACCAAAGGATAAACTGAAGCCATGATTCAGGATGGGACTCTTCTCAAAGCAGACCTTTTCTTTCAGCTTCATTATTCCCCTGTGATTCTCAAGCCTTTTATCTAAGGTACATCCAGACTCTGAAAACCATAAAAATGCCAGCCAGATGTATTTAAACATGTGTATTTGGACTCCTCTTTAATGGTTGATTTCAGATTTCATTGACAATGGCCTGTACAGTTTATTTCCTCTGAGCGTTCTGGTGATGGCATTCATGAGTTTCCTGGTGTACTCTTTTGCAAAAGTGGTATTAGAAGCTAAAGCCTACCTACAGCATGGCAAAAACATAGGTAGAAAGATGCTTGTTACAGGTCAGACGTTTCATCTTTGGAAATGTGCTATGCCAATGTTTTTGCCTCATTGCTGATTTTACAGTATAGAGGGACAAGATGAAGACTTACAGGATGAATCTTCACTTGCAGTGTCACTGAGATTGGAATACAAACCTGAGGAAATGAGAAGCAATTTAATTCATTGTTCACTGTTCCTGTTTACCTGTTCTTTACCACAGTGAGCAGTTCTATTTACATTGGTTAAAAAACTGCTATATCCACCCATCCTGCCTCCACTTTCTAGAACTGAATCTTCTGAGTACACTTGATACTTTCCTGAATATCAAGGAAAATAATTTTCCTTGAACAGAGAGCATTTTTACTGTAGATCTGAAGTTTACTTTAGTAGATCAACAAGAATTTGGACATGTGAGGAACACAACAAGGATTCCCAAAGGAATGAAGTTGTTTGTGCACCATATCATTTGACTTTGGTAATGCTTCTGGGACACCAGGTCAGACTAAGTTTAAACAGGATTAAACTAAAGTAGATTTTCCTGAGTTGTATTTTAAGTACCATGGAATTCACATGAAGAGAAAGTAGGTTTATGGCCCTGGAAAAATTTTGATCCCTTTCAGTTTAATTACAAGCTTCACTGTCTGAAGGAGACTGAGTTAGTTCCACAAGAGGCCCATCTTCTGATTGACCTTGTAAGACCCAGGACTTGGATCATTTTCTGGCTAGACATCACCAGTACAGTTCTTGGAGAAGAAAATTTAGTGTGAGGAAAAGGAAGGTTTCAAACAAACGAGAGTTGAGATCACCACAACAGCCTGCAGTGGAACTGCAGTTTCCATTTCAGTGCCAAGATGAATTGGCTGGTAACTTCTAGTGTGTAGCAGGGATGCGAAGGTTGCTGTTTGCCAACATGACTTCAGGGTTTCCTAGGAGAGACTAGTTCTTAAAATGCAGGCTGCAGAAATGAGTTTACGTTTGATTTAAGGTGGGATTCTTGGTGATGGTATTTCGGTCTCTTATATGTAAGTACTGGACAATAAATAAGTGATCAGCAGCGGGAAGAGTTCACTAACTTCTCAGCAAGATACTCTTGAGTTTGGAAATTATGTGATGCGAGGAAAGAGCCTCGAGCTCCATGTTAATTTACTCAGCATTTAATGTAAGCAGAGGCTGTTGTGTTTTAACGACTTGTCATCTGGTGGGGGTGAATCGCAGGTCAGCACAGTCACCAACCCTCAGTAAACAGAGGCATTTAACTTTCCTACACAAATAGCTGGTGGAGAGCAAAGGTTACACTGGTGAATAGCAATACTAGCACTTATACAGCCCCTGGCTTGATTCCCATAGCACGTCACTGGATGACACTTGCAGGAGTGCAGGGCTGAGGTACAGTTCCAGGGTAAGTCAGGATGCAGCCCTTCATCCTGATTCCTGCCAAGTCCTGTCATTATGTGCTGCCCCAGCTGCCAGACTTGTCCATGGCCCCAGCCTCCCTCCCTCTCCTCACCAAGATATTTGCAGGGCACCTCTGTGAAGGCCAGAATCCCTCCTGCACTGTGCCTTGGCGCATTCAGCAGCACGGAAGTTTGCTGGCATCTGCTCCCCTCTGCCGTCACTCCCATCTTCCCACAGCACTTGAGCAGTGCCTGCCAAAGCCTACTTGCTTGCAACTTCCTCAAAGCAGTGCATATGATTTGTGAAGCCACTGAGTGGGATGGTTTTTAAACAGCAGAGGTTGATGATCATACCAAGAATGTGTCTCCAAAGAGCTGATAGTTACTGGCAAAAGAAAGCAAATGTATGACAGCCAGCTTCTAAGTATAAATAGTGTGCTGTTTGGGGTTGGAAATAGAAGGCTATTTTTTAAAAAAGCTGACACAAGAATATCACTGTTGACTACAAGGCCTAAGCAGTCAGGGTAACTTCTACTTTTTTCTGCTAACTATACCTTTTTTATGGGGCATGTTTCACTAACAACAACCAGAGTGAAACGTCACTAGACCCAGAGCTCACCAACCCAGAGGAGATCATTAAAGAGGTTAAGTCAGGAGGCACTCTGGATTGTAGTGACCATGCCCTGGTTGAGTTTTGTGATCTCAAGGAATATAAGCCTGACAAAGAGCATAGTCAAATCCCCGAACCTCATGGGAACAAAGTTCCATCTGTTTAAGGAATTATTGGATGGGATCCCTTCAGAAGCTGACCTTAGAGACAAAGAAACTAGCAGAGCTGTCAGCACTTTAAAGGCACTTTTCTGCAAGCACAAGAGCTCTCCACCCCTCCACATAAGAAATCAAGTAGAAAAGGCATTAAATGGGCATGGCTGAGCAAGGACTTGCTGAGGAAAGAGAAGGAAAAGTAAAGGCAGCAGAAGCAGGGATGGGTGGCCTGGGAACAATATAGGAATGTTGTCTAGACATGGAGAGATGAGATCAGGAAAACCAACGTGCGTATGGAACTAAACTTGGTGAGGGATATTAAAAATAACAAGAACAGATTCTTTAGGTACATCAGTCAGAAGAGACAGGCAAATGGGAGAGTACTCCCTCTGATAAATGAGACAGGAGAACTGGCTTCAATAGAGATGGAGAAGGCTGAGGCATTCAGCAACTTACTTGCCTCAAGTCTTCGCTAGCACTTGTGCTTCCCACATCTCTCATGTGCCTGAACCTCTAGATGGGGATCAGGGGAGCACAATTCCTCCCTCTAAAACGGTGGAGTAAGTCTGAGAATGCCTCATGCGGCTGAATGCGTATGAGTCCGTGGGGCTGAACAATGTATATCCCAGTGTCCTGAGGAAACTGACTGATATCACTGCCAAGCCACTCTTCATCATATTTGAAAAGTTATGGCTATCAGGTTAAGTTTCCAGAGATTGGTGAAAGGGAAACATCACTTAATTTTCAAAAAGGGGGAAAGGAAGACCCAGGAAACTATAGGCTGATCAGCCTCACATCTGTCCTTGGGAAGATTGTAAAGCATATACTCTGGGGAGACATATTAGTGCATAGGATCCAAGACAGCATGGCTTCACCAAGGGCAGATCATGCCTGATCAATCTGGTGGCCCTCTATAATGGAGTGACAGCATCATCAGACAAAGGGAAGGCAACTGGTGTAATCCACCTGGACTTCTGCAAGGCCTTTGACATGGCCCTAACACTATACCTTTATCTCTAAATTGGAGAGATAGGGATTTGAAGGTTAGACTATCCAGCGGTTAAAGAATGGGTAGGACTGTCATAGTCAGAGGGTTGTGGCTCTACAATCAGGTGGAGGCTGGTCATGAGTCGTGCTCTCCAGGAATGTGTCTTGGGACCGGTACTCTTTTTGTTATCTATTACATAGATGGTGGGATTGGGAGTACTCTCAGCAAGTTTGCAGATGACACCAACCTGAGTGGTACAGTTGGTACAATAGAAGGAAGGGATCCCATCCAAAGGGACTTGGAACCATAGAATCATAGGATCACAAGGTTGGAAAAGACCTACAAGATCATCAAATCCAACTGTCCTCCCACCATTGCTACCACAAGCACTAAACCATATCTCGTGGCTCCTCATCCAGATGCCTCTTGATCACTGCCATGCATGGCGACTCCACCACCTCCTTGCACAGCCATTCTGGTGCCTGACCACTCTCTGAGAGAAAAAGTTTTTCCTTATGTCTAGTCTAAATCTCCTCTGGTACAACTTGTAGTCATTTCCTCATTGCCTGGGAGAAGAGGCCAAAGACAAGCTTGAAAAGTGGGCCCACATGAGGTTCAACAAGGCCAAGTGCAAGTTGTTGCACTTGGGTTGAGGCAGTCCCAGATATTTACACTGAGAACAGCCCTGCAGAGAAGAACAGGACAAAATCATTCATCCTGATGATGAGCCAACACTGTGCTTGCAGCCTGGAAGGCCAACTGTAATCAGAAGAGGGGTGGCCAGCAGAGAGAGGAAGGTGACTGTCCCCCTCTACTCTGCCCTTTTGAGGCCCCATCTGTAGTACTGTGTCCAGGCCTGAGGCCCCCCGCACAGGAAAGATGCAAAAAAGGATAGCAGGTCCAGAGAAGAGCCACAAAGATGATCAGAAGGAGGAAGCACCCCTCCTATAAAGCAAAAGCTGAGGGAGCTGGGCTTGTTCAACTTGGAGAAGAGAAAGCAGAAGAAAAGGCTCTGGGGAGAACTCATTACAGCCTTCCAGTAGAGCTTCTAGGCAGAAGGGAAACTGACTTTTTATGAAGTTTGAAAATGGTAGGACAAGGAGAAATGGCTTTAAACTAAAAGATGGGAGATTTAGTTTAAATGGTAGGAATAAACTCATCTAGAGAGTGAAGTACTGGAACACGTTGACCAGGGAAGCTGTGGATGTCCCATCCCATTGGGTAGCAACCTTCTCCATGGCAGGGGGTTGGAGCTAGGATGATCTTTACGGTCCCCTCCAACCTAAGCCATTCTATGACTCTATGATTCTGTGATGATCACTTCAGCTGTCATTTTGTATTTTTAACCAAATAACATTTGTCTAGGTGCAGCAAGGGAAAAAGTGCTACGTGAAATTCCCTGCATTTTTCCAAAATTAGCTCTCACATTTTAATGCCTGCTATTCAAGCAGCCCTTTTCTGTGTGTGGCTCTCCTCTGCATGAGAGCTGGGTCTGAGTGCCCTTGCCCCTCCTTGTTTTTTTCCATCTCATCTGAAAGCTAAGAGTAGAGAATAAAAGCTCTATGTTTTTCAGAGACCAAATGCACATTTTTGCCTTTTAAAAATCCTTCGTGTACACAGTGTTACAGCCACAAGCATAGTGTATAAAGTTTGTTTTGTTTTGTTTTTTTTCTATTACAAGGAAAAAGCCTTTTGCAGCCCACAAATGCAGTGAAAAAGACCTCAGGAGTCTGATTCAGCTTTAAAATAACCTGTGGCTAACCAAAGCCTTGCTTGTGCCATGGCCTCCCCACAGATACATCTGAAGATGATTGCCTAGAGTCAGTCCTAGCACATCCCCAGTTTCAGTGCAGAAGAAGGGCTGGCGACAGGAGCCCCATGTCTCAGGCTGTGCTCCCCACCCATACCTCTGTCCCGTCCCACAGGGCCTCTCCAGCCACAGCGAGGGCTGCGCTCCTGCCAGGGTACCAAGGGCTGCGCTCCATGCCTTCTGCTGCACTGAGGGCAGCGTGTGACCTGGCAGTGTGTGACAACGGCAGCTGACATGGTGAAGGAGCTGAGCACTTATTCTCATTGTGCTGCCTCAGCCAGCCCTGCCACACTGCAATAAATAACCAAAAGCTGGAGAAAACACTTGAAGCTGGCTCAGCCATGATGGGAGCAGGAGGGCATCATCTCTGCCAGTACTTCTCCAGCCCTTTCACACCCCCATGCTCACCACAAGTGCCAGGGAAGACTGAAAATACCCAGGGGATGTGGCCTCACCTCTAACTGTGCAAAAATATGCGCCACTAAGGTCTCCACAAAGCTGCACACACTGCCATAAGGCTCACTCCAGTGAGCTAACATCTCTTTCTTTGATTTCCAAGGTAGTGTTCTGCTTTTCAAAACAATGAAGACGGAATTTCTGTATTGTACAATTATTCCTTGTAGATCCTCAAATTTAGCCTGTGTACAACGGTGAATTGTGAGCAGTTGAAGCAGCAAGAAAATAAACAAAAGTGCTAAGGAGGAAGGCATTTCTTGGCAGATTAGTGAGGTAATTTCTTTTTATTGTCTGTTTTATGATTTTATAGAAGTTTGCAGCCAGGATTTATATGTCATGTTTAGGTGATCAAACATGCAGCAGCAATTAATAATAGCATTTGCTCTACTTTTATGATGACAGGATATACTGCTAATAAAAATCTCAAAGTTCAGCGTGCAACTCTCTGGTGTCTTGCTCAGTTGTTACTGTAATATTGAAAAGACCACAATTCCCTAAAGGTGATGATCCCTTGTGAAGTAAATGGGCATGGAGAAATACAAAGGTGAATGTAAGAGCTATTTATGCCATTGAGAGATACCATGTAAATCAGGCTTGTACTTTTTTTTTTCTTTTTTTTTTTTTTTCTAATTCTTAGCCTGTGCATGTGTGGGCAGTGGAAGAATCTGCTTATCAAAAACCTTTCTGAAATCCATTAGCTCAGCCCCCATATTTTAAAGTTAAGCATATGTAGAGACACAGTGGACTCTGCGAGTCATGATGTCAGCAAAAGCAGAAGCCAGCTCAGTGCATTTACTATTGGTATCGCTATACAATCAGCACTTCAGAAGCCTTAAGAAATAGCAGAAATATCCAACGCAGCCACTAAAGGAATATTAGAAAGCAGAATGTGGCTTTCTTTGCTGAATGGGAGTCCTCTTTACAAACATTTTCCCATGCTGCTGAATCTGGAAGTAGTTGGTGAACTTACGCTTGCAGAAATGTTTAACCCCTGCAACACAGCACAAACCTTGTTTTGTGAGCAAGAAATGCAGTTTCACTGCTTATCCGAGCAGGTTTTTTAGACTTACTACAGCAGACAATGGCAGCTGTTTTTCCTACAAAGAGAGACAGAGTTGGCAGGTGAGACCTTGAGGTGCACATCACTCCCTTCCCAGGGGAGCAGATGCCCCATCCAGCACATCTCACCTGTACTGAAGTGAGGAAAAGCAATGGGATGATTCTCATTTTCTTGCCTTCCAGTATAAAATGAAGAGTAAGTCTTATGTAAAAACCGCCATAACGTTGCAAATAAATTATTTGATTTGGGTTCTGCAATGTTTTTCCACAAGATCAGCTGAAATTTTCATGGTCTTTGTGTGCATGAGAAAGTCAGGGTTGCAGGGTAATCTTAGATTTAGAAAATGTTACAAACTCTTACCCTTATATACTACATCACGCTGTTCATCCATTCATTACACATTTTTTACCCGGTATCAGAATGTTTAACTGTACTTGGGAAGGCAATTTAGAAAACAAAATGTTATTGTTCTGAATGCCTGTACAAACAATTACAGCGATTTTGAATAACGATCTAGAGGGGTACTCTGCACTTCGTGTTTCTACTTGTAATCAGAATGCTCTGTGAGTGTGCTGAGGTCAGAACTCAAACCTTGCTGTGGTTTGATGCAAGGTTTGAAACTTGGCCCAGAAACAGAACCTGCATAGTGTCTACAGGCAAAACAAATCTGGAAGGATGTGCGTATGATGACACCACTGCCAGCTATGTCTTTTTCTCTTTAGTCTTCACCTGGAGGATAAAATAAGCATGCTCTTCCTGTATTCCGGTTCTATTGCAAAGGATTTCTTTCGAGAATTTGATTTTACCTATGTAAAGGACAGTGGAGATGAAGGACAGAACATCATCCTCTTGCCTCTCCCTTCTCTTTATCTGCCATGCAGCTTTTTCCCCAGACATCACATGTGGAGGATGAAACTATGGACAGCTGATTCTGTTAATCTTTTCTTGTACCAGGATAAGGACATTAGCTGCATACTATTTTTTCTAAAGTCTGGCCAGCTCTGCATCTGACGCCATCCTTCAGTGATGTCTAATTAGGCTGTCTACAAGCCATGGCTGGCTGACAGCCAATGTCTCCATGGTAGCAGGCAAACCCTAGGCTGTTCGTCCCTTTCACAATATGTACAAAATGTTCTGCTGTTCTCAGGTCTACTAATGTTGTATCCTGTTTGGGGCAGGCAGAATTGCCCATTACTGCATGCGTTCTATGAAACCATTCTGGTCCATTTCATGTTCGCAGTCCAGCTCAAGCTTACTCTGTCAAACCAAAGTGCAAACTAATAAATGAAAACATTGTTTTGATAAATCCAAGACAAAATGATAAAAAAGTATAAAACTTTTCTAATTTTTCTTTAAACCAATCTCAAGAACAGTGATGCTCAAGGTAAAGGTGACAATTATTCACTACAGAACGCAGTCCAGGTACCACGGGAGCACTCAGGGTCATCTATAGGCAGCTGATTTAAGACAAAGAGAAGAAATGATTGTGTCACTAGGCACAAAATCAATGGGTGTGACTCATAGTCAGTGGATATGACAGAAAATCAAAATATAAATGGTTTCAGGAAGGAATTACACAAATTGAGAAGCTAAATCAAACTTTCCTGCTGCAATGTTGTCTTTAAAATTCTTTGAGTTCCTGGCCAGAAGCGGAGGGGCTCCGTTCACATTGTGTCAGTAGGGGGCGATGTCTGGGGTGTGGTGTGGTGTGGGGAGAGATGGGAAATCTTGGGCAGGAGTGGCAGAGTGTGGGGATGCAGAGTGACTCTGAGTGGGGAGAGAGAAGGCCTGAAGGGGGAGAGAGCAGGCCGGAGGAGCCCAGGTCTGCCACCGGCACTTTGCAGAGCAGAGTGCTCTGAGAAGAAGCATTCAGAGCACTCAGGATGAGAGTTAATGGCGTTAAGTTGTGCTAGCAGAGGTTCAGATTGGATATTAGGAAATACCTCTTCTCAGAAAGAGTGGTCAAGCATGGAACAGGCTGCCCAGGGAAGTGGTGGAGTCACCGTCCCCGGAGGTGTCCAAGAAACGGCACCAGAGGACACAGTAGGCAGGAATGGGTAGATGGTTGGTCTAGATATCTTAGAGGTCTTTTCCAATCTAAAGATTCTGTCATGATTCTATGATTTTTGTCAGTAGAGGGCACTATATAACCCATAGCATGCAGTAATCTCCCACTGCTGGCACATAAATTGGATTTATAGGATACCCAGAAGTGACTATCCATGTTCCAGTGATGGGAACTGAATACATTGCATGAAATATATTTTGAATCTAACTGGGATAAATTGCATTAACAGCTTGTTTTGGCTTTTCTTCACTCGCTCTGTTGTTACATCACCACAAGTACAGCTCAGCAGCAGCAGCAGCAGTGTGGGGCGGGCTTTGGTGCATGCCAAGAGCTTCCATGTTCCAGGCACTACCAGGGCCAACTGTAAGTGATGCTGTGACTGGGTAGATGTTACTGGATGGAATGGCTGGGCTAAACAGTCCCAGGTCTCTTGGCCTTTCCTTATAAGGAAAATGCTCCATTTTTGTAGCCCTCTGCTGAACTCTTTCCAGTAGTTCCTTGTTTTTCTAGAACTACAGAGGAGGAAATGCTGGAAAAAAGTATGTCTATCAGAAGACATTTTTCCACCAGCAAATGCTTCGTATTGAAGTCTACAAGCAGCTCTATGTAACATATCACAAGCAGGGCAATCACTTGTCTCCTTCTTCAAAGAAAAAGCGTGGCTGATGTTGGTTGTGTGGCAGCATCACTTCCCACTTTCACTGTTTGTACTTGCAGCAGTCGGAGATGTGCACTGTGTGGTGATGGAGAGCTGAGCAATTTTGTCTATGCCTTTCCCTGGCATCCTCTCCCTCCGCAAATCCCCTCCACCAGTCCATTACCCTGGAAGGCCAGGCTGCTCCACACCCCACAGTTTGCATACCGCCTTTACAGCCCCTGTGCCTGAAATCACCCATTAGCCTAATGAGGGGACGTGACAATGAGGCAGTGTCATTTCTTTTCTTATTCCTGAATTTTGCAAAGTTTCAGTTTTTACTGGACCCATCACCTTTTTCCCTCAGCTGTGCCTGGATACATGCATCTCCCATTGCTGTTTACTATCGTGGGTAGAAACAAAGACTGCCCCTGCCAGCTTTAACAGCAGATGCTCTTTAGTTAAGCAGGGATTAATAATGCTTCTAAAAGCATATTTAGAATAAATTCCATTGTAACCCATTCTTCCTGTTGGACTTCATCTTTGTTCTTTGAAGTCTAAATGCAGAATATTAGTATCAAAAAAATCCCTCCTTGAAGAACACAATCTCACCAGATAAGGGGGACTACAACAGCTGACTTTCCCTGGTAGAAAACTCATGCTTTTACTGGATTAGGTTTTGGTTTTTACACTTCCCTATTACAGAGGTAGATGTCCATATGCAGCAAGGGACATGCTGCTGTCACTCCAGTGACAGAAGGTGTCCACCATGCTCCCTAAGGCAGAGGTGAAAGGATACAATCAGCTCCTACAGGCACTGCACCCAGGGGTGAAGTGGGAGAGGACATGGGCTTCCCCAGGCCCCACGGCCACGGCACTGCATCCACAGCTCCTGCCTGTTGGTGGGCACCACTCACTTGTGATTTATTATCTGCTGCCACCAGCCACTGTTTGACTTCATTTACAGCAGTCATTAATCCATAGAACACTTCAAAGGAGATTTTTACCTCGTCATATTTCCACAGTATTAGTAGCTCAAGTCAGAATTTTTCCTCTTAGAAATACACAGCATTAATTCTTCTGACAGAGACCAATTCGGGAGTGAGTTATCTCAGCTGTGACTCTGCAAAGAAATTCCCTGCATTCACAGGCTGCAATTAAGCAGTCTTTCAAGGCAAAAATAATATAGAATGAGACTTCTTGGCACTGTGCTTGTCATGTGTGCCGATGAGGAAAGAGTGGGGCAGAAAGGCAGAAGGGCTTTAGCACCGCTTCTCCCGCTCCTTACTGCCTGCCCCTCTGTCCGCCACCATAAAGTAACATCTCGTTTCCTTTCATTTGGATTGCCAAGCCAATTCCAGGCACCTAAATTACATCACCTATTTGCATGAAAGACACAAGAAATCACGATGAGCACCAGCGCCAAGCGTGCTGAGGGGCAGCTTGGTCAGAACACACGGCACCGAACCATGCAAACCCCCTTCTCTTCCCCCTTTCTTCCTCGCCCCGCCTCCTGCCGGCTCTCCTTCAGCTCCCCGCTGCTGCCGGCGCAGAGCTGCCTCGCCCTCTGCCGGGCAGCGTCGTCTGCTGCGCATCTCGCTCAGTTCGCCTCCACAGGCCCTTTCCTTCTTGCGCTTTGAAGGGGAGGGACTTCTCGCTGTTTACTCTGCACAAAAAAAAAAAAAAAAAAAAAAAAAAAAAAACACATCCGGAAGGGGGGAAAAAGGGGGGGGAGGAAACACCCAAAATGTCAGAGCAAACCTGAAATTCTGAAATTAAATTTTCATCCATTTGCTAGTTTTTACTCAAGCGCAAAACTCAGATTGATTCGGCAGCTCTGTGCCTGGCTCATGTGGAAAAACAATCTGAAACCTCACATGACACTGAAGAAGGACTTAGTGCTGTCCTTACAAAACTACAGACTTTGTACCAGAGCTCATGGAAAGGTTTATATTTTTTTCGCTCTCTAAAAATCTCTGTTAACGTACATTTAACATATGAAATACTCATGGTATGCACCTTAATGAAACACAAAAAGTTGGTACTGTCTAAACTTTCTACTCTGCCTCAGACTGTGACTCAACCAGGAAATTTTCCTGAGAGGAAGTACTCCCACTTCTCTCCTTGTTGGTCCCATATAATCAAGAACTGCTAGCATCGCTAGAGGAAAATATGTAAGAGTAACCAATTAACCAATCTGCCTAAGCTAAAAAAATTAAAAAAAAAAAAAAAAAATTAAAAAAAGTTGTTTCTTGTTCTCCACCCTTTTAAAGACAAGCCATGAAAATATAATATTGCTTTCATAGTCTTGGTGTATTTAATGGTAAAAAGTTATAGGCAATGACATAGGAATGTGGCGATGGGAGTGCCAAAGATCTACCCAAAAGGACTGGAAAATGAGGGACAAGAGGTTGTACACAGTCAGAAGGCTTATTGGAAAGACCAAGGCCCGTACATCTCTGTAATTGCACCACTAGTGTTTGGAAAGCACCAAGTTTCCAAACTAGTGTTTGGAAAGTTTGGAAAGAAAAGCAGACAACGGGAAAAAAAAAAAAAAAAAAAGAAAAAAAAGAAAAAAAAAAGAAAAAGTCTATTCAAACTAAAGGCCTGTTAAGGTAAATTTAATAAAATCCAACTGTGTGATTTCTGCTATGCAACTTCATCACCAGCATGATAGTTGCATGACTCTGAATGTGAAAGCAAAGCACTATCTCCTCTATGAACTAATCTGAAGTAAGAGCAGGCACAGCCATGTCTTTTTAGGAGAACAAATTATCTTTTTAAACATTTTTTGGCATTAGTTAATTTCAGATTTACTGGGATATCTAGTCTAATTAGCATATGAGGTGAAGAGTCTGTGAGTCTTGCACAACTGTGCTGTGCTAAGGACCATTAAACAACATTGGCTTCTTTTCTCTTCATGGGATGATGATATATTCTGGGCTCAGATATTTAGTCTATGATGATTGGAAATATATTCTCATTACTATTCCTTTTCTTTCCATTTATGTTATGATTTTACTCCAGTCTTTCATAATGTTCTGCCAGTATTTTCTCACTTGTTAAGATCGTGAAGAACATTCTGGTTAGAATAATGTGAGGGAAGAACAAACATATCTTTAAGATAGAAAATAACATAAATTGATACGTGTCAATAAATTAACAACAGAATTGATTCAAGGGATGAGCTTTATACCTCAGCATTTATTCTATCTTAAAATTTTGGAACAGAAGTGTATTTTACAGTCTGCTTCAAGTCAATATTAGCCATGCTGAAACTAGCAAGAAATATTGTGCTATTTCAGCAGCTCTGTACTGCAGAGCAGATATTGCTGGGGAGCTGACTTCTGCACTATGCATTTTGAGCATTTTATTATCGACTAGCTTTGGTCCAGCCTCGTGGATTCAATGTCCATTGAGTATAATAGGTGCAATTCTTACATAGCATCATAGAATGACTTGGGTTGGAAGGGACTTTGAAAATCACCCAGTTCCACACTCTGCTATGGGCAGGGTTGCTAACCACTAGATTGGACTGCCCAAGGCCTTATCCAGCCCCAGGGATGGGTCATCCACAGCCTTTCTGGGCGAGCTCCTCCAGTACTTATCAGCCCCTAGAGTAAAAATTTTCTTTGTAATATCTAATCTCAACCTATCCTCTTTTAGTGTCAAATCATTGTCAATCACCTCTTGTCCTATCACTAACTGTTTATGTAAAAAGATGGTCTCCATCTTGCTTGTAAGTTCCCTTCAAATACTGAAAGTCTACAATGAGGTCTCTCTGGAGCCTTCTGTTCTTCAGGCTGCACTAGCTCAGGTCCCTCAGCCTTTGACTGTAGGAGAGGCACTCCAGCCCTCTTTGTGGAGGGTTCCTCTGAACCCGCAACATAACCACATCCTACCTGTGTTGAGGGCCCCAGGCCTGAATACAGTACTCCAGATGGGGCCTTAAAAGGACAGAGTAGAAGGGGACAATCACCTGCCTCTCTCTGCCAGCCTCTCTTTTGATTACAGTTGGTCTTCCAGGCTGCAAGTACACACTGCTGGCTCATGTCCAACTTTAAATGACCCCCAACTCATTCTCTGTGGGGCTGCTCTCAGTGTGTTCTTTTCTGAGTCCGTACACGTCTGGGATTGCCCCAAACCAAGTGCAGCACTTTGCACTTAGTCTTGTTGAACCTCATCATGTTTATGTGGCCTCACTTCTCAAGCCTGTTCAGGTCACATTGGATGGCATCCTTTCTTCCTGTTTTACCAACTGTTCCAAGAAGATTGGTGTCATCTTCAAACTTGCTGAGTGTTCTTACTCTCACTGTTCATGTCATTGATACAGACATTGAAAAGCACTAGTCCCAAGACAGATCCCTGAGGGACACTGTAAAGTTCTGTAAAGTGAAAAATGTCCAAAACTATTTCAATGTCTTGACTACTGGGCCTTGCTTAGTGAAGAATGAACAGAAATTTTGTCCTTAGTTTGCGATGAGAACAGAGATCCACAAGTGCTTGCTGAAAAGGATGTGGAGTACGTTTGAGAATGAGCTGCCCTAGCTTCCTGTGCAAATCTGAGGAAGTTTCCCTGTCACAAGAGATGCCTATGTGACCAACATGATAAGGAAGAGGCTCTCTACAGCTCCCGATTAAAAGTGATGAGCTTCTCCCCTTACTCTTCGGAAACTGAGTTTGAAAGGAGAGTATTTCTTAGCAGGGGATATTGTATCCTGATGAGAGAAGACAAAGCTAAAGAGTATTTTGAACTGGAAGGTTTCCTAACCATGAACAGTAATAGGCAGCCCTGATTTCTGATTCAGAGAACAACATATTGAGCAAGTGGCCTTGACCTGGTGGAAAGAGGAGGTCCATTCACAATTAAAACACCTACTGCTGGTCATATTTTAGAGTGTAAGAATAAAATCCCATGCCTCCAATTAATGTGTGATCGTCTGGGGTTTCCTCAGTAGCCCTCTCCCATGCAACACATAGTAGATAATGCATCTTTGTACAAGGGAATTACTCAATACTTTAAAATCTTTCCTGGTGCAATTACAAGATCATATGAGGACAGCATAGCCATGGAGATGGGAAGGATCCCCTGATATTACATGGGGGGAGGTAGAACAGGAATTGTTTAACTATAGGAGAAAATGAGATTCACTAGCCAGGGAGAGACAAAGCCTGAAGCAGACCTTAGGAGAATGGAGAAGAGCAGTGACATGAGAACTAGGCCCCCGTGCGATTCCTCATCACTGACTGATGAAACCTATCCCTCCTCCCTATAATAAGAGGTACATATTATGGATGGATGGCATATCAAAAGGAATTCCCAGGGAGATTATGGACAGTTTACTCACCTCCAAACTGGAGAAGCTGGTAGAAGTCAGAAGCAAAGCAGAAGAAACTAAGTTTCCCCCAAATCCTAAAGGTTGTCCTCCACTATCTTATAAGCACGGAAATGTGCTTCTCAGGAGGCAGACTTGATTATTCTGGGTGCACTTGAGTCAGGAAACCCGTCTCACTGTTTCCAGTAAGTAAGTAGGGGACAGCCAGTGGATATTCTTGACAAGACTCATAGGAAAATAGTAGATATGTGTTAATTATCTTTCCCCTGGGATCTTTTAGAATTCTTGGTACCTTTTTAGTAGACACCAGAGCATAGATAGCATACACAAAACTGTATAGCTGCTGACAAGAAACTGGGTAACAGACATGTTTGGAAACGCATCACTGTTTACTGACTATTGCCCACTGTGCATTCCCACAAGAGCTTGCATGTGTCACTCGTAAGTGTGGAGTAGAGTATATGAGTACACTGATGATGTGTTGATTGGAGTTTCTAACATTGCAGTGGTGTAACAGACCCAAGGAGACATAATTATACATTAAGAAAAGCTGGGGCTCCACATTCCAGCAGAGAAAGTACAGCTGTTTTTGGAAGTAAAAATGCCAGGTATCTGGTGAAGGGGGAAAACAGAGTGTATTCCCTCCAAAACCCTAACCACACATGAACAGATGACAATCCCTGAAAAAAAGAAAAAGTTACAGTTAAGCTCTAGGCTTATTGGTATTTCAGAAAAAACGCATTCCAAATTTTTCCATCACAGTCTGATTTAACACACAAAAGAACTAGCTGGGAATGGGCCCTGATTCATGAGAAAGCCTAGAAGCTGCTCACTTTTGAAGCCAAAGTGTAGCGGGCTTTGGGAACAACACACTCGACTTGTTCACTTCACACTGAATGTGATTTTGCAATCCATGGATCATCAATACATATGTGGCTACATGGACCTAAAGGTCCAGCCCATCCTACTGATGTGGAGAAACGCTGTTCAGTGTGGCAGAATGGCCTCTTTATGGTTAACCTAGAAATACAGGAAGCTGAAAATGTACAGCAACAGCCAACCAAATTAATGCAGTTCTTTAAGGTCTTAAAGCCAGTGTGAGCCATAGCCCCCAACTGGGAGTAGTGCAGTCCGAGGCTATGAAGAAATGGTATTCACAATTAGACTATTACTGCCACACTCACCAGATAGAGGCGGGAACACCCAAGATATTAAAAATACAGGAACTTCCAGTGATCAAGCAGAACAGCAACTTCCCCCACTCTTTTATGAAACCTACCCTTCTCATGAGGCCCGCCTAAAATTTGGTTATTTACCGATGCATCCTCCAAAAGGGAAGAAAAAGTATGGAAATACCAAGCAGTGACCCCACATACAGGGGGATTACAGGGGGATTAGAGGGGGGTAGGGGATACAGGGGATAACATATTAACAGAAGAAGAAGAATGTGCCTAAGTAAGAGAATTAGTATCTGTATGGATTGTAGTCATTAGGGAAGCTGAAACTGAAGAACTGGTGTTTATTTACATTGACTTGTATACTGTGTTTAAAGAATGTTCTGAGTGGCGACTTTTCTGGGAAGTTAATGGGGAACCTTATGAGAGAAGGAAAATAAATAAACTTTCCATTTTGTGAAAGAAAATACTCTTTTGATAGGATGAGTTGCTGTATACCAGCCAGGAGACCACCCAGCACATTTTCTGAATAATCAGGTAGACTCTCTAACCCACTCAGCAATGGTATCAGTGGAGAGCAAATAAGAAAAGTGGGAGCATGTACTGGAATAATTGCACGTAAAATGAGGCAACTCAGGAATGATGGATTTATTCAAAGATACAGACAGTAGAGGATGGTCTGTAACCAGAAAGTTATGTGATGCCATTATTTCAGCATGTGCTGTATGTCACATCTGACTGGGAGAATACAACCCTCTTAAGGACTGACCACTGCCTTTGATAGATAACAAAGGGCTGTGGGAAACTTGGCAAGTAGATTGTATCACTCCATTTCAGTTTTTTGAAGGGAAGCAATCCTTATTATTAGGAGTCAAGATAGTGTCAGGGTTTACCCAGGCCACAGCAGTCTCATGGGCCACAGGAGGTGACAGCAGGAGAAGTCTGAATATGTGGTTTAGCTGTTTACCCATATCCAAAACATCACAATCAGATAATGGTTTTTACTAATAAGGTTGTTCAAGAGTGGGCCTGAGGCAAATGGATTCAGTTAGTATTCCACACCCTGTGTTACCCCCCAAGTCAATGGTATTGCGGAATGTACTAATGGGCTCTTGAAATGAGCTCTGAAACCCTGTGAACCATGATGAGCACAGTGGGTATCAGACACAGACAGAAGAGTGACTAGCCACTGGGGAATCAGTGGTTGTCCACAACTCATTGTTTTACTTAAATCCTCCTGTTGATACTCCTGGGAAAATAGAGAGAATAAACACTCAACAAATCAATTCCAGTACCCTGGACAGCCAGTTCTGGTAGAATTACCTACTGCTGGAATGGTCCCTCTAACCCTTAAAAGTCCTGTTAGTTCTTAGTTCTTATGTGTGCGTAGAAAATGATGGCCATGGGGAAAAAAAAAATTAATTCATATTCATTGGAATGTATCTCTTTTTAATTACTGTTGCTATTACCATCATGTTTATTATTGTGTTTCCTCAGGTGCTGAACTGTGTGGATTTGTGTTTCTGATGACGAGGATTTTAATTGTAAAAGGTATATTGTATTTTATTCTTTTTTCCCTTTCTCCTTTTGTTCACTACATCTGGATCACCGGTGTAGAAGACATAGATACCCATGAGAATAAACAATGTACCAAATGTCTGAGCCACAATGTGGTATAAAGTCCTGTGAAAAATTTCCAAAATGGTTTCCATGTGTCAACCACTGAGGCACTGCACAGTGATAAAGAATGAGTGGAAATAATGTGCTTAGTTTGCAGTCAGAACAAGGAAAATGTATTTCCTCAAAAGGATGTATGATGCATCAGAGGATGGAAAGTTCTAATGCTCTCTATGCAAGTCCCACTCTTGCAAGATGATGCCAGTGTGACCAACATGATAAGGAACAGACTCTGACCTCCTGACTCAACTGAAGGGAAGGGTTGAAACTACCCTTTCCCCTTCCATACATACACAAATACTGAATCTCACTTACTCCCATCTTGCATGCAAGTACTGAAACATCCCATTTTTTACAATAAATAAGAGCACTACAAATCAATGGTCAGGTGTGCACCTGTTGCTTGAACATTACCAAACCAGAGACTATGCTGGAACCAAAGGTAATGATCTGGATTTTTGTTCCATGTCTATTCAGTCCCTCTTTTTTCTCTCCCTAGAGCTCACTCTCTCTTTTGCTCTATCTCCTTTCCAGTTATTTTAGAATGTAATGCAAGGCATATTACCATCGTTTGTCACCAAGAATGTATAGATAGACAAATACACATATATATGTATACTTATTTATCTGTATTTATATATATGTATAATTATATATATGTATATTTTTATATATGTGTATTTATACATGTGTAAATATACTGTAGGTGTGCTAAGTATCATACTGGGATATAAACAAACCCTTAACCAATTGTTCAGTATTATTTCACCTTAATTGAGCCCAAAGGAATTTGGAAACCTCAGTGACTTTGATCCAATGGGTCATGACAGATATCACATGTCACTGGCCTCCACCTGGACTTATGAGTTGTTGGCCATAACCCTCTGGCTGTGCCTATCCAACCAACTCCTTATCTATGTAATAGATATTGTTCAAATTCCTTTCTCTCCAATTCAGAGATAACGATGTTATATGTGACTATGTCAAAAGGCTTGCAGAATTCCAGATTGGTCACAAGAAGGCTGACACTTTCCCTTGTCTACTGATGCTGCACCTCCATCACAGAAGAACACCACCAAATTAGTCAGGCATGATCTGCCCTTGGTGAAGCCATGATGGTTGTTTCAGATCACCTCCTCATCTTGTATGTGCCTTAACATGTCTTTCATGATTGCCCCAACAGTCCATAGTTTCCTATATCTTCCTGTCTACTCTTTTAAAAAATGGGGGTAATGTTTCTCTTTTTCCAGATACATCTCTTTATTTTAAAAGCGATGCAAAGCAAACACAGAAATCTAGATGGCACAAAGACTCCGAATGCTCACTCCTTCTCTGAACTAAAATGCTAATGTAGATGCACCCACTGACTTTTGAAGACAGTTCCACATGTAAACAAGTGGATCTGTTTAGAGAGTTCTGTATTAATCTTTTTTGTGAACTACAGGAAAAGTTATGAATAATGTCACAGTACATCACAAGCCTGCTCATGCAAATACCTGTGTGTTTTCTTAATAAGTGATAAATTTGAGGACCTAAGCAACTCATTGCATTTTTACATCGCCATTTATCTAAAGGTGTTGTACAGCATAAAGTTGAAGTGTGTTTAGCCAAAACTTGAATGCACGAATGTTCACATATGCTGACCAGAAGAACAGTATCACTAAGTGGAACGTGTAGTAAACAAGCAACAGGAAGTCTAATAGCCAAAACTTGCCAAAGTTCTGTCCTTATAATCCTCCTTTGTCCCGAGTTACTTTCATCTCTTCTCCTCAAAAATAGATGCTTAGGGAACAGTTTATCCAGCACCATAAATATAGTAAGTGTTAATACTGCCCACAGCTAGCTGCAATTGATGTTCTTCAAGAAGTAACAGAGGAGCCTACAGTGGTGGGAGGTTGTGATTTAACTTTGGCCTGAGATTAGAGCATTGTAGCAGTACTTCCAAGTTCTTGGAAGCCAGATAGCTATTTCACAATTGTATCTTGAAAACAAAATAGGGAAGGAAGAGGCATTGCTCAATTCTAATCTGCATTTCATGGCAATTCTGGACATATTTTTAGGCTAATTCCTTATGAACAGTTTTAATCAGAACCAAAGCAAGAATATAGTCACAAGTTGATTAGTTTGGAAGGATGACAGCCAATTACGGGATATTAGCATAGGGAAAGCAACCTTCTTTTTGCACTTTAACTATTCTCTTAGCTCATGAATTATAAACCTATTGAGCTTGGTTATAAATGATTCAGTACCAGATCCCAAACAGGATAGCCATGGGAGCAGGCAGGAAAATTAAACTAGTAATATGTTCATGATTATTCAATGACCATTTCTTTAAACTTGCAAATTCTGTGTTCACAAATACACACTGTGTCTGACATCACAGTCACTAAAGTGAAACAGGTAATCGCGGCCTAAGATTTACGAATATACCCAAAACCTCACATTTTCAAGCAGGTTTATATGTGCTGTGCTTACATCTGAAGTTTACACTGCTTTAAATAGATGGGTCAGCTAAAATCATAACAGGGTATTCTAAGAAAAAACTGCTATTGTCCAAACTGAAATGTTAAGAACCAGAATTCCAATGCTGAAAGCCTAAATGGACTCTTCTATTAAGAACACTAATCTACAAAGCAGTTTCATTTTGCCTTTCCTCTGTAATTTGAATGACTTGTGCTGGTAAGTTGGTTGAAGAAAATAGAGAACAACTTTATTTCTTTTGCACATGATGTTGCATTTTGTTGATAATAACTTGCACATAATTTTCAAAAGTGTAGCATACAATTCCTCAGTGTGTAATTAGTAGTTTTCCTATGGGAATTTTTGTTTTAAGGAAATATGCCTCTGGTATGTTTCAGACACACTATTCTATTGTAGACATTTTTATGCCTTGAAAAGTAGGGAAGTGAGGAAAAATACATGAAAGTAGATGTGACCTTATGCTTGCTGCTAAGAGCAAGAAGAAAGTATTCCAGTATAGTCTGCTTGTACACAAAATAGTAAAAATGTTGCAGAAGCACTTGCTGTGATGTATCAAGCCAGAAAGTGTGGTAATAAAACTACAATAAACGCTCGAAGAGTTCTGAGTCTGAAAAAAGTCTCTTAAAATTATGTCATATATACGAAATGTGTTTACAAACCTCTACAATGGGTGTGTCTGAGTTCCCCAGGAAGCAGGTACATTCTGTGCTTCTCTTACATTTTGCCATGTATTACTGTCTTCATTGTAAATTTTTACCTTGTCACCTTCCCTTTCTGTCCTCCGAAGTCAAACTCAGAAACAGATGTAGGCTGGTGCAAACACAAGGCCACTTTATTTTGTTTCAACAGCACATAAATTCCCATTTAGCACAATCAAAAACAAGCAGAACAAAGGAAATAACGTACACCATTTTTCCAAATACATTGCTCTTTCTTGAAATTATGCGTGAGCACAACAGGTAGGAGGAATTCAACAGCATAACTCCAAATAGGCATTTTTCAGAAAAGATACAACCAGGACCTACAAACAGGTGACAAGCTGACAAAACCAACGACCAGAATCAGAAAACCTTACTCTGCTGACATGCCCATCTCTCCTCTGAGGAAAGAAGGCTCATATTGAAGCAATGGTTGACAGTCCCCGTGTTGCTATCTTCAACAGCTAAGCAGAACATGTAACCACTTTTTAAAACCTCTATCAGCAAAAGCTTTTAATGGACACACAGCCCAGCTCCAAAGCCAGAGATCAGCCAGACACAGAAATGGAAAGTTTAGTTAAGAGAAAAAATTGGTCCCTTCTACGGAAGGCTCAGTTTTGTATCTGAAGGTGCCTAGGGGCTTGTGGCTAAGCAAGGCTTTCAGTGGCTCAAGTGCAGACCAAGGTAAAATATATTTCTGTTTATGTCAGCTGCTCACAGTTTACATTCTGGTCTTGGCTGTGCTTGTTACCAGCTGACTCAGGTCATTAAGCCAAACACTGAGCCCACAAATTGCGTAAGAGCAATAAATAATACTCTTCTTATGGGACAGATCTTTTAAGTTAAGTATTAGGTGGGTGGCTATGAGATTGCTTTTCAAGCCCAACTGCACTCATTCATCCTAGCTATTTTCCAATTAAAATGAAGTCTGTGAGAAATCACAGACCAAATAGAAAGTCTAAGTCTTAAGCAGGGAGAAAGGATGAGCCTAGGCATAACTGTTGCATTCACTTCTGCACAGATCACTGTCACTGCAGAAGTCACAGGGACTGAAACACATCACTCCAGCTTAGGACACTTTCCAAGAAATAAAGTTTCTGATTGAAATTTCCTGGAAAATATCCTCCAAAAAAACTTCTCAGACTTTCGAGGAAAAGTAACTGTTTTATTAACCTTACACAACAGATTGTTGCTGATACCCTTTTGGTCCCCCAAGAATTGTTTTTGTTGCTGTTTTTTGTTTTGTAAAGAGAGTCCAGCAGATGTCATTTGCTGGCTTCTCTGTTGAAATAAGCAGGAGTTGTTTTACACATATTGACAGGGCTCAAAACTAAGCTTTAGGACAAAGTTCCTAGTACATGTTAAATGCATTGCGCTCTCTGTGTGATCTGAACTTCAAAACAATCTGATAATTGAATCAGCTTACTCGCAGGGACTCCAGTCATAACAGAGGCTTGTATCCCTGTGATGCTGAACTCTTGTCATCACTGCACCATGAGGCATGTGACGGGATGCTGCATGAGGCAGTACTGGTGCTCCCCCTAAGGTCAGACTGCTTTAGTATCTGACCTGCCAAATGCCAGATGTCTTCATGTTTCATAGGAAACATGAAGATAAACATAATATTGTATTAGGTTTCTTCTGGAGTTGTTGCAAGTAGGTTTAGTTTAACTCTTGAAGTAGAGAGGAACAGTGTAACAATTAGCCATGGTAATTTGGGCTCTTAATATTTTAGCATATAAATAACTGGCTCCCTTTGGAAATCTGATCTGTTCCTTGGCCTTGATGACTTTCTGAAGAAATGAACTCTGTGATTTAACAGAACTGTGCCTGAAAAATTTTCTTCTTTCCTTAGCACTTCCCACCTAAAACTTCATTAACATGTCATTGTGTCTCACTGTGTCTTCTCTGATCCAGCTTCTTTCTATTTTGCATTATTTTGCATTCTGTTGCCTTTTCAAGTTACATTTTTTCCCGGTCATTTCTCAAATTTCTCATGTGCCTTGAGTTTTCCTGAATTCCTTCCACTTGTGCACCATCTCCTTAGAGATAAATTGCTCAATGCTAAACACTGCACATAAGGACTGCACATAATGCAAGACTACTTATTTATATCAATCCAGTATTATTTTAAAAGCTGCCCAACCTATTATCTGTTACAGATTGTTCATGGAAATGCTGGAAAAAATTTAAAGATTTCTCTGAGAACTACTGCTAATATAATTTCATATTAAAACTGAGATATTCTCTGAAAGGATTTAGATATTTTGTTTTTCAAAGCATGCATACTCTTCTTAAATGTATAATCAGGAAGAGTAATGTCTTTGCTCAGTAGACTTGCAGATATATAGCAAGACTGATTAATTTTTGCTAATCTGCATTGCATAATCATAATTTGAATAGAAAATTATTTCTCTGTAAATTTTTTTTAAGCATAATATTATTATTCATGTCTGATTTTATAAAACTATTATAGTTGTTTCATTCATGAGTGTATAATCAAAACAGGATCATTTTAACATTTCCTTTTGAAATAAACTGCACTTACAATAATGGAAATGCTCAGTACAAAGAACAAATATACTTTTTTCTCCATAAAGCTTTCTGACTGCATAAAAGCACAGAAGAAATATAAACACTAGGTCTAGCCAACATTTTAAAGTGCAGAACTCCACTTGCCACACGTGAATAATTCAAATAACACTACATAATGCACAAGCGATAGTTACTCGCATTTCATTAATAATCGAAACCTGAAGTGACACAATGAGATCAACATATAAGAGTAGTTCAAATACACTCCATTTATAATTAGTTAGTGCTCATCTGAACATAGAACACGTTAAGCATATTGCCCCAGCAAGCAAGCTTTTCACAAATTACCCTTATTTTTTTCTGTCTGAATGGTGTGCTGACACGGAACACAAAAACACATCAAAAATAAAGATCCCATCCACAATCTGTCGAGAGAACTAATGGAGACTGGCATCTGGTACAGCTGTGTGTTCATTTTTCCAGAGGCTCTATCTTATGTCAGTAGCACAACGTCAATTTATGCTGACTGAAAATTATCCTGACGTTTTCTTCTACTTAGTCTTGTCCCCATAGTGTGTGGTTGCCTTATTTTTATTTTTTATTTTTATTTATTTAACTTGTTTATTATTTTTTTGAAAGAAGGAGGAGAAAAGAAGTCACTTTGATTTGTCTTCTATGCCAGTGAGTATGGAGGGGGAGTAGTGTATGTCATATCTTCCATCAGGGTTTGTTTTTTTTAAGACAGTAGTGATGTTTACACACCACTAATTGAACATTGCTTCTGCTTGCAGTGTGGTTTTGGTATACAACAAGGAAGTTTCTCTTCCTTGGTGGAAACTATGCTGGAGGTGCAGTTACACACACCAAATACAGTCTCTAGCAGAGACTGTAAGAGCCTGAACCAGTGACCTGGCCTGCTTCAGACCACGTATGCAGTGGAGTACAAGGAATCAGACTATATGCACGCATTGGTTCAGAGCTACAAGTCTCAGCAGTAACTGCTGTCACCTACTGATATTCTCCTACTGCACCAAGCATCTCTACAATCTGCACATAGTCAAAGAATCCTGGAGGCTAATAAATACTTTGCAGCAGGATCCTTCCCCAAAATTGCTTCAGAGAGGTCTGACTACTGCATCCCCTGTATCTCCTAAAACCAGATTTCTTCCTTAACCTACCTCCCATGGAAAGTTCTGGGTCTATCTCAAAGGAACTTTTTTCTGGCATTGCAGAATTTTTACATTCAATTCTATTTAGATGCTACTTTTGAAACTACTTTCCAGTTTGTTTGTTACATGGCTGTATCAATTCTTCCACTGGTCCCTCTAACCAAATTCAGGTTTGTCACCAGCAATGTATGGCGCTGCAGAAAGCCCATGGCACTACTGCTTGTGGGCAGAGCTCCTCCCCAAGCTGCAATTCTGGAACATCAATTCTCTAAGTCTGCATAGTGTCTGACTACCAGACATCAGATAAGCTACAATCAAGAAGCTGAATTCCTGACTTGTGCTGGAATTTAGCAAGAGCCAAACTCTCACAACATGCCAATTTTCAAATCCAAAAGTTATTCCCAGCAGATATTCTAGACAGTCCCTTTGTAATTGGGCCACCAGCAGTTTGGTGAGACAAAGCTTTTTTTCTGTACTCCTAGTTTGCAAATAATCATCCCCTCCCTCTCTCCAAATTTTGAAACAAACACTGAATCACATTCTTAACACTACCACAAAATAGCAATAAAGTCAGGCACAGCTCAGACTATCACTAAAATGAAAGTGTTGATATAATTCATAACTCTGGAAGCAAACTACTATAGCATGAACATACATAGTACACAAGCCTGCATCATCTTTCTCTGTCCCAGAATACATTCCTCAGGAAAGCCAAAGCTGCAAACAGTGCAACTCCTTAAGAATAGTTTCAGACAGTAACTGAAGGATTAAAACATTTCTCTCACAGATCTTTGGTTTTGGAATGTAAAATTTGGTCAATTAATTAAATTCATGTCAAAATTCATGAGGAAAAATGTTCCCTGAATCAGGAATCCGAGTTAAAGAACTGCAGGCTGTATTTGCAAAGGTGTGCTACTATGTATGTTATAAGGACATGTGAAAAACAAAACTGTTGTGACATCCTGATGGAATATGAAATCTCAATCCTTAAATCTCTAATCCAAAAGCCTTAGCAGTGATTGAACACAATGGAAACAAAAAGTGTAACTGTGTAATATATGGCACAGAGTGATGCCGTGTGAAGTTACCTGAGCTAGCTCTAAATGAGCAAGCAGTGCAGCTGCTTTCAGGTGGCATATGCAAGCCAAAATGCCATGCTGTGCAGTAGGGCTACTCCATGACAGCACAAACAAACAACCAAACAACAACAACAACAAACAACAAATAACACAAAACACTGAAAAAGATTCCAGGTACTTTAAGTGCCTAATCCAGGTTATGGTTCCACTGTACTGTCCCACGTAGTCATAACCTGAACAGTGCGTAAGCTCCGGCAAAGCTTTAAGTCAGAGCAAGTTGTTAAAGATATCAGACCAAACGTTCCCTTACACAGACAGAAATTTAGATGTTCATGCGGTTACCTCTCTCGTTTTAAGAGCACAGCGAAGGGCTGTGCCTTTATATCTTTAGAAGATAAATGTGTGAAATAAAGCTCAGCAAAATCAAAGGTGTTTGAAGCAGGCCATACTCAACAAGTATGTATAGCAGGTAGTGCAATACTGTATCTACTAAAATTAAAGCTTTTATCCTTTGCACTGCAGAACAAACAAACAAAACAAAATAAAATAATAACAATAATAATAATAATAATAATAATAAAAACAATTGTAATAAAGAAACAAGAAGTATCCCCATTCTCAAACTAATCTTGCAATAAAAAAGGCTGTAATAACAAGTAGGAAAATAGACTTTTTAAGAACACAGACTACCAAAATTAAAAGGGTACTTTTTTTTACCTAGCATTGTACAGGGCTGTAGTTGCTGTTCCAGTGTTGAAAGAGCACATTCAAACTGAACAGCTTTTTTCAGTAAGGAATTACACCTCAAGTGAAAGGTGGTAACAGCCAGAGACAGCCTGTTTCTGGCGGATTTTGTTTTAAACCTGCCCACTTCTGCTACAGAAAGAAGAGAAATTGTTATCACCCACAGTCTCAACAGTCAGGAAGAAATGAATTTGGTAAGGTTCTACAAGAGGCTGAACCAGAGGAAGCACTCCCTCCAGTCCTGAAGAACCTATTCATTTTCTGCCACAGAGAAGCCCACTCAGGCATCTCTGTACCTGTTTTTGGGTCATTACAAGTTTCATTCAGTGGTTGCTTACCTGAAGCAGATTCAGTCAAGTGGATAGAGAAGTGGTGGAAGATTGGGCTGACTGCTTCCAGATGCCAGAGCAACATTTAGGAAATGCTACTTCAGCTTACAGTGTCACAGAACTGTGCAGTCTTTCTGCACTCGCAGATCTTCGACCAGTTGTGTATTTTTTACTTGCTTCTTCCACCAGTTCTATTATGTCTGACTACTAATGACAAATCTGAGTTTAATGATAATTAGAACTCTCCATTATGTATAGATAGACACTTGTTATGTTTTAAAATAAATGAGTATTTTAAAATTAACCACATAAACAAAAATGAAACACATCATTAAATGCCCCCAAATGCCACTATTTTTTCCATACTTAGCAATAATATAAAGGAAATTACATTCTTCAGCGACATTCATTATTTGCAAAAATGATTTACTGGCCATTTTTTTTTCAACTAAAATAACATACAACAGTGAGAGCTTCCTTGCTCTTCTTAACACTTTCTACGGTATTACTGAAAGAAACACCAATTGTTTATTTAAGAAACTTACCAAATTCTTAGTCAACGCACATGTTATTTTTGCAAGTAAATTTAGAAGTTTGTTTCCTCTTAGAACTGTGACAATGTTTGTCATGTAATTCCTGAAAGGTCTAACAGAATTTTTCAAATTTGCAAGATTTAAAACAGAAATGAGGTGTCATTCCAAATGATCAGGCACTGTTTTAAACAAATATTTTCCAAATCAGATACCGAGTAATCAGCAGAACATTTTGCAGAAGGGAAATGGATTTAGACTGAACTTGAAAATGGAACCACTTGCTTCCCAGCCACGTACACTTCAGAAATATTCCGGTCATCACCTGAAATAACAGTCAGAAGAGAGATTTGCACATAAATCTCTGCACTGATTTAATTAATTAAAATGCTGCAGTCCCTAGGTTCGGCTTTGGAATATATAATTTTCAGTTACCTAAATTCATTTCTTAAAACTGAGAAACTGTATTTCCCTAAAGATATTTCACCGTAAACACCATAAAGATCAATGGACTGCCATTGTTTCTTTTAAAACATAAACACAGCATCCAGCTGCTGCAGTTTTGTCATGTATTTTGTACGTGTTTATGTTTTGCCAGAGGATAGGGTCAGCACAAAGGTCACAGACAAGTTAAAGAAATGCCTTTATCTTTTCTTAAGTTTAAAGCAATGAGATAATAAGTGAAATGATACAGCAAGAAAAACGCACCTAACCACTACTACATGAGGATAGCTACAGTGATTAAGATACATCACCAATTGCCTTAATACTTTACCATCATCCAGATCTGCAGGCGCTGGGGAGCCCTGGTTGCAGCAAGGATTTGGAGAGCCTTTCCTAGCAACTGGGAGCACCTATGCAGTGCATCCATGCATAGGTGAGGTCTCCAACTTTGCTACAAGAGGGTCCAGCTTTTATATAGTTGAACCAAGTTCAGTGAGGATTAGGTGGAAACATCTGGTTTCATTCTCCCTCTGGATTCCACCTCAAACCTGGCCAGAGCTCAAAGATGAACCAAAGAAGTCTGTGTACAATTAGGCCTTGTCACTCTGCTTCTAAACAAGGAAAGTTAACACATCCTCACAATGCTTTATCTAAGCTACATCTCTTGCAGCGAGATGTTTTGTTCAAGATACATATTTTGCTAATGATCATAAATGTCTTGCTAATGATCAGACAAGGATGGCATAAAATGCTGTGTTATGAGATTCATCCAGAGGTAACCTTTGATTCAAGGTCTACCGTTCAGGCCTTTCTACTGCAATTTAGTAGACACAAAACCTGCAAATGCACATCCATACAGAGACAGTTGATGCAGACTATCTCAACTAACACAGATATCAGGTGGCAGTACCAGTCACCTACTACAAGAGCAAGTGGCTTGCATAAGTCATTTGTTCTGAACTGGTGATTGGCAATGCATAAAGAAAACCAATGCTACTTTATTGCGAGTCACAATTTAATTCATGCCACAGATGAAGATAACTGCGGCTACAAGTCTGGCAGCTAAGCTTGTGTATCTGCCCATGCCAAATTGCATACTTTGCTATGTCAGAAAGAATAAAAATGATACTATTTAATTTTTACTAAGCTGTTATAAATGAATGTAAAGCAACTTCCACACTGTGTCAGAAGATCAGAGATACACGCAATAACACAGGAGTATTTTGAACATACCCAGATAGAGGAACTTCTGGAGATAGTCCTGTGAGGAACAGGAGAAAAACATTCAGCAAACCATATTTACAGTCCCAGATCAAAATTATTTGAAACCGGAAACAGCTGATAACAATAGTTTTCCTAAATATGCTGATGAAATTACAACTTAGTCTACATGTTTTCTCATAAATAATTTTCATTAAAGAAGCTGTATTTGTCAGGAAGAAAATACTGCAGAAGTCTGACAATATAGACAAAAATATAAATAAAACAATATTTTAGAGCTCTCCAATGCATTTATTTATTGAAAAATAAGGCAAAATTCTAAGTATTTTTATAGTCTTAGGAACTGATAACATAGCTAAAAAGGTTTAGGCTGACATTAAAAAACACTCATTCTAGACCTATTTGAATTAGGAACAAGATTTCAAATTACAGAATTTAATCCGAATTCTTGTAGCTGAAACAAAGTAAGAAAAAAATTACCTCATCCAGTTATGCACACATTTCTAAGTTAACAGGGACAGTGATAGCCTTCTGGCCTCATCAGTAAATGCAAGTTTCTACTGTTCACTGAATTTTTTTAATCATAAAAAAATTTGTTTGAGAAAGTGTCCCCATTGCATAACACAAAAGGTTCTCATGTTGCACAAAAGCTGTGCTCTGAACTCAGATTAGCTATCTTTAGCTCTTCCCTAAGTATACAGTCCTAGTGAAGCCATGGTAATTCAGCCTTTATCTGGGAACAGACTGCCATTCTTGAGTGTGAATTAAAAACGTTAACTAAGTTGCTTTTTCTTGATGGCAGTGCTTTGGCACTGCAAATAGTGAGCTCTCATGATCAGCCAGCTCTAATAGTCTGTGCATCAACATGCTACACGCATTTCCTCTCCCACTGAAATACCTATGCCTCCCACTGAGGACAGTAACCTTCTAAAAACACCTCTGCACCTCTTGGGCTGAGCTACAGACAGCAGCAGGGCAGTTCGCACAATTCTTGTTACTGGAACAGCCACAAAGAGACTTTCATACTGGCCGTATCACAGACCTTTGCCATATTATTTCCGGTTATTTTCTGGATCATTAATCTTGATCAGATTACCTCAAAAGTATCAGCAGAGAACAAGTCGAAAGGGCTGTCTGAGGCCTTAGAGTTGATCAGCAGTGCATCAAATTGTTTGCCAACCTCAAAGTTTCCAATCACATCATCCAGTCCTAGAGCTGAGAGGGAAAGCACGCTTATACACAGATCCTCAGTGCAAGTCTCTTTCTGTTACATGAAAGCATCTGAGAACTTATCTCAGGTGTTTGTGAGTAAAAAAAGAGTATAAGAATTTAGATGAATGCATGGAAAAACAGGGAAGTAAGTAAATAAGCAGGTCAGCAATGTTAAGGAAAAGCAACTTTTCCTTAAAATCACATGTATTTTGGTGAACCTGTGAAAAGTATCTGTAAAAGAAATCTGGGAAACAACTGAAACCTTTCTTTTAATTTTTGTTTTTTTGAATATTCTCCTCTGATTTTGTGTCCTTGCAGATCCTACATATAGACCACTAGCTGTTAAAAGCGGAATAATAATTACTAACAATGCAAAAATATCAAAGTTCTAAAAGAGGCAGTGAGAGGAAGTAAGAGAAATAATGATACATAATAACATTCACTTGCTAAAGAAGCCTAAGATCTAATTGTTTATGTTTACAAAACAGCTTAAGTATCTTTAGCAGGTTGTACAGACATATAGTTACAATAGTAGATAAAAACAAGTTGTGTTGAGAGGATGACTATGGGTAATTAGTAACCAAGTATGATGAGAGAAATGTCACATCCAGATATGCTGGTCCCACGCCCAGCTGTCAGGCTTGTCTTATAGTCTGTTATCCAGCTTTGTTAATACAAGCATCACTGCAGCCTCTGCTTCTTGGTTGCACAAGCACTGAAAATCTACAGTTTCACCAAGAGTGAAAGGGGGTACAGAGTACCTAAATATAGACATTTGAGGCTTCTTGGAAATAATTCAGGATAGCCTGAAGATGTTAAATCATCTGCATATTCAATCCACTTTTCCAATATTCAGGAGTTAAACCAAGTTATCAAAAAGGGTAATATCTGCACAGAATTTGTCCGCTTGTTTTCAGCTAGCTCCTGTCTGACAGAGGAAATTCAGTTATAAGTAGTGCATGCAAGAACTTCACAATATATCAAAAATGTTTAAACTCCTCAAAATGATGAAATATTCTGTAGTTTCTACTATAGTGATGTATTCTCTTTATGTTTGTGTGCGGAATGCAATTTTTCGAATAAACACAAGAGGGTGACAAGCATTTAGACTTTCAGTAATAAAGAAAAAAAATCTCATTTAAATTTCCCCAAATTGTACTTATCCATGCTACTGGAAGCTTGTATGAATAATTTATATTCTACCATTGCAAGTGACAGAATAGTTCAAAACTAATAAATAAAACAATTTTTCTTGTAATCTGAAGAACCCAGACAAAAAAAAATATGAGAGTAAATAGGAGGGGAAGCCATCCGTCAGTCTTTCTAATTGGCATGACAAAGTTACCGATGATTAAGGGCTAAGGATCTTTCAAAGAAAATATACTGCCCTTGAAAATCATTAAGATTCTTTTATTAAACTGTCAGTATTAACAGAAACACATTATGTCACGATGGTGGTATCATTATGAGATGGAAGAATATCTCAAAGCAAATATAGTTTTGAACTTCACTCTGGAATCAGAGAATCTGTGAGTTTCAGCCATCTTTTATACACAGAGACATCGTATCAAAAACAGGGGTGGTTTTCTGTACATATTATCAAGAAATTTCTTCTTACCTTGGCTTCCTCCTAGAGTTGCTAGTCGAAAAGCTTCTTTAAGAGTTAGTCCTGCTTCACTCACTTTATTAATTTTAAGGGTGTTAGATGCTATCACTGTTTTTCTGATAGCATCAAGCATAGAAGCTGAATATCCACCAGCAACATCTAGAAAGGATCAGAAATTCAGAAACAAGCTATGGGAATAACTTTGGTAAATTATTATGAGCTTTACTTAAGTGTTACAAAGTGTAGGAGGTGTTAAATGAAAAAAGTGTAATGCTATGCACTGTCTTTAATTGTGTGATTCCTAACACGTGCTCTTACATACAAGGTCAAGTAAATAAAGCACAATGCAGAACAGAAACCAAAATCAGAAAAGCTGCTACTCAGGCATTGCTCACTCTTGTGAAAGGAACAAAACTTGCCTCTTTTTTTTTTTTTTTTTTAACCACTTCCAGATAGTGATAAAAAAGTAGGTCCACAAGTTGGAGGCATGCTGGCTTTCAATATAAGTATGAGGGTATGTTTTTATGTTTTTGTATGTTTTAGCAGGACAAGGGGAAATGGTTTGAAGTTGAGGGAGAGAAGTTTAGTTTGGATGTCAGGGGGAAGTCCTTTACTATGGAAGTGGTGAGGTACTGGAACAGGCTGCCCAGAGAGGTTGTGGATACCCCATCCCTGAAGGTGTTTAAGGCCAGTTGAATGGGGTCCTGGGCAGCCCAGCCTAGCATTAAATGGAGAGGTTGGTGGCCTTGCATATGGCAGGGCAGTTGGAGATTCAGAATCCTTGATGTCCCTTCTAACTCGGGCCATTCTGTGATTCTGTGATTCTTTTTTTGTGTTTTAAATGATTTCTACAAGAGATCCTTCTTAAAGCAAACTACCAACCTGTGCCAAGGCCAACCTTCACATTGTGCTTCAAAACATTTTTTACATTTAAGATGCCACTGTGCAACCTAGATTGGAACAAGAAATGTTTTCTGTGAGAAACATACATTATAAAGTTGGTTTCTGCAATTTAGTAAGAGGTAAGATGTAGGGCAATTTCATGAAAAGGCTTCTCAGAGCACACGTGACAGATCAAGTTTTCTAGATGGGGATAGAGCATTTACACTCATAAATCTGGATGACAGATTTTAACCACTAAAAGTAAAAGCAAATTTTCCTAACAGAATGTTTTAGTTTCCAAATAAAATAGTTTTAGTGTTATCTGCTGAAAATGAGCTCACAGCGCATCTTTGTGAAAAGTCCAAATATGGAGTAAAATATACTCCAAGAAGATGGGAGGTCTTTTCACAAGTGCCAGTAAAGTCATGGCAAACAAGATAATACTAATTATATTAAAAGCAAAATGACATTTTAACAATTAGTACAGTTCCCCTGTCATATACTATTCAGTATCTCATTTCTGTTAAAATAACTAAGACTATGCAGCACCTTCCCATTTTGCAAAAATATGTAAATATTTTTGGAGAGAGGGGAGCTGGCCTGAATCTGCCGTTAATAAAAAGTTTTAAACAAGAAATATTCATATGTATGTGATTACACTCAAAGATCACAAGTCAGTCCAGAGTAAACTTCTTACTGCTGGATTGAGGATACTATGTGAAAATCAGCTCTATTTAAATGTAAACCATTATCTTCTTTTATTAACTTACGAAAAGTTAGAACTGGGGCAATGTGCAACTGCAGCTCCACGAAGATTAAAAAGACCCAGCTCTTCTTCAGAAAGATGACAGGCATGAGCCATCACTGTCTAAAGAGAAAGAGAATCACCAATTTTATTCAAAGAAGCATTTACTTCAGTGCTCACAAGTTTTTGCTGCACTGCTTTCAGTAGCCCATAGGCCATCTGTTACCAGCAAGGGAAATAAATGCACATTTTGTATGAAGCTCTTGAAATCAAGAGGGGAGCAATTTTCACTAGTAGGCATGACATATTGCTTCCTCAGGTTTTATTCATTTACTTATACAAAAAAAATAAGATGCTAGGTGTTTTGTGGTAGCTGTGATTGTCACACAGTAGCTGCATAAAACAAAAACAAGAACACCATACTCAGCATAACGCTGTTGCAACTTTATTATTTGTATTCATAGCTACCAGAGAGATGAAGTATTGGGATCAGAATTGCAATGATAGAAGTGGAAGACTGTGTATGCTGAACTCCTAATGTGTGTCCCATTGTCTGTAAAGTTTTGAAGAAGTAGACTACATCTGAAATATTCTTTTAATCAAATAACTCATTTGTTACGTGTCTATGTTAGTTTTCTTGCCCTACATTTCTGATTTTAGAAATAAGTATATTTTGTATACGTTGAACAGAGAAATATGAGACAGTATCATTTAACAGGACATAAAACAATTACTAGATCAGCCTACCTCAGATTACCTCAAATGCCAAAAACCCACTCAAAGAAAAGAATAAAATATGGCAAGAGGTGTTGGGCCTTCCAATCTAATGATACAAATGACAAGTACACTGGGGCTATTTTCACTGAGCATCTCCTAATGGCACTATATCTTTTCCTTCCTTACTCATTAAGCTCAAATGAAACTCAGATAGCAGGGTGAATAGTCACATCTTAAGTTAAGGACAGAGATTTGGTAGCTATGTCAAAATGCTGTCATTTTATTTTAATTGAGGTAATTTATATATATATATATATAGTCTAGAGAAAAGGAAGGTGAGAGAGAGCTCATCATCCTCTGTAACTATCTGAAAGGAGGCTGCAGTGAAGATACTGGTCTCTTTCCCCTGATAACAAATGACAGGATGCGAGGAAACAGCCACATATTGCACCAGGGGAGGTTTTGATTCAACACTGATAAGAATTTCTTCACAGAGGGCATGGTCAAGCACTAGAACAAGCTGTCCAGGGAAGTTGTGAAGGCCCCCTCCCTAGAGTATTTAAGAGACATGTGGACATGACAGTAACGCTTTAGTGATGGGAACTGGTAGATCAGGTTGATGGCTGAACTTAATGACCCAGAAGGTCTTTTTTAACCTAAATGATGCTACGATTACACAAAATATTTGAGCCACAGCCCTGAAAAAGATGATTTAAAAAATAATAATAATTTGCTATCTTAGTACTGATGTCTGGGGAGAAGTGAGTGCTGTTTTTTATGCTTATATTTAATAGGATGCTTCCTCAAAGAACAAGGAGCCTAGCATCAAAAGGCACTGGCAACCCCAAATTTCAGTATCCACTGTCAGTGCTGTAGATATAAACATTTGACAGAATTGAGTCTTGTTTTTTTCTGGCACAAGTATTGGCTCTACTACACTGAAAAAACAAACAAACAAACAATCAAAAAAATCGTGGACAGTGCATTGCAACAGAACAAAATTAATACTGGTTTAGTATTTAAGTAGCTTGTATTGATTTCTCAGGTAAAAAAGACAGTAAATACCTAATTTACTTGTGGAAATTTTCAAAGACAGTAAAGGGAAGTTCAATAATTAATCCCTATCAAGTTTCCAGCTTTCCTTTGAGCCTTTCAAAATTTTAAATTTTAAATATGAGGAAAACAGAGTACTGCCAAAGAACTACCAGTCCTGTATTATCAATACTTCCTAGTCTCCTTCCAATCCTACTGCTGTCACTCTTCTTAAGATCCTTGAAAACAGGCTCAGGGAGCATAGAATCATAGAATCACAAGGTTGGAAAGGACCTGCAAGATCATCTAATCCAACCGTTCTCCCATCACCATTGCTACCACAAGCACTCAACCATGTAATGCAGCGCGTCATCCAGACGCCTCTTGAACACTGCCAGGGACGGCGACTCCACCACCTCCCTGGGCAGCCATTCCAGTGCCTGACCACTCTCTGAGAGAAAAAGTTCTTCCTCATGTCTAATCTAAATCTCCTCTGGTACAAATTCTGGTCATTTCCTCAGGTCCTGTTTGTTGCCTGGGAGAAGAGGCCAAACCCCTCCTCACCACAGCCTCTCTTCAGGAAGTTGTAGAGTGCAATGAGGTCTCCCCTGAGCCTCCTCTTCTCCAGACTGAACAATCCCAGCTCCCTCAGCCGCTCCTCATAAGATTTGTGCTCCACATCCCTCACCAGTTTTGGTTCCCTTCTCTGGACACGTTCCAGGGCCTCAGTGTCTTTCTTGTAGTGAGGGGCCCAAAACTGAACACAGTACTCGAGGTGCGGCCTCACCAGAGTTGACTACAGAGGGATGATCACCTCCCTGCTCCTGCTGGCCACACTATTTCTAATGCAGGCCAGGATGCCATTGGCCCTCTTGGCCAGCTGGGCACAATCAGTCATGTTCAGCTGAGCATCAACCAACACCCCCAGGTCCCTTTCCTCTTCACAGTCATGAAATTTGCATAAGTAAGCATTGATGATTCTCTCCCCTCATTTAAGACAAAGTGTGTGTTTGCCTAAATTTTCAGTACCTTCATTAACACTTGTGCAACCCAGAAAACAGAAACAGTTTACTTTCTCCCAGATGCCACTGATCTTGACAGAACAATACAAACTTTCCAGTAACCACAATTAACCTGCATATATATTCTATGTGGATTAGTCTAATCTATGTTGTGGAAGCTTATATGCAGCTACCTTGCTGGTAAGCAGCTTGTTTTTATCATATAAATCAGTGTAATTCTGATAGGCAGGAAACATGTTCTCCACAACTTTGAGTTCTTCTTCAGTCTCGCTTATGTGACTCTGCAATAAGAAAATAAATAACAGTGAGTTCTTTAAATAGCATTAAGCCTGACATTTCAGATTTCTGAGAAACCTGCTGCTGCTAAGCGCATTATAGATAGAAAATAATCTTTGTAAAGCCTATTGTTAGATATAGCTCTTAGGTTTCTATTTTCATTGAAGAGATCCAAGTTCCATTTGTTCCTTTAAAACCCATCTGAGAACATATAGCTGGATAATCCATCCCGGTAGAGTGGTAACATAGCAAACCATCAGGTGTTTGGCAGATGTTAAAGTAGTAAATAAAATGATAGTTAAGACCATGAAGTAAAAGAAGAATAGCAGTGTACCACAGACTGGATCTTGGGATCAGGCTAACACAGGATATCCTGGAACATTAACAACTTAAGGTAAAAAAGATGAGTTATTGAGACAGAAAGATCAGCAATTCTCTTCTGTACATCTGCCCTGTACAGGGCAGAAACAGCAGATGGCAGAGAAGCAGACACTGCAACCTTGGGCAAGAGCCAGTGACCTTTACCAACACAAGGGTTGCTCTAATTCACAATACTTCATGTCAGTCTGCCAGTTAATACACTGTGAGGGATGGATGAATTGTGCATCCTTCAAGCTATGAGCATTCTAACTTGCTGTGAAGGTCGTAGTGCTCTTGTACAGTACTATTACAATTTTAATTTTAGAAGAATGTAGAAGATGGACTTCAAGTTAAGGATGTAATTCAATTATCTTGTGGAAACATTTAAGACTGACTGGTCTTCATGGTTTCTACCCACAATGTTTATACTGTAAGCAGAGTTCATGACTTACCTGCACATGGAGATCATGAGTTTGTGCTAAATCGCCAAGCGCACACAGCAAATCTTCTGTGCAGGAAGGGCCAAAGCGGGGGGTTACAATGGGCAGTACCCTTGGATACTGAAAATATTAAAAAGACATGACTGTGATCCTACATACATATCAGCAACCGTAATTAAGACAATTCTGCCGCTCATTCCTTACTTTATCCCTGCCAATATGAATAAAACTATAGTCATTTTCTTATTTTTATCTAAAACTTCAGCACAGGAAGAGAATCAAGGTTTCTCTGAAAACAGTTTTAATGAACTGAAGTTCTTCTCATTAGAATTCTCTCCTCATGTGATTTTACCAGGCCTCAGCAGAATCACTGGATGTTTTTTCATATTTGCTCACAGTCCACAGTCCTGTATTCATTATGAGAAATGAGCCAGATGAATAACCAGATCTGTTTTTGAGTCCTTCATTTGTGAGCACCAAAGAGGTAGTAAAGCAAAACTGCAGTTATGTAAAGCCAAAGCCTTTTATTGCTTAGTCCTCTCCTCTCACCTTGCAGTGGACCAAACTGCCTCTAAAGTCCCTATGCTGAACAGATAGGATGATTAGTAGCGTAGGAAATAGTGGGTACCTGGACTACTTTGCTCTCCTGGATTAAAATTTTAATGAAGAGTTAGACAGTGGTTTTATAATTCTGTCTTCAGAAACTGTCAGTACCTCCCCTTCTTGTGCACGTGGAACCAGCAGAGGAAAGCATGTAGTAACTTGACTTGCAGTTTCTTATTACATCTCTCAGACACAAAGAAGCTCAAGGCATCTGAACATCAGTCTACTCATCAATACAAATGATCTAGGCATTAAGCCTGATACATCTATCCTCAAACGTGCAAATATAAATGACAACAAATTAAACCATCAAAAACAAAAGACTGATAAAAAAAGTAGTATTCCTGCTTGTAATACTGAAGTATCAGCCTGCATCTATCTCCTATGCACACGCTGGAAGACATGTGGTGACACAAAATACTAATTTGATAATGGATTAGTAACTGTGCTGAAAAGACATTGCTTTCTGCTACTGAAAACTTCTATTACTCATCTAGTTATCTGACAGAGACTCAGGGACTGACTTTCACCCTTCTTTAACAGAAAACTGTTTTCTGCCAGACGCTTAACACTTCAAAGTGAATAAAGAACATTCACAGAACATTGGTTTTTTGTGCTCTGACCATACAAACCTGAATCGGTGCTTGCTGTAAGTCAATTTCACAGCATCGCAACTAGCAGAACATTTTGCAGAGCGATGACTTCTCTACTACTCAGAAATGTCTGCATATTTATTGATTTGTCATGAAGTCAGCAGAATTCATCAACGGATTAACTATTTCCTGTTCTCACACAACATTTTCTGAATACAGAAATGAAAAGGAAGGGTAACTATACTTACTTGCCTTTCCAGTAGTTCTCTAACAAACCTGAGAAAGGGTTGGAAAAAAAAAAACTGTTATAAATATCACCTGTAATCTGTATTATAATTTATAAAAAATACAGGAAATATTTACTTAAATGTTCTTTTGAACACTTCAGACACAGATTAACATTTGGACCAGAATCTCAGATGACATAAAAAGGTGCAGCACAACCAAGTCAGGACAGTCACAAGACAGTATTCTAGTTGGGAATTTGATCCTGAATATGCAAAATCTTCTTCATTCACAATAATATTAGACAAGTGGTAATTACTTTGAGTTCTCACTGGAAACAAAATACATTGCAATACATGCATTGTAAACATATCTATACAGTGCTGCTGCAAATTTGAAGAAAAAGAAATCTTATCTATCCACAAATTTCAATCCCAGAATTAAATACGGTCTGATTTTAAATACCCTTTTTAACAGATGCTGACATATTTCATATGTTGCTTACAGTAATTATAAATATCCTCATTCACTTACAGGACCCTTGATTTTCTGGAAATGCTTGTACATCAAAGAAAATACACTGTAGATTTACTTCATTACATAAAAGAAGCCACTTCAGGGACATCTACAGAAAGCTACAAACTGCCAATAAGGATAGTTAAGGCTTTTCATGGAGCAACATGGGGCAAATGAAATCTTCCCTGGTTTTGAAGAGAAAAAAATCCCCAAAGTGGACAGGGCCTCTGTGAATTTTTACATCACAGGTTTTAGTCCAAAAACCCCATCAATTTAGTCACAACAAATGTTGGATCACATTTCTCTTCAGGTAGAAAAGAAAATGATGAAAGAGGCTAGATTCACAACACTGATACTGATGTCATATCACCAGATGGAAGTGAGAGACCTATGCTCAATTTCTCTAATGAGCAAAGGAACTTTCACACCATTGCCAGACTTCACTACATGAATGGATGCTTGTCTTTCTTCTTATTGATTCACCTGATATGTCATCTAAATATTCCCTGTACCAGAAACTGCAACACCATCCATCACCTCAGGATGGTTATTTTCATTCTTCTTCACGTCCATTAAATGTCAGCAGCATTATTTTGAAAACGAAAATCCCAGCCATAAGTAATTTATACTTTGTTCATATACACACTTTTCTATAAAGAAATAAGCTCATACATAATAAGCATGCATCTACTGTAAAACGGGTATGGACATGAGTCTTCCTCCTCAAAATAGACATGCAGTGCCACTTTCATTCATCAACTTTTTATTCAAACTCTTCAAAGCAGAAGGGCAGAGTGAAATGAAACACTTGCAGTTGCACATTGCCTCCATGCATACAACACAAATATTTCCAGAGGTTAACTGCAAAGAACTGAAAGTTTTCTGACAGTGTGATAGATCACATTTCTCCCTCTTCAGGAAAGAGCTTTCTCCTCCTTCTAAACTTGCATTGGTTAGGTTCAGGCCTGATTAGGTGAGTACTGACATATGCCAACAGGCAGACTTCTTCTCCAGAGTACCTCTGTGGAGTACCTGCGCCACACTCTCATCCAGCGCTGAAGGACATCGGTTATTAACAAAACCACACGAGAATGGAGTGGAGACATGAGACATGTACTTAAAGGAGAGCTGTACTGCTCATTCTGAAGCTTTAAAAATGGCACAAATAGTTCTGCCACTCTTTGGCCCATTCATCAATACTCAAAGTATTACAAAAAAAAAAAAAAAAAGAGGGATTTAGGTAAACAAAAGCAAACATGACTAATATTATAAATTTTAAAATGTCTTCAAATATAAACACCATTAGAAACCTATTACTGTTTCTAATTTTTAATAGCACTGTTCTAACATGATTTGCAAAAACAAGCTAGCAATTTTACTGAAGCACTGTAAGAGATTTAAAATAATGTTTGGTATTTTCTCATACAGCATGGTATTTGAAACATTTACAAGGGTGCATAAACAGTAGCATGAGCAAAATCATATTTCAGTGTTATAAATCTAGGTCCAGCAAAGACATTTAAACATTTTCACAGGGTGGACACAAAACACAGGGGAAACCTGAGTCAGCAGGCACCCATGCTTCAGTCCTCTGACTCCCCTCGGATTCCCCTCTGAGCTACAGTAAATCCACCATGTACACTGTTTTGACTTGATTCTCCTGCATTCACTCAGCTGCAAGTTAGGGTGGTTTCAATGGTGTCACACTATAAGAAAAGAGGAATGCAGAATATCTAAAATTTGGTATAGGAAAGCTGATTCCTACCACTTCAGCAATCAAACTTCATTCTAAATGAACGAAGTAGATATATTAGAAGTTAATGGGGGCAAAGGAACCAATTCCCTAACCCAGCACTCCTGTCAGGTCACATAACTTCTCTCCACAGAGCTGTGAAGAGGATGCAGAAGGCAAGCCACAGTATAAACATGTCCTTTCCAAACCATGCTGCTGCAGCTTCTCCCTTTGGAGGAGCCACAGAGAAACTGAATGCGCGGTGCAGCAGCTGTGTAAGTATTGAATCACCAGAACTGTAGAAAACAATACTGCAGGAAGATCAGTTCCTAGTAACAGTCCCTACATCTGTAAATCCCTGATCAGCTCCATGCTCACTTCTCAGATGTATTAAAAAGTCTTATTTCTAAAGGCTGTGCCATCCATTTAATCATCTTACCTTTCCATCTCTTGGACAGAATCAGCTGTAGTCTCTTTGTAGTGTGGTACAGCGTCATTTATATCCATACAGACCTTGCCAACAAATGCTCTTTGCCCAAACTTATCTGTTGAGATGCATAAGAAAATAAAATTCAAAACTAATGCTTCTCTACAGAAACTGCTACCAAAGTCCACACTGAAATCAAAACAGTAAATTCTACTCCTGAGAGCTTTATTTCACAGAATCACAGAATTGTAGGGGTTGGAAGGGACCTCTAGAGATCATCGAGACCAACTCCCCTGCCAAAGCAGGTTCCCTACAGCAGGTCGCACAGGTAGGCATCCAGGCAGGTCTTGAACACCTCCAGAGAAGGAGACTCCACCACCCCCCTGGGCAGCCTGTTCCAGTGCTCCATCACCTCACTGTAGAGAAGTTCTTGCGCACATTCGTGTGGAATTTCTCTTCAATGAAGAGAATTCACGGTATTTTCTTATCTTTAAGGTGGGGCTAAACCCAAAATGAGATAAATAGGAGTTCTCCCTTTTCATGTTAATATCCCACTTCGAGTTATAATTGAGGACCACAACCAGAATTCCTCACGGCAGTGAGAGAAGATGACTGCCGCGAACATGGATCACCTGCTCCAGCAGATGAGCACTTTGAGCTGAAAAGGCCACAAAAAGCTCAACAAATCTTCTCTCCATAAGAAAAAGAACTGAGGGTCCTAACATGCCTCCCATTTGCAGCTGGAGCTACTTCTAGCCTCTTTATCGGGATTCATCAATACTAGGATTGAGAAGTCAGATGTAACACAACCAAAATGCATAAGGTTGTAAACACATTTCTAAATTGGATTTCTCTTGCTTATCTTTAATGTCTGAGTTGTAGAATGCATTGTACAAATTCCTTCAAATTCCTAGGTTTCCTACAAAATCAAGAAGACTGGGAAATGTTTGGTGAGATTCTGATTAAATCACTTTCTTACAGGAGATGTCCTTCGAGAAATCCTGCAACAAACAGGAGAACGTCCACAGAAACACCAGCCATCTGTGCCCGTGAACACAAAGAGGGAAGAGATGAAGGGTGTGTAGGAATTTTTGATGCTGATTTCTAAATGAAACTTCCGCGTATCGGAAAGTTAAAGCACTGACTGCACCTGTTGTCATTCAGCCCTTTAATCCTCAAACAGCAAAAAGGCTGGAAACAGCAGAGGACTGCAGCTGAAGAAAAACTCCAGCATACATTACTCATGCTCAGTCAGCAGCTGATTTAGGAATGAAGAACAGAATGAAAAGCAGAGAGAGAGGGAGCAAACAGTAGGAGAGAGATGATTAAGTGAAAGGTAACTGGGCTGGATTTGGAGACATAGGATGACAGAAAAAAAATGAAAAAAATCAATTACATTGAAGGACACATCCCTTGCTAGTTTGAAACTGCCAAGTTCTGTTTCCTTTAGCAGTCAGCAAATCCTTCCAAATTCACTCCTGCAGTCTTACCTATGATGTCAGCCAGAAGAAGAGAAGTATCTGTGTAAATTGTTGCAAAGTAGCAAGCTGTAGTGGTGCCATTCTTCAGAGTTCGTCTCTATAAAAAGAAATCAGTTTCAACAATTTGGAAAAAAATAGTCTAGCTGTCAAAATGCAGAACTGCCAGTCTGATTTCAAACTGCAAGAACATTTGGTTATTGTGAAATTCCACAGAAATTACACTCAAGTAAAAAAGGAAGGTAAAATATAGCTTTTTAATTGCATAATCACATTTTTAGAGTCTGAATGTTAAGAAATACAAAAACTCCTCTTCCAAAGTGATGTAGGTCTTCAACAATTGCTAAACCCATAGAAACCAGTCTTTCTTCATTCAAACTGAAAATTGAATTCTGATTTATGTCTAGCTTGAACTGTATGGAGTAACACAAACAGCCAGTTATCTGTGCTTTTTCCTCATTTGGAAAGGCTCCCCATTTCTTAAAGTAAAGAAAAAATTTTCTAAGGTTAGCAAAGCAAGATTCTGGGAAGAAAGTAGCAGTTTTTATTTTGGCACTTTGTATGGCTTGAAAAAATAGTCAATTACTCAAATCCCTCATTATCCCTGAATCCAAAGTAACAAACTCCAGGGTAAAAGTAAGCTGAGAACTGCTCAGAGAGGAATTTAATTATTTATGTAATCACACGATTTGAAAGTAGAGGGTATTCCTGTTCATATTACTTTTGGAAGACATAACAGCAGATGAAGACTCATTTAAAGTTACGTTAAGTCATGGGGTCATTTATCACGTCTTTTGATTTGGGGTCTAATGCATGGTGTATTGACTTCCTATCCACAGTAAAGGATTAAATTGGATTCCGGCTAGAATGTAATTTGAGAATTCTTTCTTTCACAGGATAGAAGGTGAGACACTCAGTGTAATGTGTATTTTAAGAATGGCTATAGTTAATTAGTTACTTTCTCAGCTTTTGAAATCCAAAGTCCTGTGTTTGTGGATTCCTAAAATCATTGTCAAGTAAAGACTAAAACCTTTTTTTTTTTTTTTCCTGAAAATATCAGCAGGAAGATTGGCTTTTCCCAAATTTGAGGCATGAGAGGATGTTCCAGCTATAATCCATCAGAGTATAGTGATTATTATAAACAGAATATTGTTTTTTAAAATTTTCACTGTGTTTTAACTATAACTCCAAAGGCACAAAGAGTCATATCTGATTCCTGCAGATTTAGGGCTATTTCTAGCAATTGAATATTACTCTAATCCCCACAGCATGATTAGAGCCCTTTAGAAAAAGATTGCGATCTTTACATTATAACAAGCAGGGATAATTTTCAAACCTATTCATTAGTTTAGTCACCCTTAACTCTTGTTAACTTTTGATCTCAACTCATGAGGAAGTTCCACAACATTAAAAAATTGTAAAAAAAAAATTGCATTTTTAAATTTAGCACTCAGGCAGTGTAACTTCTGGTATATCTTATTTAGGCCAGTTACTTTTTATGTACTTTTATCTTATTCTTTATTTGCTGCCTTTATAAGCTAAACAGACCAACTATTTTTAGCCTCTCTTCCTATTTTCCCATCTCTGACCTTCATGCTTTTCCACCTTCACTGCATTCTGCCTTCCTCCTGCCACTTTGAGCTCCGCATGAAGAACTCAAAATAATGCCGTGCCACCAATTTGTAATAAAACTTCACTCATTCATGTCTTTTCCAGGACCACAGCTGAGGGCGTTTTACTAACCTGTGGCAATTATATCAAAGTTGTGTGCAAAGTAGTATATTCATTCTGTCTTCCAACTTGATTAAGACTGCAGAGAACCTCTCAGAAGATGGCTCTCAGAGTACTTTTATACCTTGAGCCTTTTTATACTCTCCAGTTTGGACAAGAAACTATTGGTTCCATAACTGAGATTGTTTCGGCAACAAAGAAACTCGAAATACAATTCTGAAAATATTAGGTATATATATAGCTGGATATCTTTCTGACGCACTTGCCCATGACACTCTGCAAACCTGCAAGTATTCTACAGAATTTGGGCACAAAAACACTTTTATGACACTGCCCTACCTACTTGATACAAAAAAAACAAGCCCAAGCGTTGCGTTAATGCCTCTTCAGCTAACTTTGAGCACTCACTGGCAATTCTTTTCCATGTGGAAAAAAAAAAAAGGTTATTAAATATGCTGCACAGTAAGCACTTGATCTACACTGACATCACTCCATCTGAACTGATGCAGACTGTAACACTATGCTGATGTACACAGCTGGAAGGTGAGATCACCTCTATGTTTTATGTTGCTGAAGGCATCTGTGCTTGCTTCTAGATTTTATGATCAACATGCTTTTATTAGGGTAAGATGACACAAAGTCGTTTTTAGAGATCTGTATATTTCAGATTCACTGTGTTATTATTTTGACAACACGGTTTCATAGAATTAGATAAAGGCAAGGCAGCTTATACCGGTCAACTCATTTAATCTTGTGAAGATATTTCAGCCTACATATTAAAGGACACTTTTCAGTTATATCAGAGAATCAATACTCTGCAATATGACATTTCCGTTTATTGTTCAGTGAGTGGAATTTGACCTGAAAGCTTCTTTACTGCTGAGAACGAGCACAGCTCAAACACAGTCTATTTCTTTGTGCCACAATACCATCAACAGATTTCATCAGCAGTAAAAGGTGTTCCTGCTGCAGTGATTTAAGCTGTAGTACTCTCTTCCTCAGTTGCTCCAAATCACCCCAGTATTGCTGACAATGAAAACTGTCTCCTCCTTCACCAAGATGTTGCAGAAGATATGTTCATTAAACAGAGGATTTATGCATAAAAAGAAATAATCTCTGAATTTTTGTTTGTTTTTTTGCTTCTACTATGTCTGACTATTTCTGAAAGTACACTGAAAGTACTCATCAGTGTCACTATACTCATATATGAGAAAAGATGTTTGTTAATCCATCGTGTGACTAAATGAACTGTCAGAACAAAACTGAAAGTAGTAGGAAACAATCTTGGCTGGCAATTAGAATAGTGTGTGTGTTGTCAGTTTTATCTCATTTTCATGACATTAAAAAGTGCTATCCTATGTCTGCTGACCTTCTGACACTTACTTGTATTTTAAAATATGAATGTGGTCAATACATACAACAATTTGCAATACTTACAACAACTCTGGTGTACACTTCTTCTGCAAAATTACTGTCTTTGTATTTTGCCTCTGTTGGGAATGTGTAAGTAGTCAACCACTGCAAAAGAGGTAGATCTACTCTTGTACCAGCAAATAAGTACTGAGGGGCATGAATGTGGGTATCAACCAATCCCGGCATGAAGAATTCACTGTGGATAGAAAAGAAAACTGTAATAGTAACAAAAGGGTCACAGTTCTTTTTTCAAGGTAAGTAGTTCTGCTTTAAGCAGCATGTTTAATCAAAAGCCACAGAAGCAAAACACAAGTAGAAATTAACCTTACTCTTTCAGCATCAGCATATCCACTCCTGCTACAGCTCTATCCAAGCTCTTTTTTCTGTACAAAGTAGCTGACTTTTATACAGAATAACAGACAGCTACCTGACAGGAAAGCAATCTGGGGTTAGATATTAGTGTAAGAGCATGACAAATCCATTTGTGTTTAATATTTACTCAGACTGAATATTAAGAAGTAAAACCTAACTGGCTTCATGATAACCAACATTATTCCACTTGAAAAAAATTCACTCTTGCTTCCTAACATGGATATATTTGTAAAGACTCATTTACTAACATGTTAACTGCATGCATCCCAGTTTTCCTCCACTGTATGTATCTGTATCTGTGAATATGTACTCAGTCAAGAAATGTCAAGGTTCAACTGAAGAACAGACAGTGTATCTACAAACACAGATGCAGATGTATCTGAAAAAAATCACTCTTCAGTATCTTGACAGGAAAGGCATCTTCAACAATGAAAGTGTAAAAAGTTTGTTGCCATGCAATACTCACACGATAACACGGATGAGTATAGCAATATAAGTAGGAGGTTGCTATAATTTTGTTTTGTGCTGGAACTCCATAGAGGATAAATTTTCTCCCAGCCTTGCCTCCTTCTCCCTGGCTACTGAATGATCTGTGATTTCGTCTCTTCATAATTTCCCTTCTTTCTGTTTCACTGTATGTTAGAAATGCTGAAAGATCTTTCTCAGTCTGATCCATATTCCCAGCACCTTCCATTTTCCCCAGGCTATTTCAAGTGAAGAAAACATCTGATGACTCATATATTCTGTATGATTAGCGTTCCAACAAAGCATACAGATTTTTCAACAACTGAATTCTAAAGCTACCCTGCCGTTCTAGTCCTAAACTATGCCTTGTTTACAGCTATGCTACTGTAAAGCATGGTGGTTACAACCCAAAACTTACCAGGAAGGAGAGGAACTTCATTGGATGAACAAAACAAAAAAACTCACACTGCAATACAGTGAGAAATATGAGGGTCTCTTTTTACAAGGTTTTAATCCTCCAATTTTATTAGTTTTTATAAGGAAGTGTGTCAAAGCTCAGGCACTTTAATTTTGTGACATTTGAAATGTCACAGCTATCTACATTTATTAAGTTCAGAGTTTCAAGCTGAGGCACAGCCCCTTTCTCAGAAAATGGATGTGAAAAAAAAAGACAACCAGCTGAAGGATGATCGTTGTCTGATAGTGCTGTATGAGCCAAAGAGATCATGCATCAGAACTAAATATGGCATTTTGGTCTGTGCAGTACAAGTCTGCCAGCAGAATTCAGCCATGGCTGCAGTCTCGAACTGGAAAATGCAAAAAACAAGCAGAGGCTCACACTCCAGATCTCATGCAGGATGTAGGCAGCCCTTCAACTACAAAGTTCTACAGAACTAAAAGGCAGTTTTGCCCTTGAGACAAGATTTATCATGTTCCTTGCCTAAAGTTATTCACATGAACCCACACTACTTTGCTCAGAGAGAGAAATGTATTTGGTGCAGTTGATCTAAACAAAACACATACTAATGAGTCAGTTCTCTTATGTCAGACGTTTTGAATCCCCACTTCTTGGCCAGTCGCTCCTTCTGATCTGCTTGCTCCAGAAACACAATCTGAAAGGAACGCAAAAATAGTTATATAAATAGAAATCCCACATTATCTTTAAACGATGGTAAAGGAAGTCGTATCTTACAATGGATTTTATACATTTAATACAAAGTGACGTTTGTGTTGAAATATTTGCCTGCCAGTTATGATTTTCAGCCACCTACTCACAGCCTAACGAACAACCCTCTCCAGTTGTTTCTAACGTGTAAGAGAAGAATGAAGCAATACATGAACTGCACCCATACCTGTAATCCATATTGCTCCCATGTAATACTCCATGTATTACAACCTACCATGATGCCAGTAGTATTTAATTACTTTGTCCATGACTGCCTAGCACTGAGTTAAGTATTTCCTAACTTTCTGCTCATACCTTCAAGGTTGTTTATTTTTTAAGAGCAGGGAAGGTGAAAGAAGCTAAAGGAAAAAAAATCATATAATCTTTTAATTGTACAGAACAGATTAAAAACATGCCTAGGGTCTTTATTCTTTAAAACAAACAAACAAACAAACAACCACACCAAAAACCAACCCTACAGTCTCAGGTAACTCATTCCCATTTTGCTCCCAGAGGACATTAGCTCCACTGCTGGTGCATTTCTGTTGCCAACTAAGAGATTTAGCACACTTTAGTTCTATTTTCAGATCCCATGGTATTTTAATCTAAAACATGATTCTTGCAGGCTGAATACTCAGCTTTTCAGTTCTCTCATATGACAACGCTAGGCTCAACAACTTTGCAAGAAACAAGGATCAAGAGCCCAGGCATTGGGATTGCTGCAACAAGCTCCCGACAGGATCCAGGTTTCCATGGTGCTGGATGAGCAGAGGACCCCATTGCCTCCTCCAACCAAAGACAGTATATTCTGGGCTTTCAGATCCTATAAATTCTTGCCAAACCACAATTTCTGCCTAAAAATAACACATGGTTTTCTGGGTCCCATGGTGTAAGTAACAGCTTTTTTCTTGAAACTCGAGACTGATCTAGGACAGATATAAGTTTTTTGTGTTTTTTTTTTCACTTTGTCTGAAAAGCAGGTTTTACTCTTTTAGTCAGAAAAGAAGCTATGAATATCATATCAGTAAATATCCCACCAGAAATAATTGCAAGACTGTGGTCCATTACAGGTTCACAAGAAGCAGTGTTTCTTTCCTTCCCAAAAAAGATGTTCAGACCCTTCAGCCAGTTCAACGGCTCTATCTGCTGAGGGATCAGAATACAGACCTACTGAAATTTCCGATGAGCCATAAAGAAATTGTCACTCAGATGCCGAAGTAAAAATGGATTCAGAATGACTAATGATAGAGCTGCTAAACCAAAAAAAAAAAAAAAAAAAAAGAAGAAGAAGAAAAAAAATAAAGAAAAAAAAAGAAATGGCAAATGCTGGAAATGGGTGTTGCCATGGAAAAGTGACTATTACATACTTTTAAAGTGCAAATAAATAAAACACACAAATTATGAAAGAAATAAAAAAAAAATGTCAAGGGACTGGATGAGTGAGTGAAACCAGCACTAAACCTGGCAGTCAGTCCATTACTGCCAAATACAGCTGTGGATGGATAACCAAGACATCTGTACTCTTTTAAACAAACTTCCCAATAGAACTGCTCAGTTTTTTCATGAGACACTCTCCACTGCTTTCTGAGGCCTTTGTTTTGGCCATCTTTCTAACAGTGAGTTGCTTAAAGTCTTTGAGATCCCAGACTTGCACATTCTCCTGAGTATTTGCTTGTACATTCAATACAGCTGTTATGATTCACTGGGAACCAAACCTTTTAACTAGTTCTACACCCTATTATTGTAAAGTCGAGAAGAAATTCTGTGCCAAAATCACTACAGAATCAGAAAAGTACACTGATAAGACTATAAATTTCCTCTTGTGAATAAGGAAGACAAGCACAGTAACCAGCAATTTGGAAAGGTATTATCACCAAAAAAAAGTCAGGTAGATCAGATAGATCAACAGCTGCCAACAGCTGCCAACAGCTGCTAATCAACTGTGATGTGCCATCCATGTGATGCATCTAAAAGATCAGAAGATGATGAGCTGAGTGGTCCTCATCCTGGCAACCAGTTCAGTCCGTTCTCTTAATTTCAGGAGATGTTCAAAGCCCCACACAAAATCAGAATATAGATGGCACAGTTAATTATGCATTAACCCCGATACAAAAAACCCTGAGTGTCTCCAAGTGTCACAGTGTGAGTAAGTTTGCTACCAAAAGAGTGGAAAGTGAGTTAAACTGCCCTAGGAAACTTTTTTTTTTTTTTAATCCAGCAGTATCTATATTTGTTTTGACTATGACACTGAGTTGAACACGAGCAACAGGCAACAGGTCCCTTCTTTTCTCCCTCCCACATCCTTCACATCTCTCTCTGTGGTCAGCTGCTGGCACTAACACACAGCTGTTTCCTGCCTACAACCATCCTGTTGTCCTATTCTTGGCCTCACTGAGCTGCTGCCAGCACTGTTTAATGCAGCTACCGTCTTCAGCAGTTTGATGATTACAGATATGATGCCTATTGCTTATCTAGTTCTCAGAACTGAAATACAAGGGTAGATAAGAGACAGCAGCACTTATCAGACCCTGCTACTCAAAAACTCAACAGCCCAAAATGCCGAGAAGGATGAAGCAATGAACTCCAAATGTCTGTTTTTGACTTGATACCTTCCTCCCCTGGCAGCCAAACACACAACATTTGCTATGCCGTAAGCCAAATTGTAATTACTTGACAATAGCAGCACTTATTCCACAACATTTGCTCCTTCTAGGCATTCAAAGGGAACTTTTATCTTGACACTTGTTCTACTTTCTTAATATTTTACTCAGCTATGTTATTCACACCAACATTTCAATGATAACTCAGTCTACTTTATTTTCCTTACCTTGATGAATGTTACTCTTTCTATTGTGCTGCTCCGCAAACCACTTAACTAAACACAGGCTTATTTTGTTAACTTATGATAACTTGGGTGTGCAATCCTGACGGCAGTGCTTTCTTTGCCAAAGCTCCCTTTTCATCTGCAGGCAAAGCAAAGACAACTGACACCCACCTGTGGCTCCACAGCTGTGTCCCTGTGTGCAGCAGGGGACCAGGCAGCACTCTGTGCACTTGTTGTGCACTCCTGCTGCTGTGAGAACAGCACCTGGCTGTTCACAAAAGCTGTTCACCTCTTCTGAGATCATGCAAAGTTTCTGCATGATGGAATCAGCAACATGAGGCAAATGTTAAGCTCATTTAAACCTAGTTAGACCTAATTCTTTGGAAGCAACAGCAAAATAGTATTGATGTGTATCTGGACAATAGAGGTAAAAATCTTTGAATCACCGTGTTCTTGTCATAAACCACATCTTCAGTGATTACAGTGGAAGTTCTGCATGTGGCAGAATTATGATAACAGGCTAAATGGTAACAAATTGCACTGTGTCAGACCCTGGAATAGTAAAATGTACGAATTGTCAAAAAGAGAAGACTATGAAAGTCCTTATCAATCTATTCTGGTGAAAGTTTTCCTTTTGGACAATAGTGTTTCACCAGATTTTTTCTTAAACAACGGTGTGGGAATGCATCAACTTATGCTCAGCAAACACATCCAGTGCATCCTTGTTCACCAAGAGAAGGGGAGAGAGGGACACAGAATCACAGAACTGTACAGAACAGAACTGAAGGGGTTGGAAGGGACCTCCAGAGATCATCAAGTCCAACCCCCCTATAAAGCAGCCCCCTACAGCAAGCTGCACAGGTGTAGGTGTCCAGGCAGGTCTTGAGTATCTCAGAGAAGGAGAACGACTCTCTTGAGGCAGAAATCTATAGAGCCTGGTACACTGATACCACGTGTGTTTTTCAAGAAAATTCCTTTAAAAGCAGTAACTTGCTAAGCACATGATATAGTGCCCTTTTATCAAGAATTGGCACTAACAGAGCAAGTTTCTGGTTCCTGCACCCAACTTACACAAACCAAAACCTTTATTCATTCAGCTCTATTGGTTTTAGTTGACATCTCCCAATACTTAGTTTTCTGTGTTTTTATTCACCTCCTATCCAGCTTCTCAGGGACTTTGCTATACCCTGTGCCAGACTCGGAATAGCTGCAGGGGAACTGTCTTGAAAGAGATCTTCATGGACCTGTGTGGATGGTGAAGGAAAGCTGCATGAGCTAACAGTGTGTATTTTCAATGTATTTCAAATGTTACCAAAGCCTGATGCAACTGTACAGTCATCAGAAGGAAAGAAAATGACTTTTTTCCTTATACCTAGGGTTGCTACATGCACTGCTACGTGTAGGCGAAATTGCCGCTCTGTCTAGGCAACGTGAAGCTGCCACACCGGTGACACGGCTGAGGGCAACACAGTTCCCTTCCGGGACCGGCCCTGCGCTTTCAATAAGTTTATACTCGTTTTAGACGCGGTTTGTGCCGTTAATGTGCCCAGCGGTACCGTTCCCCTAACTTTTTACGGGCACGTTCCATGTTTTCTTCTTGTAACAAGAAGAAAAAGACCTCTCTGTACAGGGGGGGACTTGGCAATTACCTACAATCACTCTTACTGTTCTGTCACAGAGAATGACAAACTTACCTGTAAGACTGGAGGAAAACGGAGACCAGCCGAGCACAGCCCCGCTGCGGGTACTCTGGGAACTCACGGCGCCCCGACCTGCGGACACACTGCTCCGTCCCCGTCCCCTCCGGCTCCCACCACACACCGTTCCATTCCCCGCGGTCCCGTCCCCCTCCCCGCGCCCCGATCGGACCGGTTCCCGTTTGCTGACCGCTCCCGGACGGCGCGTGAGAGGCGCCCGCACCGCCCCGCGGCTCCGCGCCTCTCACCGTGCCGCCGTCGTCAACCCCCAGCAGGCGGCCGTGCAGGATCTCCATGGGCGCGTCAAGGCGGGAGTGCACGAAGGTGCCCCTGAAGACATGGGCGAGCGGTGGGCGCTGCGGGGAGCCCATAGCGGGGACGGCTACACTGGTACCACTGCCGCTCCGGCCAGCTGCTCACCGCCGTCTGCCGCTGCCGAGCGCGGCTTCCTGTTATTGTCACCATCTCCCCACCCCCTGGTGACTTGCCCCTCGGGGAGGGGTTTCGGCGGCCCCCGCCCCGCGCCGAGCCCGCGTCCGACCCCGCCGCCGCGAGTGCGGGGGAGGCGGCGGTCGCTTCCCGAAATTTCATGGGCAGCGCCTCGCGGTCCAGCTGGCACCTGTTGCACTGAGCCCGGGGCGCTAGCAAATCTGTTGGACGTTTTCGAAGGGACTGATTTTAACTGCGACGGTCGTTAGATGTGTGTCTTGTGTATCACTAAATGGCGCTTACCGCTTCATTCTGTACTCAGTTATCAAAGGTAAATCTCTCACTGATTGTATCTCATGTCCTCAGCTCCTGTGCTGCTTGTCGATAGGTACAGGAGCAGGAAATAGTTGCCGGTACAGGTACCTGAGCTGCCAAGCAGCAGCCAACTGCCTTGTTCAATGGAAGTGGCCTTCAGGGTGTGTGAAAAAGGCTACAGAGAAGCAAAAGGCAGAGATGAGTCGATGTTGTGAACCCAGAGAACAGCACTTTCAGGACCATAACCTAAGTTGAAAAACAATGCAAACATATGTTTATGTCAAACTAAAAGAGGGGAGATTTAAACTGGATATAATGATAACGTTTTTCAGAATAAGGATGGTAAAGCACTGGAACAGACTGTTCAGAGGTGTGGTGGCTGCCCTGTCTCTGGAGTTTGAAGGTCAGGCTGAACAAGGCTCTGAGGGACCTGATTGAACTGTAGGTATTCCTGCTTGTTGCGGGGCAGTTGGACTGGATAGTCTTTAAGGGTCCCTTCCCCTCCCTCGGTGTTATGATTCTATGATGCTATTTGCTAAGAGCATCACTAGTGAGAATACTAGAATAAGGCTTCACAGGGCCGGGGTGTTGCATGCAGCGTTAAGGCGATGAGTGTTCTCTGCACTCCTGTCAGAAGCTCCGTCAGGCATCCAGGTGATGAATGAACTTGGCACCCAGGCGCTGGCACAACTCGTGTCAAAGCTGCAATGCTAAGTTTGCCATTAAAGACCTTTACCCTTTCCTCTTTGCTGACAATGCAAAGGTTATCTTTTCTGCAAGCTTTCTAGATCAATGGTGGAAGGAGAAAAAGCCACAGTGGAAAAGCCCAGGATTAATTTAATTTTGATCTGCTGTGGGCATATCATCAGCATTTATCTTGCCTTCTTTTGAGCAAGAATATTTTAGCCTACCGTTGAGCAAGTTAAAAACCACTTGAGTATACTGAAGTCAGATGAAGATCATACCTTGACTTTACTGTCAGCAAGCCACAGGAATTGTCCTAAATAAAATGGACTTACTTTCTGACACTGTTAATTTCTTGTGAGAGGTCTTGCATTTAAAGAAGATGCCAATGAGAGAAAATGGATTGTTAAGACACAAGGCAGCTTTTCACTGTATTTCTAAGCTCTTTGACCTATTAAGCTTGCAAAACAAAACAAGACTAGTTAGTTTGCAAAGGAAATTGGCACGATAATCTTTCATGCAATTCTGTTTGCTTTCAAGACTATAAATACTTCATGCTTCTTTTAGCAGTGAAGTAATAAATGGAAAAGAAAAGAAAAAAGGAAAAACACGAGAACTCTTTTAAATTAGAACTTGCAAAAGCTGTCTTGCAAAGATGTTTCTTGGGATGATACTCCTGGATCCATTGAGACTGCAGCTGAACCTGTCCATGTTCCAAGCTGAGCCCCCAAGTAGAAAAAACTGCCTTTTTTTTTTAATGAAGGACAGTAAGTGAGCAGTAGACTATTCTTGCCACTGGATGCCAAAAGGTAAAGAGATAAGAGCTGATAAATGGGTTAAACAGAGACTGAGCCCTGCAGAGGTGAGTGAAAACTTTTACCAGCAATGGCTACTACTTGATACAACCTGCCTTTTTTTTGTGGCAGCAGCTTGCCCTGTTTGCCAAGGCCTATTGAGGCCAAGCTGCACGCTCTCCTTATGCTGCCCTTGGTACTCATGTGCTTTATTTGACCTGCATTGAGCTATATATGGATCTTGGCTCCACAACCTGAGCTCTCAGGCTGGCAGACATGGGCATGCTGCTGTCCAAAGCAATACTCAGCTGTACTCAATGCTCCTGGGAAGCCCTCACTTGCCTCTGATGGGGATGTGTGCTCTTCCTGAGTATGAGACTGCTTCAGCCATGATCTCCTGTTCAATATCTCAAGGGTTACCCCCAGCTACATGACACAAAGGGTACACAAAGCAGCTTCAGAGAGATTTAATCCATCCTATAGTTAATGAGGAGAAGATATCAGGAAACAGTTCATTCCTTTTGTACACTTAGGGATTAAATTCTTTATTCCCACTAACATTTACACTTTCTGAACTTTTGTTTCACTTAGTAAACTGTGCAAAGCTAGATTTCAGCAGCTTGTTTCAAAGTTTTGGGGCACATAAAATGATCCTAAATATCTGAGAAATGCAAGCAAATGAAAGTTGTTTTTCTTTCTGCTTTCAGAAAATCGTCAATTGGGTACGTGTCACCAAACAAAAGCTTCTGTTTTTAGGACTCTGCTGCTGCAATAAGTGCTTGCAAAGCATGAGCATTAAGGAGATAATAATTATTGTTCTGGTGTGCTTGTTCTTATTTCATGTGATTGTGTCTCACTCCAATTTACATGAGGGAGAAGAGGTTCTTTTACTGTATGTGTACCTGATGGTGAGATTAAGACACAAATGGGTCAAATGTTAGCCTGACCAGTTTATTACAAATCCTAGTTGCTTAGGGATATGGGGAAGGAGTGATGGGCGATAGACAAGAGATAGGAAATAAAAAGCAAGGAGTCTTTATAGAAAGCAAGGGAGAGATTGTCACTACTGAGAGGTTCATAGCAGGACCGTTGTTCTCAGGAACTCATCTGGTTACCGGGGGGGATGTGAGGAAGCCAGGATGCTTTGCAGCAAGCTGGCCCTGGAGGGCAGATTTTCCAAAGAGGTTTTCTCCTCTGGGAACTCTTCTCAGAGGTTTCTTTGGGAGTTCTTCTCCAAAGTCCTTAGTTTACTGAGGGCCTTTTTTTCCCCCATTTCTCTGTCTTTTTTTCTTCTTTTTTCTCTGTTAGTGTGACATACGTGGCCCAACAGATACGCCAGCAGGAAGTGGTGTCTTCGTTGCCATGCACAAGCATTATTGCCTTTTGCAGAGGTCAGTCTTTCAAGCCGCACCCTTGAAAAAAGACTGCTTGTCCTGCTTACGCTTATCTTTACAACCGTGAGCAGAGGTACTGTGGCACAGTGACACCCACCATTGTCCCCCTAGATAATTTGCAGTTGTCACTTGGAGTCTAATCACCAGAAAGGCCTCACGAAGCAAGCTTTGAGACAAAAGGAAAAACAGTTTTCTCTTTCACAGATTGTCAAAATGTACCTCGTGTATAATTTGTAACATAGCAACTAAGTCAATGGCAAAACAAAATATAATTGATTTATCTGCTACTGACTGATTTTTCTCCAAAAATTAAAGTGCTGAGTGTGCAACAAATACTTAGAGCTGTTCAGAAAAAGAAAAAAGTGAAGCATGACAAACATCTGCTCTCAGATATGTGCAGTATTAAACATGGGAGCTGAGGTTAACCTAGTATTGACCAACTCAAACACTTTGGGTTCCCTGAAACATTTATATAATCAACATCCATTTACAATACTTTTACTTTTCCAAACCTGTCTAAAACTGAAAATCACTCAAAAAGAGTAAGAACAGGTGATCTTAGGGATGAGGTCCCTTCCATTGCCCACCCACAGGGATGTTGCTTCTTGTGAGTCCTATGCAGAGCTCTCAGCCTTATGTCTTCAAGACTGCATGGGCTTGGGAGGGCCATCCTCAGACATCTGCAAGGAAGCTGTATCTACTTTCTGATGTCTTATACCCCCAAAAGAGTCCGGTGCTGGCATAATACTGCCACAACGCATCCCGTGACTAGAATTTAAAGATCATACTTGTCCTGCCTTGTCTTTTGATACACGAGGGTTGCTCTGAAAGTAAAGTCTCCTATTTTATTATGCTGGCCCTTGACATCAGAGGCAGATATTGTTTGTATGGCCACACTGATTTTTATGAACACAGCATACTGGCTCCTGTTCATTGCTGGCTATGGAATGCGTATGGTGACTGTGAAATACAATGTTTTGTGGCTGAGAGTATGCTCTATCAAATATTGTTATTGTGTTCTTTATGTCTGTTGTAGTTTCCATGGAAATAAATAGGAGGCATTACTTTTGAAGTTATCTATGTCTATTTACGTGAAGTTCAGATTGACTATATTTATCTTAACGCTAGTAAGGATTTTCTGATTTTTTACCAGGGCTTGCTCCTACAAAGACTTGTAATAATTAAGTGAAAGGCATTAATAAGAAAGCCAGAAATACTACATGACTGTCAGTAAAATTCTTGTGTATCAGTAAAGTATCAACATGTACTAGAATTAAAAGCATCGGTAAGTGAACTGTGCCAAAAGATTTAGTTGACAAATATGCCTTCCATTTGTACAACACGGACAGCATGCATCAATAGCCTTGCTAGACTTTACTTCTGATTGTGCTAAGAAGGAATTGAGCAGAACTTGGATATCTGCTATTGTAATGGAGGCTTATTGGGAATAAACTGGACCAAGACTAGGTGTAGTTGACTGAGCCTTTCACCTGGAAAATTCTGCCTTAGAATACCATTATCTGGTAAATGCAGCAAATATAATTGAGAGAACAGAATCAGTTAATTTATAGACATCATTATAAACCACCATAGTTAACTGTTTTACTTGCTAGGCTCATTTTCATGCTCAAAACCCAAAGAGCTGAATAATATACTTCAAGGTTATATCAGTGATACGACTTTTACCTGACTTCACATTACTAGCAAAGATAAAACCCTTAAGGCATAGACAAAAATAAATTGTCATAAGAAATTGAAATCAGCAATTCTTACTGGCATTCTCTTTATGCTACCCACACAAGAACATCTCTCCTGCTCAAGAAAAGAGCAAATGACTTCTTCTGTCTCTAACCTTGCCTGACAGTGGTGACTGATAATCCTGAGGAGCTTAGTTCTCCAATTCCAGTTAATGATGGAAGTAATTTACTTCTGAAGTGTTTTGTGATCTGTGAACAAAAATGACGAATCTGACTTAGAAATATAAATAATAATATATGCATCCAAGTATACTCCTGTAAAATTGCTGAATTATTGCAATATGTTGACCAGCAGTTGCATTCCTAAGCTGTACGAAAGATCTCCTCATGAGTACTAGTTAAGTAGTAAAATCACTCCAAAAAGACTTTCTGATCAAGTTAGAGGAAGTCTACTGGAAATATGAAAATGATGCTGCTGTGCTTTTATTTCATAACTTTGTCTGCCCCCAAAATTAAAACAAACATAGATATGCTGTGGGAATATAAAAATAAAAGCTAAAATTTCAGTCACTGAATTCCAGTAGTAATAGTGGAGTGGGTAGCTGAAAACACAAATGTATTCACTCACAGGTGCATAGGTTCATGGATTACTAGCTTTGGAAATTAAGGGATTTTACTTTTGTGTTCAGTTGTCTGAAATTGTTTTTGGGTTTTTTTTTGTTCATCCAGAGAAGGGGATTTCTGAAGTGACATGTTCTTATTTGAATTATACTGCATCTCCAATTTCCTAACAGTTCCTCTTAGAGAGGCAGAGGGAGAGAGAAGGGAGGGAAGGAGGAAGGGAGGAGAAAGAAAGGAACTTACTGATGATAAGTATTACATGGGTGAGTATGTCTGTGCTGTTTATCCACATTCAATCTGAGAAGTTGATAAGATCCCTTTTGCCTCCCAAAAGGCAATTATATGCAGTGAGTAGGAAAAGATGGAATTTTCATCACTTAGATATTGGCCAAAATGTATTACTGTCGGCCAAGTGTTTCACAATCTCACATCTTCCCTTGTAGGCTTTTTCAGGATACTGTGTACCGAGAAGACCTATAACCTCAAGTAGTGGTCAGGAGCATCTGTTGGGATCATGATGTGTTAGAAAGCATGGTTTACAAAGGCTACAAAAGAACAGGTGCCAATAGATCATTAATCTTTTCTGTATCCACTTTTCTAGTCCTTTATTTTGTGTGTGTGTTGCATGTACGCATTTTGCCCATGTTTTCTTCTGGGTTTTCACTGGTGTGAAATACTCCTATTTTACCATGCTCACTGACTCAGTGGTATGAAGCAGAACTACTATAAGTGTATGCCACTTATAGTCAGTCTGTTCACATTAGTTATTCACTGTACTGAAAATGCACATTTCTTAAGGCTTTTTTTTTTAATGCATATTTGTCTTATGTCTAAACTTAGCAGTCACGCAGTATCCATTCTGTGCACTGCTTGTGTGTTAGTGTGGTTTCCCTCTTGGTGTCAGAGAATCCATGACAACATTCTATGAGGAAAAGCACCCATTGTTCCTCACTTGCAATGTGTCTACAAGATCCTCCAGACACTTTATTTCTAAATATGTCCAGCAGGATTCTGTTAGTAATGACCAGGAAATATGCAATGCAGAAATCTGATCTTACTTATCCAGCATAGACATACTCAGCTGGCAATCAGCTGCTAGGTGTGGGCACATTGCATGCACCTAGGGGTAGCAAATAGCATGAACTGTGTAGCTGATAATCAGAATATGGTCTTGCAATCCTGGGAATGCAACAAAGCATCACATGAATTTTCTGTCCCTGTAAGGCACACTTGTCAGGTGGGGTCATAAAGACTTTGAGAATCTGCCTACTTCTGGAGATAATTTTTATTTATTTATTTATTTATTTATTTATTTATTTATTTATTTATTTATTTATTTATTTCACTACTCAGTGTGGTGTTCAAAATTTTACATTGCCATTTCTCATGAATCTCAAGTTGTTATCTGAGAAGCACACTCTCATGCCCCACGCTCTTGTTGACACCTCCAGAAAGGAATTCTGACAGAATTCACAGAAGTATCAGAAGGTTTCTCCTGAAACCTGTGCCAAGGCAAAACAGTACTGCTAGAAACACAAAAGCTGTGGAGGAACCGTACTGACTGCAGCATTATGAAGATGCACACAGCATACTGCCGCAAAGCAGAATGACACGATGTGGAGACCTGTCATGGCAGCCGTGTCTCTGCGATAAGAACCACTGCATCAGTATTCCTTTTAAGCAAAACATTGTTCTGCTACTCCTGTCATTCTTTATATTTTCATTGTGTTTTATAGACCTGCATGGTAAAAAACATCTTTACAATACTGTTTTTCCATGACATCTGTTTACCATAGAGTCTTTCTATTGCTTAGGGATTTGTTTTCAGAGTTGCTTGCTGGCATGCAGCATTAAAGGATTTGTATGATTTATGTAATATTTTCTTAGGCTTCCTTAAAACATGAAGTAAAAGTCTGATTTTTCTTCAAAAGAACGATTTTTAGCTTTTTGTGTTAGCAATACTAAGAGATTCCCTTTTTTACTTCAAATTTTAAGTTGAAACTTAAAATGGAACACTAAACTTAAGGTTCTTGCAGTATTGTGCATTATTATATACTTTCACACTGTACATATATTACATGCAGCTAAATTTATAGGACTGTAGAAAGAAGGTATGATTCTAATGCTCTCTGACCATCTGTTAATAAAGGCTCCTCTTAAAACAATGCATCCTATTTTATTATGTTGGCCCACAACACCAGGGGTGGATGTTGGTGGAATGGCAATAGAGGTTGAACCTTCCCAACGATATTCCATTGCATTCTGTTGCCATGTGACAGATGGCAGCAGAGGGGCACTTTGACACAATGGCGTCTGATGTGGAAGTGCATATGAAGCAAAGAGGTGTCACTGACTTCCTCCATGCACAAAAAATGACAATCATTGACATTCATCAACACTTGCTAAATGTTCATGGAGACAACCAGTGGATGTGAGCACAGTGAGGCAGCAGGGTGTGTTTGAGCAGTGACAACAGTGACAGTGTGTCACCTCCACTTGTGCTGATTTTTATGAGCACAGCATGTGAACCCTTGTTCATTGCTGGCAAAAATGCATATGGTGGTGACAAGGTTGAAAAATTGTGTTTTGTAGCTCAGAATTTAATATATCAAAAAGTGTTAGTGTATGTTTTGTCATTTCCATGGAAATAAATAGGAGGCATTACTTTCAGAGCAGCCTACATAGTCTGTGCCATGAGCTTATGCATGTTTGAGTATATCTCTAGGAAGATTTTGATATATGATTTGCCCATAATGGAGAATTCATTATAATCCTTAATAAGTTATTCCAAAATATTATTACTACTCATATTATTACATTTAAAGTAAAAAATAAATAAATAAAAGCATGTTATTTGTAGTTTGAATTTTTGTACCTTGGATTCCCAGACAAGCAATAATTTTATGCTTATTAAAAGAATCCTCTATGAATGCTGTGCTTTTAGACTCTGACCAAACAGATCCATTTACTTTCCCTTGACAAGCCAAATAGTACTTGTTGTCTTTTTACTTTTAGCTTGTTTTCCAGTCCAGTTCTAATGGCTCTTTTCTGGATCATCTCTGATTTCTATGTCTTTCATGGACATTGAGAACTGGACACAGTATGCCAGAAGCGATCGTGCTAATACTAAATGCAGAGGTTATGTAACGTTCCTATTTATACATCTGAAACTAGCATATTTGTGATTTTGCTCCTGCTACTGCACTGGGAAGTCAGATTCACTCAAATATTGATCACAGTCAAGCCTATGGTATGATTAGCAAGTGAGTAAGTACACTCTGTGTTCCTTATTCCTTAGCAAACACTATGCGTTTGTTTATGTTGAAGCACAACCTATTTCTTTGAGACAAGGTAGTTAAGCTGTTCAAATCAGAGAACTGTACTCTGTCATTTACTACACTCCCATCCTTCCTGTCTTTTACGATTTGTATCAATGATGATTTTGCATTTTCTTCCAAACGGCTGATAATAATAGCATTAAACAAACCAGAAGGATCTGAAGGATTGCAGGAGGCACAAACCACAATGTACTTGTGCATTTATAGAATGCTTAGATATCTGTCTGGTTTGTAATACGAGCTGGTGGTCAACAGCAGGCTGTGTATGATATGCCATACTGTGTTTTATCTGATAAAACGCATTTGCTAAACATTCAACCTCAGGATTTCTGAATTTCCAATATTCTGAAAACAGATTTTGCTTTTTATTTTTGCATTTTGTCGTTTCACTGCAGCAGAAAATTCTTATTCAAAAACACACACACAAAAGCAATAAAAACATTGTGGTTATTGGTTGGGTTTGATGCTGTTGCTGTTTTTGTTTCAGCACTTCTTGAATCTTATATAGAAGAGCAGTGGGATCTCTACTACAGAGAATTTGTGTGCATCAGCTGGCACATACTATTAAATGTCAGCTCAGAAATGCTTTTGGTATCCACCAAAATATCTATGGAGTAACATGCCAAGCTATTACAGAAGAAGCAAGTTAAGCTCTTTGTGAGTCTGAGTGCCAGTTTCAAACCCCGTGGAAGTAAGTCTTCTCACACACTCACTCCCTCACTTCCCAGCACTACATTCCCAAAGTCCAAATTGCTCCAGCTGGGAGATCACCACTGACCCAGGACGGTTGGGCAGAGTTTCTTGCCAACACCAACTGGAAGCTGTCCACCTTGGTTGCTGCTGGCTAATGGTGCAGGGCATCCCTGGGGCTTGCCTCTGCAAGGCTCTCTGACCGCCAGGATCTTCCCCCACTTCTAGGATGTTTCCTTCATCCAGGATCCTCGGCTGCTCATTTCCAGGGCTCAGTGGTCTGTATGCAAGAGGGAGGACATATGACCAAACTCTTAGTGGACTTTCGTGTGTCTCTTTACCAGTGGAAGGATTCAGTAGGTACATTTTTTATCGTAGATTAGGTGTTACCAACATATACAAGTGTCTTCTCTACCAGCTGCAATTAGCAAACAACAGGCTTCTGATTGGAAGTGCAGAAATTCAGCTTTGGAAATCTCACATGCACATTTCTACTTGATTATATTCTGCCTGACAGCACTTACAGCTAAGATGTTTTTTTCACACATGGCACAAGCAAGATTGTTTTTTGTGATTCAGAATGATTTTCGTGACTCATAGGCCCTTTTGAGATGTAAGTGTGGCTCCTGAAATAGTAAGCTGTGACAGAAAGGCAAAGCAGGCAAAGTGGCTTGTTTCCTTTGAGAATCTTGATTCCTGGTTAGTTGTTCACGCACAGCAAGTGCTAAAGTGCTGTATTTTTTGTGGGTTTTGGATTAGATGTAACAGAGAAAAAAAATCTAAGCCTTCAAATGGTCTGCTTTCCTCTGTCCTCCACGCAGTCAGCAATGGAGAAAAACAGCACAGTTACCTACGTGGATTGTCTGTGAATGCCTCATTTCTCAGGGGAGGAATTTAACCAGCTGTCTTGTCAGAGCAAGAGAAATGGATCACTAGAGTAACAGGCAGCTAGTAAGCAAAAGAACAGTGTCTCCTCCACCTCTGCTGTTTGAGGAGGACATTTCTTTGACTCTACAGCCACATCACTTTTAATGTGTCTCTATCCCTCACCTCCCAAGGCAGAACACCTGCTGAGTTGAGAAGAAAAGAAGCTCCCCTACATTTCTAGGAGGAGTTCTTTATCTCTCACATCAGTGCTTATTTCTACTTTTCTTCTCAACATGGACTTTTTTTGCCTTTTGCTTTTTGACTGCTCTATTTTCAAGAGATTTAAGTAAAGCTTTTTACTTGCTAAAAAGCTGGAGTGAGGCAAGTAGCTTGTAGCTGTTTTAATAGCAGCTGTGTGCCAACCAAAGGACCTCAATGCTTGGCCAGCATCACATACATTCCTTAGCCTTCAGTGGAGTTCCTGGATGGATGGGCTCTAGGATAAAGTATGAAAGATTTACAAGTTGTAATATGCTTGGACTCCAGCACTGCAGCAGTGGTTTATCCACTACAGCATGTGGAATTGGGTTGCTGATATCCAATGGAAAACAACTATCTCAAGTAGTTACTGACCAAATGATTGCTTATCTGGGATCTGGGCAGTTCCGGAGATATGTGCTTGCCAACATTAGAGGGGTTTAAACAGGGGAGTTGCTACATTCTAGTAAAGACAGACCTGGAGTATCACACCAAAAGAACAGTACAGACAAGTAAAACATCCAAGCAAAGTTTCTGAGTGAGAGGTTCATGAGCCTTTCAAGGTGCTTCTACTAACCACATGGGGTGGTCCTCTCCAAACTCCAACCTAACAGCATGCCCGGTTGCTGCAAAGTAGAAATCCTGTGTACATTTGGAAGTACAGATGCATGCAGAAGATGACTGAACTAATTAATTCACACTGACTTTGAAATAATTATGGTTATTATATCTTCTGACTTTCCCATAGCTGTAACTGCAAAAGCATATTTAACAAAAATAGTGCTTTATAATGAAGGCTGACTTCCACAGGGCCAGCATCAGTCACTGCTGTCCTGGTTTCAACTGGATAGAGTTAGTTTTCTTCCCAGTAGCTGCTATGGTGCTGTGTAATGGATGAGCATAACACCGATAACACACCTGTGTTTTGGCTGTGGCTAAGCAATGCTGCACAGAGCCAAGGATGTTTCAGCTCTTCACACTGCCATGGCAGCAGCAGAGGAAATGGTCAAGTGAGAAATTTTTTAATCACAAAATGAAACTGCGGGTAGTTACAGGCATCTGTGCTTTGGGCAGGATGATAGGAGAAGAGAGACACAAGATTTTGTGTGTATTGGTTATTTTATTATTGAAAGAGACCAATTTATTTCTCCAGGGAGAAGACTCATAAAGAATATTTATATTGTTAAACAAGTTTGTACTGTGAACATAACCAGACAGAACCAGAAAAGCCGACTTGTATTTCATGTTCTAGGCAACTTAATTGAAATAGTTTTGAGATTGAGCAGATACAGATAGTGGCTGAAAGTTAAACAACTGACCAGCTGAAGATTGTATTAACACTTAACAGCAATTTCAGTTCCCATGCCTTAAACAAAAATAACACAAATATACACTAAGTAACTCCTAACCCCCTAACTTTCATTCACTTCCCACATGCAGCCACCTGCTCTGTTCAGAACTCATTTCTTTAAATCATGCTCAGATGCACCAGCTTAAATAGTCTTGAGATATTTTTTTTTCAGAGTGATAATGAGTTATACACTTTTACAATTTAAGTCTGCCTGCTAATAAAATACCTAATTTCACAAATGGCATAGCTAAGGTTGCACATAGCACTTAATTAGTGCTTTCTGAGCTGTTCTTTTTTGTGTTTTCTGATTTGAACTCCAAAAATTACATGTTTCTCTTAGCAGCAACTCTGTAGAAAAAAAAAAAAGAAAAAAAAAAGTTTTAATAAAATTTGCTTATCAGATTGCTGGTAAATGTGTAGAAGTTATATGGAGAAAGTTCCTATAAGGAGAATTAAAACAGCTATGCTAGCCCTATGGCTTCTACCAGTAGAGCATTTTAAGTGATTTATGAAGGTACTGGCTGAAAACTGGAAAGTTTTCATTTTGCATCAACATGGGGGGTTCAAGGACTGTGTATTAAGACAAAATTGAGGTCACTGTGCCCTGTATGATGGAGTAGTCTCTTGAATTAGTAGCTCTTTCATCAGTTAATAAGTTGTTCTTTTATGATCAATATGTTGCCTTGGACTCAAAAGCTACAGCAATTTCTGTCCTGTCAGGATCTGGCTTCAAATCACATGTTTGTTCCCTGAGCCATTTCAAGCCTCTCATTACATCAGCCTGTGGTTAGATGAACTTCAGATTAAGATATAGAAGTTTTTTCACTAACTTGAAAAGAAGAGGGGAAAGAAGAAGAGAAAAAACTACCCATGTCTTTCACATGGGAAATAAAATCTTTTTTTCTTATTAGAAGTTCTAAAAATGAATGCAGCTCTTGCAATGCAATTCTTTCAACTGCTATGTACCTTTAGCAACCACAGAAAAAGATTGAAATTATTGGATTTATGGATGGTATGAATAGTACAATGAAGAAGGACCAAATAAACAAGCTTGCAATTTTTTTTTTTCCTGAAAAAATCAACCCTGCATCCTTGAAGAAATGGAAAGAAAGTTTTCCTCCTTAATGTACTTTCTTTCTCCCTCAGAACTCTAGATATAACTGCTTCTTCTTTCTTCCCCAGTTAACATCTATATAGGAAGTAGATATTCGAGGAAGTATTTTATATTTGAAATACAGTCTTTGATAGGTTAGGGAATGCTTTCTGCAGTAACAAATCACCCTCTAATTACTGAATGTACAATATATGTTTCCAAGTCATTCTTCTATTTCACAGTACCATCATTTTAAGTGTGTTTTTTTTGTTTTTGTTTTGTTTTGTTTTGTTTTTGTGTTTGTTTAATTTAGCTAACAGTTTGAGAAGCATTAGTGGATTTTAATTCAGCTCTTGGTAATAGGGAAGGTTAGTCCTCTTATGTCTTACATCAGGTCATAAAAAAGCTATGCTGAACTTCAAGGGTGGCCCTCAACATTGCATATGTACTAGATACTGACACTCACAGGCCATTTCACTTTGTAGGTTGGTGTTTAATGGAGCCAAGCTGACTGCCACTAGTTGAAACCAAGGCCTTGTATATCCAGTCAGTCCTCCTGAAGATTTATTAAACACTAAATGTTGCATGTATATTCAAGAATCTAAAACATCTTTATATATATATATATACATATATATATATTTAGAACCTTGCCTTCCTTCTCAAATCAATATATTTTATTGAGTCATGAACTTGCTCTTCTTATTCAGAAGAGAATGGAAAAGCACTTTGCTTTTTTGCTGTCTCTAACTAGATGAAAATCAGAGTCATTAATGCTGCTGGGATGTTACGTATTGACTATTACATTCCATGATCATCCACTGTATACAGGAAATCTCAGTAGGAAGTAGCAAAAGAGACATTCTGCATAATATAAACCCTAAGTATTCGTACTTATGCTAGTATTTCAGTAATCCATATAGCACTGTCTCTATAAAAAAGAATAAGCAGCAAAAATAAATTGAAAAAATCTTTTTTTTGTTGAATAAAAAATAGTTGGTCTTCCATCTAGTCTTGAGAGTTAAAAGAAATTGGCTTTTGCTTGTAATTTCCAGCCATCCAATCTCTTTGTATAAGAAATAAAAAAAAAATTACAATAGAAATAAAGGTTATATAGCTCAATATGTGCTCAATTAAGTAAAATACCTTATTTATTTCTTCACAAAGTTTATACATGACTGCTTTTGACATGTCTGACTGCTGATCTCCTTTGAAAGTTACAGCTGACCTATACTGTGTGTTTACATGACCAGCTTAGTCATATTTTACTAAATGTTCAAACTGCCAGGACTCAGTATGTGAAAGCTACTATCCTTTTACAGAATCATGGAGACACAGAATCACACAATGGTTGAGATTGGAAGGGATCTTTGAATGTCATCTGATCCAATCTCTCTGCTCAAACAGGGCCATCCAGAGTGGGGTGACCAGGCCCATGTCCAAGTGGCTTTTGAAAATCTCCAAGAAAATAGACCCAACAACCTCTCTGAGCAACCTGTTCCAATGCTCCACGACTCACCCGATATAGCAATGTTTTCTGATGTTCCTGTTTTCCTGTTTGTGCCCACTGCCTCTCATCCTGGCACTGTGCACTATTAGAAAGAGCCTTTGTCTTTTCTACAGCTCCACTTCAGTTATTTATAGACTTTGATGAGATACTGCTTGAGCCTTTTTTCTTTTTCAGGCTAAACAGTCCCAGGTTTTTGTCTTTCCTCACAGGAGAGGTGCTCCTGTTCATCAGTTGTCTCTGCGGACCTTCTGTGGACTCTCTAGCAACAACTCATCCCTCTTGTACTGGTGAGTCCAGTACACAACCTTGTACCCAAGCTGTGGCCCCACCTGTGATGAGGAGAAAGGGCATAATAACCTTAGAGAGGAAAGTAGAACAGTACATGTCATTAAAAAGGAACAGTGGGAGGAGACAGCTCATAAATTCAGGAATATTTTTGTGCTGCATACTCAATGGCAAATCCCAGTTAAGATCTTAAAGATGATACTTCCTATTGTCTGTTAAGTCCTGTGTTAGTTCTGTACTTATTTTTATTTAGAAACACTAAGCTTCTTCCTAATATATCTAAAACTGTTATCATTCCAGATTTAATTCTATAATAATGTAAAGATTTATTTTTTTATGGTAATTTATATTTATTTATTTATATGGTTTGTGTATATACATATATATATATATATTTGGTTTATATATATATATATATTTATTTATATGGTAACATAACAGGAAGGACTTCCAAATCTAGGGATTGTATGATTCTATGAATCTACTGACATCAGCCATCTGACACCACCTCATGAAGTTCATGTAATATCAATTTCTGTCTTCAAGATAGACAGGATTCTTTAATTCAATCTTTCCTTAAGAGAAAGTCTTTTTCTTTTAATTTCTAGCATTATTGTATTCAAAGACATCTCTTAGATGAAATTATCAAGATCTCAGTTTGCAGCTGAATTAGAATTCTTCATGTATAGATATAATTCTCTCCATGCACCAGTATGATGAAAACACAATGATTTCTGTTAATTATTAAATATAACAATATTTGACTTATATATTTTTTATTTCAATTCATACAACACTAAAACTGTAGGTAGTTGTCCCAGCTATTATTACTGTATTGCTGTTTGTGTTGTACAGATTTTCAAATTTAAACTTTTTTTCATCAATACTCACCCACTTGTATTTGCTTCAGTTACTACAAGGAGAATGGCAATAGAGATCTGAATGTTCCCAAAACATTGTATCTGGATGCAAGGCCTCTGTAACTCAGTACTAGGCTCCTAACAGCACGTATACTTCCAGAAAGAAGCATGATAGAGGGTGGGATGGAAATTTTTGTGCTCAGTCTCCATTGTTAGAGATGCGATAGTCTGCCAGCATTCAAAAGGCTATGGTAAAGGGCAGAGCAGGCAAGCTGTCATTGCTACTGCTCAAGAGACAACACATTTGTGAATTGTGAATGAATTTGGTATTGTGTATATGTACACTGTATGACATGTACAATGCCTTTATTCATCTTACACTTTTTAGTAGGCCATACATATTATTTTCAAATTTTATGGAGTAAATTACTTCCGTTTGCTTGAAAGAAGGTGAAGAAAAACATTTCACCTTTTTTTTTCTTTCCAGTTTCTTAATACCAAAGCACTCAGAGGCTAGATGAAAATGGATAAGGCCTATAAGCATGAAAATGCATACTAGCTGACCACGTCTTTCAGAGACTGCACTAATCCTGTTTTGTGCTGCTGCCCTCAGACTTGCAGTGCTGTGGCTACAGACGTGCGTCAGGCTCTCCATCTGTTTTATCTTCTGCCTCGTGCAGAGGCCAAAGAGACAGAAACAGGTCCTTTTTTTAATTGTTTAACTGCCAGAAGGATAAATAGTTGCAACTGCTAACATAATAAACATAGGAGCTGGACTCAGAGCCATTTTGTTTGGTCAGCAGTGTGAGTTTCCATGACAACAACAAACAAAAAAAGGTTAACTAGTCAGATTTAAATAAATTGTTTTCAGAAAGACATATTTAAATAGCCATCTATGGAAAACGTGACGGTGTCCCCAAAAGATTTAATTTGTCTATATGTACAAAAATTCAAACCCAGATCTGGCCAGATACTTCATAACATTCAGGTTCGTAGCAGCAATGCTCTGTTGATGAAATATAACAGTGCTTATCAGCTCATGACAAACTTTTCCATGGCTTATTCTTCTTATTTATTGATTGCGTTAATAGGTTGCTTGAATGAGAAGAATTGGGAAAGGGGTGGAGAAAGGAGATGATGGACAGAATTGAATTGAAATAATATTTCTAAGTGGCTGTGCTCATGTTAACAGTACAGACAGTTTTCTTCCATGCTTCTTCTGCTGGGGAAACTTCCATCATGCCCCAGCTACCAGAATTTCCAACTCCAACAGCAGTTGGAGTCTTGTACATTCTGGACAACAATTATACATAATGTGAGCCATCTGCAGTGTCAGCTTAATGTCAAAATCTGACCCTGCTGTCACTCCAGTGATAGCCTAGTTTTGTAAATGCCCAGCATGCAATCTAGCCTTTCCTGAAATAACCAGTTCAGCCTGCAGTAGTGCCTTTATGATTCTGCCAGCATTATTCTACATGAGGCCTTTTAGCACTGTTGTCTGCTTTGGATGACCCATGTCAGTGCTCATTTTGATGCAGTGTTGTGTCAAATGGCAAAAAAGTTTGTCAGAAAATAAATCCCATTGTGTTCCTGTTTATTTTCAGGTATCAGGAAGACTGCGAGTGACTGGGCTGGAATTCTGAGTGATATTCAGTTTGGTGCAGTAAGTCTGGTTCCATGAGTTGAACTATCCCAATTACAGACCTGCAAATAATGCAATGCACCCTCAACCTAGTTGCATTTGACTAAACTAACATACATCCCCAAGGGCTTTGGTCATGTTCAATGAGAAGGTTCACAGCTAGATGAATAAATGGTGTTGCTTATTAGAAGAGCTTATTCTTCTGAATTGCTGGTGCTATATATGTATACACTGCATGTGTAGGTACCAAGAATATGAATATGCACTCAACAACAAACAAATTATGAAATAACTCTATACAGCTTTCTAACTTTCCCAGGAAAGCACTCATTATA